>NW_019154127.1:2374922-2533244 GCF_002288905.1 Enhydra lutris kenyoni | reverse complement strand
CCCCCCCCCCCCCCCCCCCCCCCCCCGCAAAAGGATCTTTAGGGCTGTTTCCGGAGCCTGAAGCCTTCCCCATCTTCGCATCCCCGTGAGATCTTGAACCAGCGAGGGAGGGTGCTGAGCACACACTGATCTGTAGTCCTAAAAGCTACAAAAAATTGAGATCCATCTCTGAGAGCAATAATCGGAGGGATTTTTTATTTTAGATGAGAGACGTCATGATCTTATTTACCTTTCTGGAAAACTGAGCCAAGCGGGTACAGCACAGATGGCAGTCTGTTCCTGTGGGTGTGGGGACGGAGTGAGAGAAACAGAACAAAGCAGGTGGCTCTGGCTCTGGCCCCCCTGGTGCCAACATTAGTTCAGGCCACACACAGTCCCCGCTTCCTGAGTTTGTTCAAGTGAGACATTGGTGGAACCAGAAGGCTGATGTTATTTTGGTCATCGAGCTCTATTTAATGAATACACTTGATAAATCCCCTCTTCCTTCTCAGGGATGCTATTTTGAATGGAAAATCACTACTGGAAAAGCAAATCCCTACATCGATGATGGACACAAGACCTTCCCCCCGCTCCGTTATATCCTCCCCACCCCCAAGAGGTTCCTCTTCTGCGTTTTGGAAGTGCTTATTAGGTGCTGAATTTTCTTTTTTAAGTTTTATTTATTTACGTCATCTTCACGCCCACCATGGGGCTTCAGACTTATAACCCTGAGATCAAGAGCCCCATGTTCCTCCTGCTGAGCCCGCCAGGCACCTGCCCAAGGTGCCGAATTTTACTGAGGAGGAATAAGAAGCCATAGAGAAACTAACTGATTTGTCCCAAGTTGTCAAGTTACCCTGGTGCTCACAGAGGACTGTCCGTTACCTACCTACTATGAGTGCTCTTTGGTTTGGTCCTTGAAAAAAAGTCCAGCTTCCTACCCTATGGAAAAGCAGAATTAGGACTCCCAAACCAACTCTCAGCTTGTTTTCTCTCAAGGTGAATATTTTCAGAAGGGGGCATGCTTAGGGCTTGGGAGGGCTGTAGTGATGCCTGAGCCTTCCGAGGGTTGGTTTGGTTTAAATGTGGCCCTGTCAGTTCTAGCTAGCTCGGAGGACTTGCTTTCCCAGCGTGATGCATTAGTCATGAGCAGGGCGTAGGAGGGTGTTGAACAATCATTCCGACCCTCCTCCCCATCACTGGGTTTTCAAGCTCAACTTCAAGCCCAGCTGCATTAGAATTGAGGACATGCTGGGGACACCCCCCCACCCCCACCCTGCTGTGTGCTTGAAGTCTTGGCTCAGGGGTGGGAGAGGGTGGTGATTTCAGATCCAGGGCTAGAGCAGAAATGTCACCATGGGGAAGCTTATGTACCCAGGACCTCCATAATTTATGTATTATGCAGTGGGGTGGGGGGTAGGAGAGGATTAGAAGTGTGGGGGCCGGTGTATTTGTGTTTTCCAGTTTGTAAATAATATTTTGATACTATTTTCCATATTGAAGAAAAAAGGAAAAGAGAGCCATAATTCTTGATGATGTTGGCTACCAGCAGACATAAGCTCAGAGGGACGCAGTTACCTAGAAATCTGTGACAGGGGCCCCTGGCTGGCGGAGTTGTTAGAGCATGTGACTCTTGATCTGAGGAGTCTTCAAATCCCACGTTGGGTATAGAGATTACTAGAACAAAATATTCAAAAAATGTTCTTAGAAATATGTGGCAAAGATGACATCAAGAAAATGAGGCCACTGTCCTCAGTGACCCCCCTCATGCCTTGGAGCTTGGGGCTACCAGGAACACTGTCAAGTAGATCTTCTTTTAGAGCTCAAATCTGGTGGGTCGGTCAAGAACAACTACTGGAAAGGCTGTTGTAAACATTCTTGGCAGAATAATTTGAATTCTTTCTGTTCCTTTGGTTGATATTGATGCCATTACTAGGTATTGGAGAAAAAGTCTGTCGGACACATGATAGTTAATATTATATGTTCACTTGGCTAGGCTGTGGTGCCCAGTTGTTCGGTTAAGCACCAGTGTAGATGTTACTGTGAGGTAAATTTTAGTTATGATTAGCATTTAGATCAGTAGGGATTGAGTAAAGTGATTTTCCTCCATAATGTAGATGGGCTTCATCCAATCACTTGAAGGCCCTGTAACAGTAAAGGCTGAGGTCTTCTGGATGGAAGGAATTCTGTCTCCAGATGCCTTTGGAGTCAAGACAACAGCAGCATCTCTCCCCTGGGTCTCCACCTTGCCAGTCTGGCTCACAGATTGTGAGCTGGCCAACAGCTTCAGTTGCATAGCCAATTCCTTAAAATACCTGTCTCTCCATCCATTGATCCATCCATCCATCCATCCATCCATCCATCCATCCCTCCCTTCCTCCCTCCCTCCATCCATCCCTCCATCATTCATCCATCCATTTGCATCCTACTGGTTGGTTCCCTTTCTCTAGAGAACCCTAACATAGGACACGTGTGCCATGGAACATCATGTCAGAAAGTGATAAACTGTAATCCCTTCCTCAAGGAACTGGTGATCCTCCTAGAAGAGACAGATTAAGACAAGTGTTCCAGTAACTGATAACTGGGGATTCAGAGAAAAGTGGTGAAACAAATCTTGGAAGACCAGAGCTTTGCACAGTTTTCTAGTAAAACACTCCAACATAAAAAGAGAATTGACTTCCAACCACTCTATGAGCCATTTTATTTTGGGGAAAAGATGGGTATCTTCACCTTACAAAATCATAGATATTGAAAATTTTATTCCATTATCAACCTGCCCCAGCTCCTCTGCCCTCACTAACCTCGTGAGTAAATCTGTGAGTCATGTGACTCTTTAGAAAGACTCCCCTTTATCCCGATGGATAGTCTCCCTGCTGGCTGTGCCGGGGGTGTTGGTATGTCGGGTAGCAGAGCAGGGATGCAAGGGACTGGATTCTGGAAGGACACTACGTGCCTCTTGAATGTGTGTTAGTTTGGGTTTGCAGTGATGAGTGCACTAGGTGGGCAGCAGAGAGGGATATTAGTGATGGGGATTAAAGGCAGAGAGACCTAGTGTGAAGGATAGAAAACAAAGGAGCAGGATATAGAGAATACTTCAGGTACTTTGGAGGAAGAGGGGGAAGAAGGAAAAGATGGAAAGAAAGAAATGGGGACTCCTGGGTGGCTTACTTGGTTAAGTGTCTACCTTTGGCTCAGGTCATGATCTCATGGTCCTGGGTTCAAGTCCCACATTGGGCTCCTTGCTTAGCGGGGAGCCTGCTTCTCCCTCTGCCCCTCCCCCTGACTTGTGTGCACGTGTGTGCACGTGCTCTCTCTCTGACAAATAAAATCTTGAAAAAAAAGAAAGAAATGAATGTTTGTGAAGTCCCAAAGAAATACCAAGGAAGAGTGTTTCCAGATACATTCCCTCACTCCTCAGTACAAACTCTCAAGGCAAATTTCCCATCTTGCGGATGGAGAAAGTGGTATACAGGGATGATAGGTGACCGGTTCAAGGTCACAAGGACATTAGATGGCAGCTGAGGGCTAGAGCTGACTGAACCCAAAGTCTGTGTTACATTGATAAATCACACTACCTTCTGGGAGGAATCCTAAGTGTGGAAGGTTTTGACCCTAAATAGTGTGTCAGGTTTGAACTGTCACTGGTTAGTCCCATGGAGGGGTCCAGAAGGGGGTTACAAAGAGGGATGTGTGCTGAAGACCGGGATTTAGGTAGCGAGGAGGGTGGAAGGAAGTGAGTTTATTAAAGAGAGAAAAGAGAAAAGTTCTCCATATGGAGAATTTGGTAGAAGGCCACTGGCAGGACCTATGATTGGGGTCAGGGGCATATCTGTAATGTGTCCGGAATCCAAGGGAAGGAATCGTGTTTTGATGGCAGGCGGCTGGGGTTGGGGGTGGTGGGGCGTGGATGCTGATGGGAGGACAAGGCCATTTGAACTCATAAGTGGGAGCTCCTTTAGTTACAAGTGGTTTTCTGGATGGGAAGCTGGCCAGACAGAATGAGGATTTCTTCCAGAAGATGAAACCTTTTCTTCCCACCTAGGAAGACCGAAGTTTCATTCAAAACTATTTCAAAAATGAGTTTTCGCTTTGTGTGTTGTTGTTGCTGGCCTTCCCCGCCCCCCTTCTAGACTATGTAACTGATACTTATTGGCTACTTATCCTCCTTATCCTCCGTATCCTGGCTCTGAGATCCCCCACACCAAAAAATGCAGCCATGCTTGGGAACCTGTTTTTGCTTATTGCCTCTTGGTCAGTCATTGTGTTGTCTTGTTGGGGGTGGAGATCAGCAGGTTGCAAAAAGGAGTCCCTCCTTCCTGTATCATTTTCCTTTTCCTACACATGGCATCGTTTTACCAAGCACTGCTGAAGGGATATTACCTAACATCTTCATTGAAGGGAACACCATGTAATGCCCCCCAGGGACAGCTGGTCCTGTCAGCCCATAACTTCAGAGCAGCCTCAAGTTCTCACCTGAAGTTCTTCCAGAAGATTCTGGGAGATTTTGACACTACTGTGTTGTTGCTCCACAAGAAGGCGAAGCTGTGGGGGGAAATTTAGATTGTACAGTTGGGGAAACTTAGGCATTTGTCAACTAGGCTTATAAAACAAACCTTACCAACAGATTTGGGGTTAGTTTTTGTTGCTAATTTAAAAAAAATTTTTTTTTCATCATCATTATTATTTTTTATCATAATGACGTTTCTTCTGCTTCTGGAGAGTTCCGTCGCAGCTTGCAGACCCCACCTGTCCACCATGCCCCTGGAGGAAACCGTAAGCTTGGACCAAGTTGGAACACGACGGGAGGGGGCGGGGAAAGGAATAGGTCCCCCAGGTGGTTTTGTTCAAGCCAGGATGAGGTGGCCTGGCCAGGAGGCATTCCTGTGAGCTTCCCACATGCCGTCTTTTCTCAGTTTCCAGGTCAGTGTTCTCTGGGTTAGAGCAGTAGTCTCCAATGTCGTGTGGATGCACAAGATGCTTTCCTTGGGGCGTGAGAAGGAAACTTCAGAATCTGTCTTTCTCTCTGTCTTGGGCATTTAAATTTTTGCGTGTTTCTGTTGGGTTCACATGAAGGATGCACATTATTCACACACACACAAAGGTAAAATGTGCATCGTTTGTTTGAACAGTAGCTCATGCCTGTGGCCGACGCATTAGTTAAACGAGCGAGGACACGCGCCCATGCTGTTTGAGGTAGGCATGCTCAGAACTATTTTGCTGAATGAGGTTGCCCATAAAACCATTGGCACCCTAGTACCCCGGACAGGAGTGCGCTCGCTAGTCCTTAGAAGGCAGGCCGGTGTCTGTTCTGCTTGCTTTGTGTGTGGTCTCATAGATACGACTTGGCAATGAATGTCAAGCTTTTTAAGCTAGTTGCTGTCATACGAGAAACAGATTTGCTTTGCGATTTTATGTATCGGTTTTTCTGCACGGGGACTTTGATGTATCGCTGTTTCAGGGCTGTTCCCATGGTTTCCCAGGAACCGTCTTTATGTGAAAGGGGCTGATTATTCTCTTTTGACTACAGGGAATAGTCATAAAAAAGTCATTTGATTTTTTTTTTTTCCCCTTCTACTTAAAAAAAAAAAAATCAAGATTGCAACTATTTCATGTGCTTTTCATTTCCCTCCCAATTTTTAATTCAGTTAGGATGAATGTTGGTCGTTATTCAGCCGAAAAGATCTTACACCAGTGTTTGAAGTAAGAATTGGTTGTTCCATCTTGCCTTTCTTTCTCTTTCTTTCTTTCTTTCTTTCTTTCTTTCTTTCTTTCTTTCTTTCAAGATTTTTCTTATTTATTTGACAGAGAGAGAGAGAGAGAGAGAGAGCGAGCACAAGTAGGCAGAGCGGCAGGCAGAGGGAGAAGGAGAAGCAGGCTACCCACTGAGCAGGGAGCATGACATGGGGCTCAATCCCTGGACCCTGGGATCATGACCTGAGCTGAAGGCAGCCGCTTAACCCACTGAGCCACCCAGGCGCCCCCCATCTTGCATTTCTGGGGCCAAGCTCACTGGCACTTTTTGCCTTCATTGCATCATGTGTTTACTGGAAAGAGACTCTCATGACGGTTCCAATGATGATGCAGGTTTTAACTTAAGCAGGTTAGCATGGAGTTCCTTTCAAGTGTAAGGTGGGCAGAAACTTCTAGAACCATCCTCTTCATTTAAAGAAATGGATGGTCAGGAAGGTTGGATTGACTCGAGTTGCTTGTGGCCCTAAAGTGAGTGCATGTCTTTTCTGCCATGGCTCTGAGCCCATTGTCACACGTCAGACCCCAGGGTTCTCCAGTGTAACCAGACGGTAGCCGGAGGCCTGCAGTCCGCTTGCCATCTCACTCTCATGTGGAAGGGGTGGCAGTTGTGCTCAAATGTTCCATTTGCGCTAGTGTCTGATACATGGCTGTGTGCGTTCCATACTCATCTCACTGTGATCTGTGCGGCTTGGGGGCCTCAGCCTTGCAGTCGGCAATCTTATTTAAGTGGTAAACCCAATCTCAGGGCGAGTCAGGAGCGTGGTGGGTGTCCTGGGGACCTGGAGAGTTCTGGGGGCTGAACTCCAATCTGATTTACATTTTAACTTCATGGCACAGAGCCCGAGGCAACATTTTATTTTTGTGTTACTGATGCTGTTTCATCCATTTATTATTATAGCCATTGGCTGAGTCAATAGAAGGCATACTTGAGATAATGGTTTAAACTTTTGGCCTCTCACGGGTCATCAGAGGTTGTGTGTGTGTGTGTGTGTGTGTGTGTGTGTGTGTGTGTGTGGTATGTTTAAAGTTCTTCGATTATACAGTGGAATTGGCCAATATTTGTGTCTCCATAAATCCTTCCTGATCTAGGCTTTTTGGCAGGGTCTCTACCTTCTCTTTCCCTCCTTCCCACCTACTTCCTTCCGCCTTCCCCCTTCCTTCCTTCCTTCCTTCCGGAGCCGTGCTCATGTGTTCCAGCCCTGTTGCTCTGTGTCTGCATGGAAGGGACGCCATATTTCTAGTATGATCACTGTGCATTCCCACCTCTCAAGGGCAAAACTTCGGAATCGGGTGCTCTGTTTGACCTCATGGTGGAAGGTGTTACTGTCAACCTTCTTTGTCAGTTACCAAACTAGAAACTTCAGAAGCATCTCTCCCTTCTTTTTTTCCTGCCCTCCCCATTTTTGATGGATAAGTGTGTCCCGGTGACTTCAGCCTGCCGTCCTCCTCACCTTGAGGCTCTCGCTGTCCCAGTTTAAGCCACCTTATCTCCAGCCAGCCACTGGCTGATTGACCCTTTGCAGCAAGCCTCCGCCTTCTCTTCCGTGCTAGCCAGCGTGGGCCGGGGACAAGTATTGGATTGCTTACCTCTGCTGATAAGATCCCATCACAGACTCCAGGACACAGAAGGTCTGATTCCTTCGTGCAGTGTCCCTCGCCAAAGCCCATCTGTTAAGCCTTATCACCTCCAGCTCCCTTCAGTGCATCTGCCTCTGTGCAACACTGGACTGATGCTTTTAGCGAATAGCCCTTTGCTCTTTTCCTGGAAAGTTCTGCCCCCCACCCCACCCCACCCTTTTTTTTTTCACACTTCCTTCTGTCCCTGTTTATTTCCTCCCATCCTCACAAGCTAAGCCAAATCCTATTAGTTCATCAGGACCAGGCTCAAATGACAGCTTCTTCTGGCCAAATTAGCCTGTTTTTTCTTCTCACCATTCACTATTAACAAGGCCAGGTGAACCTTGACAGCTCCATGTTTGAGTGGAGAGGTGACCATTGTTTACTCAGATTTGGGGCATCATAAGGAAAATGGTCTCTTTCCATATCCTGGGCATATGGTAGGTGCTCAATAAATGTTGGTTGAGTTAGAAAATTGTGTAGGCTCTTCTATAGACCGTTCACAAGGAGTTTTTAGGTAGCCGTAAGCGTAACTATTTAAGATCTACTTTTATATGTTCTATTTCATAAGATGCTGTCTGTTTTGAGGCACACCACTGTTTTGTGTACCTCTAAGAAAGAAAATGGCGCCTGTGAAACCACACCGCACCATAGCGACCGTAAGGCACATTGAATTTCAGAGATATTCAAAGTGACAAATGTGTTTTTCTTAGAATTTTAGAATTTCTTAGAATCAGTGAAATAAGGAACTTGTTTTATCTGCCGGAGCTTGTGTAGTCTTAGTTTTATAACTGCCAAAGAGTTGGAGGTGATGTGCAGATAAAAAATTGAGGTCATTTTAAATGTGGGTTTTTTTTTTTTTTTTTTTTTTTTTTTTACTTTAAAACGAGAGAGTAGAAGAGCATTTCGCGCTGAGTAGCCTGGGACTACCTTGAGATGTCCTGTCAGTCTTGTCTCATGAATGAGCCCTTGTTTCTTCCTTTTTATTTTTATTTACTTATTTTTTAAAAAAGATTTTATTTATCTATTCAGTTGCAAGATCAAATAGGGAGGGGTAGGGGAGAGGGAAGGAGGGAAAGAAGCAGGCTCCCGCTGAATGTGGAGCCCTTCGTGGGGCTCGATCCCTGGACCCTGAGATCATGACCTGAGCTGAAACCAAGAGTCAGACACTCAACCGACTGAGCCACCTAGGGGTGGCTAGAGGCCCCTGGTTTCTTCCTTTTTAGAAGATGGGGACTTACAGGTAAAGAATCAACCCCATTTTGAAAATCCTTAGGAGGAATGCCTTTAAAAATTTGTCACAAATCATCTTCTTTGACATTGAAGTGGAAGATTCTTCGCTGCGCTGAAATGTATTCCTTAGCCTTCGGTTAAAATTCTCTGTTACCACCTAAACACGTATCAGGATCAGTATTCCTGATATCCCCTTCCCAGCGGCATTGCACAGGACCCGTTCAGTGTCCCTTTTTCTGTAAGGCAGCTGTGTTTCCTGCCGTCATACTCGCTAATTGAGTTTTGGTCACTAAATTACTGGTCACTAAATTACATTGTTAATCTAATACGTACACATATACATTCTTAATATTTTTAGTTTCTCTTCCTTCCTCTCCGTCTTTAGTATCCAGTTTACCGAAACGTCTTTAGCCATTTCCTCTGGGAGGATTTTGCCATCTCAGGCATGCCTTCTGCCGACACAGATGCAACCAGCAGCAGGAATGGCTACCAGCTGGGGGCATGATTCTTTCTGATGGTCCCTTTAGCCTCGAGCGTGAGGGACCAACAGTGCAGATTTGGGGTTTCCCGGCCTGGTAACGTCTCCACAGGGGCTTCTGTGGTATTTTCTCTCCCCTCTATGTCAAAGGCAGTCCCAGGACGTGTTGCTGGCAGGTGTAGTTGCCACACGACTGCTGGGGTGCGTGGCCTCACCCCAGGGAGCTCTTCCCTGACTCACAGAGTGGCCCTCCCATGCAGTGTGGGGGAGGCGGCTCAGGTCACAGAACTGCTGTGCCTCTATGGTAGCAAATGGGACCAAATCACCAGGGTGACCACATCTTGCTCTGCTTCCTGATGAAGAAGGAGGACCCCTTGACAGCTCGATTACATTTCGGGCCGAAAGACTTCCCTCCAGGCTGCTCAGTGAGAGAACAGGTGAAGGGAGAGGCCAGGTTTTAGGGGTTGGAGATCAGCAGGGGAATGGCAGGTTGCCCTTTCACAATGCTGGGTCACTTGGGAGGGCCTGGAGAAGGTGGTAGAGTCAGCCAGCAGCGGTTGAGTCTGAAAAGTCCCTACTCTTGGAATGCCCTTCTTGTCAACTCTGTCCTTCAGAGTGGAGGACCGCTCTCCAGTCAGTCTCCTGGTTATAAACAGCAGGCGTGGAAAGCCAGAAAGAACTAGAACCAAAGTCCTCCTCTGGAGCTGTAGTCTTTGACAGTGAAAGAGGAGCTGCCCTAACCCACACCCATTATCCCAGTGTTTTGGGATCTGGGGCTTCTTTCAGTCCCTAGGGAGGCTTCTATACAACTGGTGTGGGAGCAGGAGGCAGGTCTGCCCAGGGAGAGGGACCTGGGTGGCAGGACTTTGGAAAAGACGTTGTTGGAAATCTAACTAAGGCGATTGATGTGTTTTGGAGAAGATAATTCTGGTGTGCAGTTTAAGGATTGTACACTCTGGTGGGTCTCACAGGGGGTGTGGAAGCACTTTCAACGGAGTACTGTCCTCTCCCACTGTCCTCTTATGGGCAACTAGTTCCCTCACTGGAACACCCTGGTAAGTTAAGGCCCAGCATGGCGGAATGCTGAAGGACAGATTTCAGCATTAGCCGTTAACTGTGGTCTGCTCCTCTTCCATGATCCTTGGGGATCAGATGTTTCATTCTCCCTTGTAGTGACATGGGTGTGCTTTTTGACATGACTCAAACTTGAAGTTGAGAATTTGGGATCTGGGAGCCTGGAGCTGAGTGGGCTCTCACAGCACATGGTCACTCCTCTTGGAATGTTGGGTGGAATTCTCAAGTGTTTGGTAGCTTTGCCATTTCTTAGTGGGAATGATACTACTTAGATTTTTGAGAAATTACATGGCTCTCATGGTCAGTCCTGGAGAAGCTGTTAAATCCACTTTGGTCAGTTGGGCCTTGTTTGGGCCCTTGTTGGGCCAGGCCGTGGGGGCGTTTGGGAGATTGGATGGCCAGCTGTGGAACACAGCCCTCTGGGACTGGCAGTCTCCAGACTTTCTTGGACGAAGCTGGGAGGGAGCTCCGTAGCGAGTGATGCAATGTTGGAGTTGGATGCATTGGCCGTTGCCAGTGTCCAAACGTAGCTGCAAGACAATAAACACCAAGAACCGAGGGAAACTTAGAAGAGTGTTTTGGCCTCAAGCCTCTGACACCCTGCCAGACAGATAGTAAGCATTCCATAAATGGTAGATCGCGCTGAGTTGGGGTAGAACGTGTTACTTCACTTTGAAACACACTGACTTTACTCCTATGAAATATGGTAATGTCTGTCCCTGCTGAACCTGTTGGTTAAGTATTGCCAAAGATTCACTGTTCTAAAATTAAAGTTATTATTTTAGTAGCGCTTTCTTGACTTATAGCTGGCTTGAAAATACTGGTTCTATGAACATGTTTCCTCAGTTACCTTGGGATACACTTGGATGTACTAGGAAACAGCATTGCTCAAAACTAGTGTGGTGTTGGGATATGGGAACTTTCAGGGATTTTGTTCAACTGATAAGGGTGTCTGTTTTTACCTGTCGCAAAAACACTGTTGGGCCAAAGCCATGTCATCCATGCTCTAGGGAGTAGGAATTTGGAGCCCCCGTCATCACCCGTCCATCTGTGCTAAACATCCTGCTCCTGTCTTGAGTCCTCACATGGTTCTCCTGGGAGGGAAGGTGTGGCACATCTTCTCTGGGGTAGAGTCTCAGTTTTCACACAGAGTGGACAAGCTCTCTCCTGGTGGATCCCTCACCTCATGCCAAATGAGGGTGGCCATTCTGTAGCATGACCCAGCCCTACTTGGGCATGAGCCAGAGAGCCCTACCTTAAGTTTCCAACCCCTCAGGACTCTGGACAGCAAACAGGGATTAAGGACAATTTCCTGGAGGGTTATGTAGCCTCTTTACTCTTAAGCAGTTTTCTACTTCTTCAGAACTTCTGTTACTGAGTTGTGGTTTTCTTTTTTAATCATTTCTCAAGAAGACACATCACTGTGAAGTGTGTCACTGAGCCCATGTGGAAGGACATGGCCCAGAGCAGTGCTTATCATCACAGTGACCTTGGAGAACCACTGTGGAAATTTCTGTCTGGTCTTGGTACTAAGAACATTCATCCTTCTTCTGACCATTTGATTAGGAATTGTGAATTTTACAACTGCCATGTTTTCTCAGTTTGAGTTGGCTGTTATAAAGCTTACTATAAATAGAACTGGCTGGGTAGCTTGATAGGGTATGATGGTTACCCTTATTCCCTCTATCCTTTGGGTTTCTTTTGGGTTTTTGGGGGTTAGTAATTTCTTCTATTTTAGATTATGTATCTTTTTTTTTAAAGATTTTATTTATTTTAGAGTGAAAGAGTGTGCACGCATGAGCAGGGGGAGGGGCAGAGGGAGAGGGAGGGAGTATGGAACCTGATGTGGGGCTTAATCTCATGACCCTGAGATTATGACCTGAGCCAAAACCAAGAGTCGGACACTCAAGTGGCTGAGCTACCCAGGCGTCCCTAGATTGTATATATTTGAAAGTCCCTCACTACTGAGTCCTTTGTTGAATAAATAGTTAAAAAAATATGTAAAAAAGATGACCAGTGAATTTTAATTTTCGAATCATGTAAAATTTTTCAGTGCCCTAGACCTATCCATCCATCCATCCATCCATCCATCCATCTACAGATTTTTAGACTTAAGTATGAATAGTGAAAACTAAATTTTTTTGGTGCTAATTACTTTTAAAATAAACATTCAGGATTCTGACTTGTTCAGGATTTTGGTCCAAGACCTCTACAGCCCGCTTCCCTCTGCTACTCATTTTTAAGGTTCATGGTAAGGGGAAACTTCCTGATTCTCATTATTTCACTAACTGTGGAACAGTTTTGGGCAGTGAAGTCATAATGAACAGAGTTAAGAGTTAACATACTTAGGTAGCATTTTATAGTTTGTGTAATGGTTCGTGTTGATTCTGTCTTTTAACAATCTTTTTAGGTAGGTAAGTAAGGTTGATAATCTTACATCCTCATTTTTCCTATTGATTATACTTGCCCAGGGTCACATAAGTACGAGAGCTTGGTGCACGAGCCTGGGTATTTTAAGGGCATGTACAGTGTCCCTTTTTCTATATACTTTGGTCTCTGGAACTTGCTAGGACTTAAAAATGACAGGCTGTTCCTTAGGAGTGTTTTTTGAAGGTGAAAAAGGAAGTTCTGGTCTGGGAGACTTTTTAGGAAAAACTATGGGTCCACTGTCGTGGACACAATATTTCTGACATCTGTCATATTGTCAGCTCACCTCAGACTGGAAGGTTGGGGCCGTGGAACCCCTCCGCCTTGTCCATTTTTGCAAGTATATGGAGCCAGAGATGAGTTTTGGTAATTCCTTCTCCCACGTCCAGCGCTCACACTTTCCCTGTGAAAACGGCTTGACACCTGACACAGCGATGGACTGTAGGAGTTGACGGTGAATCAGAGTGAGACTGGAAAACGCGGTACAGTCAGCGTTCATGCCCCATGAGTGTAACAAAAGCAGGCCGCTGGTGTTGCTGGATTGCATCACAGTGGTGTGTGCGCGCCGTGACGAGTTGGGTTGATCCATCTTCCAGCTGTGTCAGTCAACTCCCTTGTTGCCCCGCAACACATTTAAGGTGACTTGTGTCATCCCACTTATAACACGGACCCACTTTCATTGAGTTAGGCACCCTCTTTGCAGGAAGTCCCAGTAACAGTGGACTCTTACGGTGTACGTCTTACAGTTTACAAATGCCAAGTGATGGTGGAATCGTAGCTAACGTTTATTGCAAACTGACGGCATGGTAGGCGCGAAGCTAGTCAAGGGACACGGATGATCTTCAGTGCTCTTGATACCCCAGTGGTTTACGAGCTATTCTGTTGCAGAGGGGTGATAGGGAGAGTTTGCCCCCAGATCACCAAAGTGAGTGGTGAGGCCAAGATTTGACCTCATGCAAGTATTAAGACTGAGGCTCAAACCCCCAGCCATGAACTTGGTGCATAGCTGCCTTCCACTGAACCTGAATTCTTTGCAGTTCTTGAAGAAAACTCAGAGTCTGCTAATCGTTCTCAGGGGCCATGGTGGAGTCAACCACTCCGGGCAAAACGAGTACTGCTTGGCACGTTGCAACCACAGCCTTTGGGCAGATTGCAAAAAATCCATGAGGCTCTTCATTCATCCACGTCACAGGTCAATTCCACTGCTGGGGTCACAGGGAACATTTTTTTCCCCCCACCTATATCAGACAAAAATTCTACCAACTCAATTTTGTTTTCCTGCAGTGTTTTATAAAAATAAAAAAGAAATGCCTTGTAACTCTCATCTTCTTCCCCATATCGTTCTTCTGCTCAGGAATTAGAAGGCTGTAGATGGAGAAAAATTATAGTTCTGGAAGGTAGAACACATCCTTCTTTTAAAGTATAAGAAAATGCATTATCAGCTTCTGGGGAGCAGGTGGAAGGGCAGCTGCCCGCGGGCCCCCATTTGCCAGCAAGAATCCAGCCTTGCAAATTATTGGCAGCTGGCACCGTAATGAGTCCATTTCAATATAAATGGGCTGTTGCTTATTAATTTCTGCCAGTTCCTAGGCAATTCAGGAACTGCTTTGAAAATTTGAAAATTCGCAGAGAACAGCTTCAGGAGGATGCCTGGGAAAAGAGAGAGAACAAGCTAGCAATGGGGGAATTATGGAAAGGGCACGTATTGTAGGGTAATAATGGGGTATGGCTGAGGACACGGGCTCCCTTCCTTGCAAAGCGTGAGTCACCCACTTCAGGTTAAATAGTACGTTTTCTGAGATAAGGAAGAATCGCAACTTCTCTGATTGTTCTGTTCTCTGTGGGTGTGTGCATTTATTTATTAACTGCTTCTGTGGGGCTGCCTTCCACAAAGTAGGCAGTTTTCTCTGGGTTCCTGTTCAAAGCGTTGGGCACCCCAGGCTCACACCTTGCTGGAACCAGCGTGGGTGGCGGCAGTGGGCAGCCCCACAGAGGGATGTCCGGGAGGAGGGCAATAAGGTGCAGTACCCCCTCCCTACGGGACCCCCAGACTGTCTTTCTTCCTTTGTATTTGCAGTTTCATCTCAGAAGGCAGGCTTTTTTTTTCCCCCTTAAAAAAAATACCATTTTTTAATATCATTTTTTTAATCATTTTTTTTTTTTTTTTTAACACTGCTTGTTCCTGGAGCCATCCTTGTCCATGTATCTTCTGTGCTAAAAAGCAGTTTAGGTATTTCACTAAGTTCTTTTCTGTACATATTCTTCAAGACTTGCCTCTGAATTTGATGTCTGGCCAGCTGAGAACGTGTATGCCATGAACTCTGTGTGTTTTGCGTTTTTTGGTTTTGTTTTGCTTCACTATCTTGTGATGTTTTCTTCAACTTTTGTCATCAATGTAGCTGTTTTGATAATAACCAAGACTCCCTTGTTTGCTTTTATTGATTATCTCTGTTCGTTGAGACCTTTTGAAGATGAAGAAGGAGCCATGGGAATCATTCCACAGTAACCCGTTTCTGTTAGCTGCTGCTTTTCTCCATAGAAATAGGGGGAAATGATAATTTGGTCTGTGGGACTGGTTCTTACTGTAAATAGGGATATGCTTGTATTTATTTAGGGATCTGATTATGCCTGCACTCTCTACCTGTAGCTGAAGATTGTGCTGTTAGATTTGGGGCTTGGTACCACACACAGAATGGATGTCAGAGAATTAAGGAGAATGGGCTCCTTGGAAAAGGCCCGTGTTCTGTGTTCTGGCTGACCACTTCCTTTCCCTTTTCCGTCCTTTGCAGGTTTTCGGCACATCCTCAGACACTCACAGGAGACGATGATGGCCTCCCCGAGGGGCAGGTGCTGACACTTTCCCCAGTCCCTGCCGCTGTTCATCCTGACGCCATTTCCCATCTCAGTATCTAAATGCCACAGTGTTCTTGGGGCAAGTTGGGCTGGGAACCACTGTTGCCTTGTAAGGTAGGTTTGTATGAGTCGTTTTGAGCCCATATACATCCGCATGAATCAATGGAAACGCTTCCAAAGTGGTGGGACTGATACATTTTAGTGTAATTGGAATTGCTGGGTTGCATGTAGCTCGTGGGAAAAAGAATTTGGAACCACTTCTTTGGATTAGGGTTACACCCAGCTAAGAATTCAAAAGCATTAGCATTCAAACTTAAAAAAAAAGAAACGAAAAGAAGAAGCCTGTACCTATGAGATCTTTTCTCTCCCCTGTGAATTGCCCTCAGGGTCTTTTAAATTTATCCCTGAGCTTTGCCATCTTTTTATTGGATTATTTTGAAAAAGACCAACCTAGCTGCAAATCTGAACTTCAAAACAATGATATATTTTGTTTCTGGTTTGGGTGATCTCTAAAAAGCAAAATAAATACAGTCAAAATAATAATCTTTCTAAATCAAAGATCATCTTTTATTTGTTGCAAAACTTTCCTGTTTAGTCTCTTGTGTTAGGGGTGTTTGCGTGTGACTTGGCAAAACACTTCTCATGGGTTTGTAAAGATTGAGCAAAAACTTTCAGAACTTTGTCTCGGTTTAATCTTAGCTCCCCCCCCACCCCCTACCCCACCCCTGTCTAAAAGCTCAGCCTCCAGTAGAGAAAAAACAGGCTTGAAACCAAGACCTCCCACTAGAAGCTAATTTTAAATTTGCAATCTGTTGTCTTGTGATTTTCGCTTCAAATTTAACTTTGAAATAAATACATTTCATCCTTTCTCCTGCAAATTTGGAGGTCTGTTTTCAAGTCATAGAAGGGTGATCATTATGTTTATTTTAATAAGTTTTTAAATACCTCGGGGGAGTGAAAAATCATATTATTAATAATTACAATTTCTGTGCATCATTCAATGTCTTATGCTTGGATTTCGCAATGTCCTCACCAATGACCGAGGAGCCTTGCTTTGGGAGCTCACTTTTGTCTTGAATGTGATATGAATTGGGTCATTTTGGGCCCACTAATGAGCTCTGATGTTTTATATACTTGAAGAGCCCTTGTTTTAAGGGATTCTGCATGGGGAACACTCCTGCTGAGGAGAGCTATGTATTTAGGTGACCAAGACGGGGGTGGGTGCGGCAGGGTCCCTGCCAGTATACTAAGGTGGGAAGGAGGTCCATACAAAGCAAGACAAATATGTCACTGTACAAATAACCACGCAGCAGACGCCATGTAAGGAGGTCAAGCAAAGTGCTGTTGAGAAAGCATGATTAAATCCAAGCTAGATAGTATTTTCTTACCTTAGGTAATTTTCCCCGGCCATCTGTTACGAGTTTGGGTTCGGTGTCGTTTGTTGTAGCTGTCAGCACAGTGCCCACATCCTCACTCTCTTCAATTATCCAAAAAACCCGGGGACTTAAAGCATGTTAACATGTTTTATTTATTTGCCTTTCCTTAAAATCAATTACCGGTTCAGTGCAGAAACTTTAGAAAATACCCCCCCCCCAAAAAAAGTATAAGTCTTGAAAAATTGAAATTACCCACAATCACTCTATCCAGAATGATTGCTTTTAAAATTATTATACAGGTCTAGCACGTGTGCATGCGTGTGTGTGCACGTGTGTGTGTGTGCGTGAGAGAGAGAAAGTGAACATATTATTAATATTCTTAAAATTTTAACCTGCTCAAGGTTGAGGTTGTGCACCTCAAATAGAAGTTTTTTTTTTTTTTTTTGAGATTTTATTTATTTGTCAGAGAGAGAGAAATAGCACAAGCAGGGGGAGTGGCAGGCAGAGTAGGCAGAGGGAGAGGCAGGCTCCCTGATGAGCAAGGAGCCCGATGTGGGACTTGATCCCAAGACCCCGAGATCATGATAGCCAAAGGCAGATGCTTAACCACTGAGCCACCCAGCCATCCCTCAAATAGAAGTTTTTACTTCTGAGAGTAAGAAGATTTTTGCTCCACTGATGTTTGACCCTTAGTTCTCAAGGTGATGAGGTTATTTCTAGTTCCTTTGTATCTTCTTCTTTCTGTCGCTGTTTTCCCTCTGAACAGTCTGAAGTTACAAGAATATTTTTATTTGTTCCTCTCTGCCCAGAGACCTTGGCCATGGGGTGGTTTTCTATGAACTAGAAAGTTTTCTCATGTAATACGGAGAAAACGTAACAGTGTGATGAGAGACACAGTTTGCATGATTTGTGTTGGGTCGTACAGGTCTTACCTTTCTTTTTTATTGGTGTTCTGTTTCTCTACTCCTGTATAATCATTGATGTTCATAATGATTTTGTGTAGACATTGTGAGCAGTTGAGCTTTTCATTTATTTCAAGAGTGCTTACCTTTACTCGGGGAGCATAGTTAGAGTAGTGGCTTTATTTTATTTTATTTTTTGGAGAGGAAATTTCTAAAGAAAAACATTTTACTTATTATTTTTTTTTTTTAGAGAGAGTGCACTTGTGTGCGGCAGGAAAGGGGCAGAGGTAGAGAGAGAGAGAAGAGAGAGAGAATCTTAAGCAGGCTCCATGCCCAGTGCAGAACTGGACACGGGGTCTTTTTTTTATGACCTTGAGACCATGACCTGAGCCAAAATCTAGAGTCAGATGCTTAACCAGCTGAGCCACCTGGGGAACCCAGAGAAAAAATTTTTAATATTGAAGAATTTTTTTCCCCACTTCATCGATGAATTTGGGTGTGCTTTGCGTACATTTCCTAGTATGTGAGTCCCAGAATATATTGGCCTGCAGTTTCAATCATGTGATAGCTGCTTTAAAAGTCTTTGCTATTCCAACATCTGGGTCACTTTAGGATCGACGTCTACGGATTGCCTTTTCCCTGGAGAGCTGGTTAGAATTTCTGGGTTCTTTGGAACACATTGTGGACATTTTAAGTGTCATATTGGGAGACTTGAGGTCCTGTTAAAATCATCTGGAAAATGATGGTTTTCCTTTTTTGCTGTTTTAGCAGGCAGTCCACCCGGCCAGGTCCAGATTGCAAGTTGGGTTTCCCCTTCGGTGGGTGATGGCTCAAGCATCCGTTCTGTCCGTCCCATCTCTCAGTCTTCACTGGGCGTCTTTGGATTTGTCCCACACATGGGCCACTTGCTTGGCAGTCTGGGAGGTGGGCTGTGGTTTTATGTAGTGACTCGGTTCCCAAAGCCTTTACCGTCTTGCTTGGGTCGGTCTGAGGCTGGGCATCTGAGGGGCGTGAGCCTGGGACTTGTATGGATTCATACACAGCACTGGTGGATTGGCTTCTCCAGCTCTCTTTCCTCGGAGACCCCCCTCATTCCTTGGTTGGCAGGAGCCACTCTTCTTGGTTCTTTGGCCAGAACAATGGGGTACATCTTGGGAATTTTCGCTCACCTGTGTCAGAGGTGTACTTCTGCATAAGACTGGGAGAGAGGAACCAGGAAACTCACTCTTGCACGAGCAGCTTCTTCTGGTTTTGACTTCCCCACACAGCATGCTTGCGTTTGCACTTTGGAATCTTTGGGCAATTGCTATTTTCTTCGCCCCCGAGTTCTTCAGTCTTTTATCAGTTAGAGAAAGGTCTGTCCTAGTGCCGAGTTCCGTTTCGCTCATTACTTTATGGAGACTGAAGCGCTGCCCCAGTTAATCAGCTCTACCTCTCTGTTTAACCTCCCTTTGGACCACTGGTTTGTGCTTACTTTGTGTTTCTTGGTAAGAGATGCTAGGTGATGCTCAATGCATGTGTATTTTTTTTTTTTAAGATTTATTTATGTATTAGAGGGAGAATAGGGGGAGGGGCAGAGGAAGAAGGGGAGAGAGAATCTCCCAACAGACTCCCACACCCAGCACAGAGCCTGATGCAGGACTCGATCCCATGACCTGGAGATCATGACCTGAGCTGAAATCAAGAGTTGGATGCTTAGCCAACTGAGCCATCCAGGTGCCCTGATAGCACGCTTATTTTTTATTGCCTGATTTGTTGAGACTATATTAGAATGTTTTAGATGTTTTAAACTATATTAGAATGTTTCAGCTATAAAAGCAGATTTTAAAATGTTTCATTTTGAAGAACTCTCACTTTTATTTTTTTTGAAAGAGAGAGCAAGTGTGTGAGTGGAGAGGGGTACAGAGGGAGAAAGAGAGAGAGAGAATCTTAAGCAGGCTCCATGCCCAGCAAGGAACTCAACGCAGGCTCAGTCTCACCACCCTGAGATCACGGCCTGATTCAGAATCAAGAGTTGGACACTGAACTGCCTGAGCCACCCAGGTGGCCCTGAAAAATTCTCACTTTTAAACAGAAATTCCGTTTAAGCAGACTATTTCGGGTATTTAAGGCTTTGCTTTTTAAATTTTGAAATAATTAGAGATTCACAAGACATTGTACGGATGATGTACAACCTAATGGCTGTTCTTACTGATAAATTTCCTTAAGATACCTTTTCACTTACTCACTGTGTATTTAACTTGGTGGATTTCAAGGAGTGTACTAGGATTACCTGAAAAGTTTAACTCATTGCTTTAAGAGAAAGATCATGGTGGTAGAAAAAGCCACACTGCCTCTAGTGTCTAGAATCTCGATAACTGACCCCGCACCACTGTCAAGTGACCCCCTACCCAGCGTGCCACTATGCCACCATGTCTCCCTTGCCTCCATTTTGTCTGGGTCCTCTGAGGCCGAGTACGGCTGCACTGTCCACCTAGACAATGGGGAGGGGTACCCTCTGAACTCTGAATTCTGTAGGGACAGCTCTCAAAAGAGGAGGTAGGGAAGAATTGAGGGCAAGAAGTAAAATGAGGCAGAAAGCAAGGCCTTCATTCTTTGGCCAGGTAATTGGGGGTGGGGAGCAGAGTGGAGCAGGGGCGAGTGGTCTGGGATGAGGGACCTTCAGGTGGAAGGGAGCCAGAGTGACGGGCATGTTGATGACCACTGTGCCCTCGAGACATCTGATGGAAGGGGCTAGCATAGTTAAGTCTGACGTTGTGGTTTTCTCTAGTCCACACTGTGGTATTATTCCCTAATTTGTGTCGTGGTCCCATTCTCATCTCCTTCTTATCGTGGTTGTGTGAATTTCTGCATTCTAGGTTAAAGTTTAGTTTGTCATTCACTCGTTCAGTGTTTTGCCGCTGAGCACCACTTACCTTTCAGGCGGTGTTCTAGGCACTGAGGATATAGCAGTAAATAAGACAAGCAGAACTTTTAGCCCTCCTGAAGCTTATGTTCTGGTGGGGAAGGACAGAGAATAAAAAAGTTAAGTAAGTGAAATATATTGTATCTTACGGTTGTGGTAAAGGCTAAGGAGGAAAAGAAAAGAAGAGGGGTAAGGATTGAGCTCTGTTGGTGGGGGGCTGTCATTTTGGATAGAGGTCAGGGAAGATCACCCTGAGAAGACAGTATTTGGGTCAAAGTCAGAATGAACTGGAATGTGAGTGAGGTAGTGAAGGACGGTTGCAGGCAGAAAGAAGAGCATGGGCAAAGGCCCTGGGGCAGGCTCAGGTAGCCAGAACTTAGACCTTTGAAAAGAATGTATGAGAAGCCAGATTTGAGGTCTAAATACTAAGGGTTGTTCTTGTGATAAAATCTTGCCCAATACCTCTTACCTAATCCCCCTCCCGCTAAGTGCTCCCTGAAAATGCAATTTATTTGGAACCACTATCATGCTACATAAGGAAGTGATAGTTTTAATAAGTTTAAAACTGGAGACAGTTTCCGGCTAGAGGTTGAGTACTCTTATTCTGACGCTCTTCTTTGTAATTTCTTTTTTTTTTCTTCTTTTTCATTTCTGTCCTGGTTTTTGCATTTCAGTCTGACCTTGATCTCTGTTTTTCTCACCTCGTGACAGTGTGATGATCGCGTTGGTGAGGTACTACTGATCACTCACCTTCTGCTTTGTTCCTAAAATGCATGACCGCTGACTGTCTCCTTGTCTGGAGTCGAACACTTCTAGCCTCCGTAGAGGCTACTGAGGAACTGAAAGCTGCTTTCTACCCCGAAGTTCCTTCCTGACTCACGGGAACAGACTGGGTGCGGATGTAAATTATGAACTGGGTTTTTTGTTTGCAATAAAAGTCAGTGATGGGGTTAAACAGAGACTAGGGAGGTATTCAGATGATGGAAGTCGCTGGCATTTTACCTTTTTGTACAGGCAGAGGATTAGAACTTCCAGTTCGCCCGTGTTCTGGAGGGGCACAACATTCCCATGGGGCAGAGATTGTCTCAGAAAGAGGAGATTGTGTCTGTTGAATGCCACGAGCAATTTTATTTATTTATTTATATACTTTTTAAAGATTTTATTTATTTATTTGACAGACAAAGATCACAAGTAGGCAGAGAGGCAGGCAGAGAGAGAGGAGGAAGCAGGCTCCCTGCTGAGGAGAGAGCCCGATGTGGGGCTTGATCTCAGGACCCTGGGATCATGACCTGAGCCGAAGGCAGAGGCTTTAACCCACTGAGCCACCCAGGTGCCCCATCCATGAGCAATTTTAATTTTTCATGCTTCTCTTAACTTCTGCGTCCCCCCACCAACGCCACATGAGCCCTTGTGGTTCTCACCAACCTTTCAGGAAAAGTTTTCAAATTAAAGGCTATTTCAGCAGGTCCCCAGCAGCTGATTTTTCTTGACTTGCTTCAGACTTCCTGCCGACTCTGTTTAGGTCACCCCGTGAGAATTTCTCTTGGTAGGATTTAGGAGATTTGGCATTCGTCTCTAAATTCTAGTTCTGAAGATAAAAATGGCTTCTTCCCTACCTTGGCCGGCTGGAAAGAATCCTGCTACTAAAAATGCTATTAATATAACAGGCCCGTCGGAGTGATGCATTAGGTGCTGTAATTCTTGAAGGTTGGGGCCATTTCCTTTAGGAAACCTCTCCTGAGGCTTTTAACTTGATTGCTTTTCTGTTGGCAGAAACGAGCCTCACCAAAAAATGTGTTGTTGGGAATACGCCTGTCAATTTATATTTGCAGGCTTTTAATACGTAGAATAGAGAAGGGTCCTCTTTGTGGGTGTGAGGAGACAGTTTTGCTTGTCTTACATGCAGTTCTGCCCCCATCATTCTTTTCCTTCTTTTAAACTTGAACCTGTTGATTTTTTTCTTTTTTTCTTTCTTTTTTTTTTTTTTAAGA
Organism: Enhydra lutris kenyoni; assembly: GCF_002288905.1. Taxonomy (NCBI): domain Eukaryota; kingdom Metazoa; phylum Chordata; class Mammalia; order Carnivora; family Mustelidae; genus Enhydra; species Enhydra lutris. Next base: position 2,510,658 of record NW_019154127.1, on the reverse strand, counting down.
TTTTATTCATTTGACAGAGATCACAAGTAGGCAGAAAAGCAGGCGGGGGGGGGGGAGCAGGCTCCTCACTGAGCAGAGCGCCCAATGTGGGGCTCAATCCCAGGACCCTGGGATCATGACCCGAGCCAAAGGCAGAGGCTTTATCCCACTGAGCCACCCAGGCGCCCCTAAACCTATTGATTCTTAAAGTGGAACCATGGCTGACACTCGTTCTAAGCTTTTTATTATTTATTGGCAAAACATATGGATACATAGACACATTCAGGTGTCTTACCATGTACTTTAAAAGATCAAGAACTCTAAGGAATTGGCCATGGCCTTTAGTTATTAAAATGCTTATATGGGGGCGCCTGGATGGCTCAGTGGGTTAAAGCCTCTGCCTTTGGCTCAGATCATGGTCTCACGGTCCTGGGATCAAGTCCCACATCGAGCTCTCCGCTCAGTGGGGAGCCTGCTTCCCTTCTTCTCTCTGCCTGCCTTTCTGTCGGCTTGTGACCTCTGTCTGTCAAATAAATAAATAAAATCTTTAAAAAAAAATGCTTACGTGTTGGGGCATCTGGGTGGCGCCTTCCGTTAAGCGTTTGACTCTTGGTTTTTGGCTCAGGTCTTGATTTCAGGATTGTGAGATTGAGCCCTGCGTTGGGCTCTCTCTCTCTCTCCCTCCCTCTCCTCTGCCCCTCGCACTCACATGTGTGCTCTCTTTCTCTAAAATAAATAAATCTTAAAAAAAAAAAAAAAAGAAACGCTTCCTTATTTATTTGACTTTCAAAACGTAGCACAAAATATTCTTCCGGATATAGATCACAAATGGTCGTGTACGGACAGTGGATGTTTTTCTTTCCCCTCTAGTGAGTTGAATTGTTGTTGTTGTTGTTGTTTTTTCTTTGCTTCTTAAAGACGCCAGCCAGAGAGGCAGGAGCTTATTAACTGCTTTGAAATATACTTGCTGCCAGGAAAAAGGAGATTCTCCTGCTTGGAAAGTTCCCTCTGAGAATCACATGATGTGTGACCCGGTGGGGAATATTCCAGTATGGGAAAAGTGTAACATCTGGTGCCTGTGTGAGTTACCTCCGAACTCACTGGAACATGAAATGGAGGTTTTCCCTTCCTGTGGCCACTGATTTGGTTTCCACGAAGATGGGCTCGTCTGAGTCGATGTAGTGTTTTAGATGGAGTGTGAGATTAGAGAATGATTCTGGATCAGTGTGAAGGTGTCTGATAGTCCTGACTCTTTGTCGTGGTCCTGGTCAATTCATTCTCTGCACCCCCCCTCGTACCTTTCACTGTTTTCTTGGCTACAGTATCCGTTTCTTGAGAGTTGGGAGTGTGTCTCTTTTGTTCGCTGCTGTGTCTCTGGCTTCTACAGCATGGTAGGTGCTCATGTATTTTCTGAATGAATGACTACGTAGGTGGTTGGAAACATCAGCGCAGGAATATATACAGCTACTATATTTTCCCTCTTTTCCTTTCTGGCCACTTTTATGTGTGTGTCTTCAGCGCATACAATTTGAATGGTACAGAGAAAGAACAGAGTAAGGAAAAGAGGCTAAGAGAGTCACAGTCGCTGAGCTTTGAAGGTCTTTTCTCTTTCCCCCTGTGGGTGACAGTCACCAGGCCAGGGAGAGAGACCGGAAGATGGGAAGGAAGGACTTGAATTAACCTGGGTAGCCCCAAAAGGCTGAATCACATTTAGTGGTTTCATAATGTGAATTTCTGTGTGCAGGGCACTCTGTACCAGATTAATGTTCCTGGTTTGGATTTGCTCCCAGAAATAAACCCATTAGTCTGCTGCTAAGCAGAGAGGGGGGGTTTCTTTTGGTTTTGCCCATTTCCCTCTCCCTGCCTCCCACTTCATGCCCCCTCTGATATACCAAAAGTTAAGGTTTCCAGAATGCCAGGGCATTAAATCGAATTTCAGGTAAAAGCCCATTGTTCCTTTTGACCTGGATGAACTAGGAAGAGTTGATCGGACTTATTAATCTCTTGACTGTTTCAAGTTTTGATTGATTTTTTTTAAAGGTTTTATTTATTTATTTGAGAGAGAATGAGTGAGAGAGCATGAGAGAGGAGAAGGTCAGAGGGAGAAGCAGACTCCCCAAGGAGCCGGGAGCCCGATGCAGGACTCGATCCTGGAAGTTCGGGATCATGACCCGAGCCCAAGGCATCGCTCAACCAACTGAGCCACCCAGGCGCCCCTGATTTTGAAATATAGATGGGAGTCCGGATCAAACGGAAACATTGGGAGGGAGGGAGGTTGTCAAATGCTCCGGTGAGTTTGGTTACTGCTTTTTGAACTACATTATCATTTCCAGCAGAAAGTCCGTTTTGGGGTGCCTGGGTGGCTCAGTGGGTTAAAGCCTCTGCCTTTGGCTCAGGTCATGATCTCAGGGTCCTGGGATCAAGCCCCGCCTCCGGCTCTCTGCTCATCAGGGAGCCTGCTTCCCCCTCTCTCTGCCTACTTGTGATCTCTGTCTGTCAAATAAATAAATAAACTCTTAACAACAACAACAACAAAAAAGAAAGTCCGGTTGTGCTTTCAGGGTTTTTGGTGTCTGGAGAGAAGCCGAGTTTGGTAAGCCGAGCTGGAGGGAACCACGAGGGTTCGCAGCCCTGTGAAGGCAGCATGGCAGCGGGCCCCGTGGGCAGCTAGTTACCCTCTGGGCACAGACACGTTTAATTCTCCACATGTCTACCTGGGTTCTCATTTCACATCGCGGGGGCCCGTCCAGTGGAGGTGTCAGTTCTCAACTCAAGTGTGTCAGGGCCCAGGCACCTGCCAGGTGGGCAGAGGATCGTGTCCTGTCGCCTTACCAAGCTCTCTGCCTGCCCCGCACCCTGAGCTCTTTCTGTTAAACTACCCATTCGTGACTCACTTATCCCCTCCTCTCTTTCCTCCCACCCCCCATGCTGCAGACCATAAAACCATGGGAAACGCAGAAAGTCAAAATGTAGAGCATGAGTTTTATGGAGAAAAGCATGCCAGCCTGGGCCGTAAGCACACATCCCGCTCACTGCGCCTGTCACACAAGGCTCGGCGGACGAGGCACGCGTCCTCGGGGAAGGTGATCCACAGGAACTCCGAAGTGAGCACACGATCCAGCAGCACGCCCAGCATCCCGCAGTCCCTGGCCGAGAATGGCCTGGAGCCCTTCTCCCAGGAGGGTACCCTAGAGGACTTCGGCAGCCCCATTTGGGTGGACCGAGTGGATATGGGCTTGAGACCTGTGTCGTACACCGATTCTTCTGTCACTCCCAGCGTGGACAGCAGCATCGTCCTCACAGCCGCCTCTGTGCAGAGCATGCCAGACTCGGAGGAGACCCGGCTCTACGGGGATGACGCTACGTATTTGGCTGACGGAGGCAGGAGGCAGCATCTCTACACATCCAACGGGCCCACTTTCATGGAGACGGCGAGCTTTAAGAAGAAACGCTCCAAATCTGCAGACATCTGGCGGGAGGACAGCCTGGAATTCTCACTCTCCGATCTGAGCCAAGAACATTTAACAAGCAACGAAGAGATCTTGGGTTCCACCGAAGAGAAAGACTGCGAGGAGGCTCGGGGCATGGAACCCCGGGCGAGCCCCCGGCAGCTCAGCAGCTGTCAGCGTGCCAATTCCCTGGGTGACTTGTATGCTCAGAAAAACTCCGGGGTGACGGCAAACGGGGGGCCCAGGAGCAAGTTCGCAGGCTACTGTCGGAATCTGGTGTCTGATATTCCCGATCTTGCAGACCATAAGATGCCACCAGCTGCTACCGAAGAGTCTCTTCCCTACAGTAATTACAACACACTCCCCTGTAGGAAGTCTCACTGTCTTTCTGAAGGTGCCACCAACCCACAGATTAGCCATAGCAACAGCATGCAAGGCAGAAGAGCAAAAACAACTCAGGTAAAGTGGTTGAAATCTGTCTCACTATTTTGGAAATGGTGCATGAGTTCAAGTGCATGTTTTTGCTCCTGCAAGGTTCCCATCTTTGAGTGCCTGGTGGCTGCTGCTGCTGCTGCTGCTCCCCCGCCCCTCCGGGGGGGATTTGTCTCAGCTCTGCTTCGCCCATCTTCCAGTTCGGTGCCAGGGGTGGGATGAAGGGAAGAGTGTGCGTGTGTGTGTGTGTGTGTGTGTTGGGGGGGTGATGTGGGTAGGAGTGAGAATAAAGCTGATAAGTTCATACTTGGGACCTGCTGCCTCTCCAGCTCAGCTCTCGAATAGCTTCTCGCTTCTGCTGAGCCTCCTTCCTCTCCCCGGACAGATGGGCCCCAGCGGGTTGTGCACTCTCGGGGTGTCTCTCCAGTGCCGCGGGTGGGAAGACGGGTTAGTCGGAAGCTCCTCGGAGGAGGCATCTTTGATTCAGGGCGGGCTCTGGTCATTGGTCAGCTTCTCGCGGAGGTTGGCAGGCTTCCTGCCTTACCAGGAGCCATTTCAATTTCCTGTTCCTTGTGATGCCGGCCAGCCCTGTCTCTGGAGGGAGGGGTAGCGGAAGGAATAACATGGGCGGCTTCCAGTTCCTACTTTGCAGCCAGCTCGTTGTTTGACCTTGGGCAAACCCTGACTTCTAGTTGCTTCTCCGAAAAATGGGAGTGAAAAGGGCTCAACTCGCCTGTTCAGGGGTCTAGGGCAGGAGAGAGATGGCTGTGAAGGCGTTTCTTTTAAAGATTTTTTTTACAAGTGCCTTGCTGATGAAAAGAGGTCACATCACCTTCATTGGTAGTGATACTCCCAGGGAGCCTAAGAGCCCACCTCGCACTCCTGCATGCCCTGGTCCTTTTCTGGTCCTGCTGTTCCCGGTCGCCGAGTTCCGGGCGTCCTGGCTGGTGTTGAGGATGGGTTCATGGTTTAACAAGACAGTGCTTCTGATCAGAGATCCAGTCAAGCCCATTCGCCTCGAAAGGCACGTCAGCCTCCAGGGTGACCAGCCGACAGCACCATGGTCAGCGGGAAAGCGGCAGGTGTCCTCTGAGCTGACCAGGCAGGGGTGGTGCTGTTCCAGTACGAGTCAGACAGGCATTTTGAGGTTTAGTTCTCTCGGAAAGGGGGTCTAAGTAAAATAGGCAGATGGTGGGGAACCCAAAGAGGGGGCAGAGAAAATGGGCACTGTGTTCTTGCTGGAGGGCAGATTTTTAAAATTGCCCTGATCTCAGGTTTCTGATTTTATGTTGGAATTTTAAATTCTCCTGTACCAGCCATCAGGGAAGTCCTCGGTGCTTTTTGTTTCTTCTCCTATGCTAGCTTTCTGTATTAGAATAATTAAAACTTTCTGTATGTTCCTCCAAGTTTATATGGGTTAAAGGAGACTGTGTTTGACCTCTCCCCTCCTTTTCTTTCCAAAATCATGTTTGACTGTGATAAAAATACACATGACATTTACCATCTTGACCATTTTGAAGTGTGTAGTTCATGTTCACGCTGTCGGGCACCCATCACTACGTCCATCCCCAGAACTCTTTCCATCTTGAAAACCTGTTAAGCAGCAACCTCTCATCCTCCTCCCCCAACATCCCCCCACCCCTGCCCCGAAGCCCCAATTCTGTTTTCTGCCTCCATGAATTTGACTACTCTAGGGATCTCCCATAAGTGGAATCAGGTAATAGTGGTCTTCTTGTGACTGGCTTCTTTCCCTTAGCGTAATTTCCTCAGGGTCCATCCATGTTGTAGCTGGGATTTCCTTCCTTTTTAAGGCCGAGGAGTATTCTAGCATGTGTGTGTTTGCTGCAGTTTTCTTTTATCCATTCATGTGTCGGAGGGCAAGTTGTGCCGATGATGTCCAAGCCAGGCATCGGGGCTCCACTCCTCCTCACCTGGATGACTTGGGGCAAAAAACTATCAGATGCGGGAATAATAAGTAAGGCCTTTTGAGAAGATGGAATGAAGTGACACAGTGCCCGGTCCTTTGGCAGCAGCCGGTAGGGGAGGATTCGTTAGTCGTTGGCTGTGTTCCTTATTAGTGGCGGTGTAGGACTTAAAGGCCCAGGGTGGTTCGGTGTTTTTTTCGAAGTCTTGTGTCTTAGAAATAGTTGTTAAAGACGTTGACTCTACAATCAGAGATGAGCCTGAGGTTGCATCCACATGGACACCTGAATTTTGTACCCTACTCTTCTCGGGGGAGAGACTCACTGATGGGAATGATGGAACAACCCCCCCTGCGGGGGCTGCTTCTCACTGTCCATTTGGTAAGTGGAGAGACCTGTGAGATAGGTGACCTGCCCTGTGACCTGAAAGGGGCTGAAGGCTTGGTCTTGAAGGCACGGCTGGAATGGCACTGCAGGGCTGAAACGAAGAGAGGGGCTCCTGGCCTTCAGGATTCAGAGAAGGGTGCGTTGATGCAGACAATTGAGAAAGGAACATGACCTGTGACCTGTGACTGTCCCTCTTACCTGGAACAATGCCACCCAGGACTTTTTTTTTTTTTTTTTTTTTAATGGTGGGGGCAGAGGAAGAGAGAGACTCCACGCTGAGCATGGAGGCTGACATGAGGCTCGATCCCACGACCCTGAGATCATGACCTGAGCGGAAATCAAGAGTCAGAAGCTTACCCTACTGAGCTTGCCAGGTGCCCCACGTTAGCTCACATTCTGTATGAGATCTAAGAGGGGTACCTGGCTGTATTCTGGCTCTCCAGCTCCTTGTTGTGCCCCACCCCCCTGCGCCCCAGGCTGGGGACAGCTGGACTTCTGGTTCAGCCCACCCCCCACTGATGGGGGTTTGAGTCACAGCTGACTACACCCAGAAGAGAGGGGCAGAGCAGTTTTCTCCTGCAGAGCTGGTACCACTGTGAGCTCTCACGTGTCATTGCTCTATGGAATTTCCATCTTTGGCTTGGCGCCTTAGGAAATTGTTAATATATGGAAGTGAGATCATCTAAATGTGGTGTCTCAGAAAGTCACTGCCTCAGCAGCTTAATGTGATGCAGAGAGCAACGGACTTGGAGTCCGGAGGCGTCCATTTACATCCTGGCTTGCTCCTCGCTGACCGGTGACCTTGGGCGAGTCACTCCCGTCTTGTGTGCCGTGCAGGCTCCTTCTCTGTCTGCGGCGAGGGACACCACCCTCTGACAAGCACCCTTAGGGGAACCCGGCGGGCACCCAGCATGGACACCTGTTGCAGAGTCCATAGAATGAACGGAAGAATTATTTTCGTATTGACTTTATATGTTGAGCGAGGATCTTTAATGACTTGAAACAAACCCCAGAATTATGCACAACAGTCCCCATCCACCCACGCTTCCTAGTCTAAGTTTGGCGTGTTCATCCAACGCGATTTCTTGAGAACCCACTATGTTCCAAACAGTGTATTTTAAGAGACAGTGGGTGTGGAAGCTTCCTTGAAAAGAATTCCTTTTTTTTTTTTTTTTTTTTTTTTTTTTTTTTTTTGTTCTTTTTTTGTTGTTGTTGTTGGTAAAAGTTTCTGACCCGGGGGATCTCTTCAGCGAGCTTGGATCGGAGATGTTAAAGTTCCTTCATCCTGCTCTGGTGACGTAGTTGAATCTCTGTCAGCAGTTTACTCCCCAGAAGAAGAGTTTCTGGAAGACATTTGGCCCCGGAGTGTGGGGATGAAATGAGCCTGGGATGAAATACACTTTATCTGAAACAATGGGAACAACTTCATTGGATTTGAAAATGATCGGAAAAGAGTCTGACCGTTTTTCCTTTTTTTGTTGTTTGTTCGGTAGTTGGACGTGTTACTGAAACATGAGGCCTTGGAGCTCACATGTAGTTTTTTAAAAGTAACACCTGTTTCATGCCTGCCACACGGCGAGTGCTGAGCAATTATTTAATTCAGTAGGTTTGATTGTGTGTGTGCACGTGTGTGTGCACGCACACAACGTGCATGAAAATTTGTGTTGCGACTGTTTTGTATTCCTTTGTTGGAAGGGTTTATCCGTATCGCTTAAAGCAGAGTTTACTTGCATTGATGTCTGGAGAAAGACAAGAATAGATTGGTCCTTGATTTGATGGATACATTATTGGTCTTTTGGACTGAACTTGACTGTCTCTGATATTCCCATGGTTAACACTCAGAGCTGGGGAAGCCTGATATCACGTAAAGACGTTCTGAAATCCAGCAGAGCCGAGCTCATCGGTCTGAGCCCTGTTTCTGTTGGTTATGTAACCTGGATGGACCTCGGTGCCTCCTGAATGGGGCTGATGGGAGTTCCGCACGGAAGTGAGTACGAAGCTCCTGGCACGTTGTCTCTTCACGCAGGAGAAGCTCAGTCGGTAATGGTTATTAGTTGTGATGGGAATAGTTCGGCTTCCTATTTCAGAGCTCAGCCCTCCTGTGTCTCAGACTTCCAGTGGGTGAGGTGGAAAGAGAGAACTGCCAACTGATGGAGTGTCTTGGAGCCAGGCTGTGTATTTCAAAGGGAAGCTTTGGCTTGGGGCCATTGTACGGGACTTGGGAGGAGAGCTTCATTCATCCACTTAGGAGATGGAAGAGGGGGAGCTGCTCTTACCAAGAACTTCTCAAGGAGCCACAGCCTCGAGATAGCGAGGGACCCCCTGCTCAGAGCCCCTTGTGGAGATGGGACACTGATCATGGGTTTGTGTGTTTGTGCAATTTCTGACCACCTCTGTGTCCCCAGAAATCTTCATACCATAGCGGATGGAGTCGGTACGAGGTAAGGCAGAGCTCTCCATCCGTTTCTGGCCCCCGTGGGCCATTGACAGATTCTTTTCAGCCTGATTTCCAGCTCACAGATCACCCCTATGTCCAGCCCCCTCACTTTGCGGGGAAGGAAATATATCTAAAGAGATGAGGTGACCAGGTCTCACAACTAGATTAAAATCTAGGTCTCCTGACTCACTGACCAGGGTCATTCTTCGGAAGCCCACACCCCCACACCATTACTTGCTCCTCATTCACAAACAGATTCCAACTTATGTGTCCTTAGATTTTAAGATCAAATTCCTCAGTTCTGGGCCAGAAGCGAAAAAGGGTGATTGACTGAAAAGAATGTAGGAATGTTCACACTGTAGCCCAGGCACAGTGGTTCCTGAGAGAGGTGTCCGCGGCAGGGTTCAGAAGAAAGCCTTGCTTTCTTGTTTGGAAAGGCAAGTCCTAGATCCATAATTTCAGCAACAAGGGGCGTGCAGTGTTCTTGGAAGAGGCTCTTGAGTTCCTAGCAAAATTGCGTTGGTTTTTATAAAATTTTGTTTTCCTTTACACTTAGCTTAAATGGCTTAGGAATAAGTATGTTCCCCAAGCTGTAAACCGACATCAGCATCCAAGAGATTCTTAACCTTTGGTCACAGACTCCTTTGAGAGTTGGATGAAAAATTTGGACCCTTTTCTTAGATAAACACATGGACCACCCTTCTGCATTCAATTTCAGGGGCTCCATGGGTTCCCCGAAGTCCATCTAGAAGCTTCTGGTTAATAACCCCAGGTTAATTCTTCATGAAACAATATATTTTCATATAAAATTTATTTTTTTAAAAAAACCCCTTTCCTTGCCTTTTCTTCAGACCATTTGATGCTTCTTTTTACCTTTTCCCTTGATCTTCCTTTTTCTGGCATCTAAGTTAAGCAATGAGATAGTGTTTTGAAAGCAAGCCCAACCATTTTCAGCAGGAATATCTGCCTCTTGGCCAAGATCTTCTTTTGGGGAGTGAGAGGGTGAGTAGGTAGTTGGGGGATGGCTGTGTTGTTAGTTTCAGACCCTTTCTACTTGTAAAAAGTATGGTGGACTCCAAAGGGCTTCTGTTTATGTGGCTTCTAGCTATAAATAGTTATCACACTAGAAATTGAAACAGGAAAGCAAAAAAACAAAAAACAAAAAACCCCCCAAAAAAACCACCCAAAAAACCAACCCCCCCCAAAAAAAACCACTTGTTGATTCATTTTTAAAATAGAACCAATAAACCCATTATATGTTCACAGAAATGACTTTTTATTTAAATTTTTTTATTTTCTAAAATTTAAAAAATTAGGGAGGAGAGAGGTGTTAATTTATATTTGACAAATCTCTACAGTTTCTGGCAAACAGGAGACCCTAGAGTCTCTTCTCTGCTTCTGCCTTCACTCTTTTGTGGTTGTGTTGGTTGGTTGGTTGGGGGGAAAATGTGACTTTGCCCAGGTAGCTGGAAAAGGCAGGGCGTGATAGCCCCCCGGAAATTACCTGAGGATCCCTGGTCCACACTTTGAGCTGCCCATCGAGGCTAATACAGGCTGGGGAAGTTTAGGCCTTCGAAATTCCCATTTTTAGTTTAGTGCTTGAAGAAGAGGAACGTCTGTGTTCATTGATGAAACTGCTGGTTTCTTAGCATCACTGAGGAGGAGGAAAGGCTGGAATTGGGAGCTTAGAGCCATTTCAGAAGCCTGCTATGAGGGCCTAAGAGGGCCTCCATGGAGCCCAAGGTAGAACTTAGGAAATAGGCTTTTCATTGTCATATGGGTGCAGTTTACTTTGGACGACTGTTGGCAGATTATCTAATGTGGCCCATAGGACAGCCCGTCCTGTCTTTTTCTAGTTTAAAAAAAAAAAGTTAAAGAAAACACTTTAAATTAACTCTGGTTATGTCTGTAAATGACATAATAAAACCGGATTGTTTGAAGATTGCAAAGTACAGCTTGACAAGTAGGGCTCACTTCTTAGCTCAACCGTAGCTAGTCTTGAGCTGAGCTGGGAGATGAGCAAACCTTTAAATCAAACGAAAATGTAATCCACGAGGAACCGTTCTCCTTGTTTGGAGATTATGGTGGAAAATGAATAGCAGTTTATTCACGGAAAGGTGGGTTTATTTTTATTTATTTGTTTATTTATTTATATTTACTAAGATTTTATTTATTCATTAGAGAGAGGCACGTGCGTGCACATGCGCACACACGAGTGGGGGTGGGGCAGAGGACGGGGGAGAGCAGGGAGTCCGATGTGGGGCTCCATCCCAGGACCCCGGGATCATGACCTGAACCAAAGACAGACCCTTAACTGACTGAGCCACCCAGGCGCCCTGCAAAGGTGGGTTTATTTTTCTGAAGTGTCTTGCCTACTCCACACCAGATACTGTTTGTAGTGCTTTGGGATCTGTCAACAGGAAAAGGTCCTTGAGCTCATGGAGCTAGTTTGAGGTGAAATGGGGACGTGTAGGCAGAAAACAGCATAATAAGCGCTCGACATGCTATGGAGAAAAGAGCAGGGCAGGGCAGACAAGGCAGTGGGGGATGCGGGAGGCAATATGAGATGGGGCGGTCAGGCTTGACCCCCTTGAGAGGGTAGACTTGGGAGTCGGTGATTGATTTGGGAGGTGGGAGTGTGCCCTGCGTGTTTGAGGGAGCAGAGCTGGTGCAGGGGAACAAGATGCTGCAGAGAATTTGGCCTGGCAGTCGGAGGAGGGAAAGAAGTCTTTTAGCTGTGGAAAGGGGGGAACGTGAGTTGAGCCTTAAAGGATGAGTATTCCTGGAAGCAAGAACAGTTGGGAGCATGCGCTCCCATTGCCCTGACTGGTAGGTCCGTCCTGTGCTCTAGTGTGAAGGCTGGACGTCTGCAGGAGGTTTTGCAAGGCAGGCCGAGGAGCCTCCACATGGCTCCTGGGAGGTCTGCCTGGCTGTGGTGTGCCGGGTGCCTTGAGGAACGTTGAGGGAAGAGAGCTTGTTGAGGAACCATGGCCGTGGCTCTGAGAAAGGAACCCGCAGGTCGGGTGATAGATACATCGTGGGTAGTGAGGAGGGGAAGGATGACTACAAGGTTTGAGGCACCTACATAGAAAAAAGCAGATAAAAAGAGAGAAGATGATTCATTAGCTCAGATGTTGGCAGTCCCCAGTCTGGAGTTACCTGTAGCAACGTTTCAAGCATTTGCCAACATACTTCTGACTCCTTTTTAGCAACTGTAAGAACTTTGGGTTGAGAGAAATTTTGAGTCACTCCCATTGGGGATCATTAGAGAAGGAGGGAAGACGTGTTGAAAACATAAAGAGGCATGGAAGTGTTGTCTTGGGAAAGGGAGAAGGGAGAACTAGAGCTGGGTTTTAGAAATGCCTCAAACGGAGGTGGGACATGTGCAAGTGGGGCATAGTGGGAAGCCCAGCGGGTAGAATTTACAAACTTCAGAATTCAAAATGCAAAAAGGCACTGGATATTTGGTTAGAGAGCAAGAGAGAGAGGGGGAACAAAAAAAGCCTTACAGTGATGGAAGAGTAACACTGCAATATTTCTAGCAAATCAGGAATGGCAATTATTAGTAACAGTGTGCATAGTTATTAATCAACAGTGTAGAAAACATCACCATTTTGGGGCGCCTGGGTGGTTAAGCATCTGTCTTGGGCTCAGGTCATGATCTCAGGGTCCTGGGATCGAGCCCTGCATCAGGCTCCTTGCTCAGTAGGGAGCTTGCTTCTCCCTCTCCCTCTGCCTCCCCTCCCCCCTGCTTGTGGCCTCTCTGTCAAATAAGTAAATAAAATCTTAAAAAAAAAAAAAGTAGAAAACACCATTTTCCTAGGTTATGATGCTATTTTGCGAATGTGAAAATAACTTAAAAGGCACTTCTAGGCTCATACCAGCTGTGGTCAGCCCATTTTCCCCAGTTTCCTCAGCAGCACCCTTCCACGTTAGGCACTAGTGAGCGAGGTCAGGCAGTGCTTCTCTCCTTGGGCCAAGATGAATTTAGACCGAAGGTGGAAATGACAGTAATCATAGTTAATGCTTTTAAGCAGGTACTATGTGCTGGCCACAGTTCTAGAAACCTTTGCTGGGTTAACTCAGTTTCACAGCATCTTAACAGTGTTCTAAAGGGGAGATAACTGTTGTCATCCCCATTTGACAGGTGGGGAAACTGAGGCACAGAGTAGTTCAAAGTAACTTCCCCAGGATCGATATTGACCATACTGAGATTACCAAGGGAGAGTATCCTAAGAGTATATCAAGTATACCAAGGAGAGAACACTGGGAGCCAAAAACTATTCATGTGTGTGCGTGTGTGTGAGAGGGGGCACTTGGCAGTTTGGGGGATAAGAAGATGGTAAACCAGGGGAGGAGTGTTTTAGAATTGAACAAGGCAAAAGTTGTTCTAATTCAGAGCTTCTGCAAGTCGAAATTTCCTCAACCCCCTGAAAGTCCACGAACTCTCCATATTTAGCTTTTCTGTATAGCTATGTGAAAGCAAAGCTGGATTCATCGGGGAAATTAAACAAAGTAACCAAGGAAATAGCTTCTAATTGCATCAGACTGATAACTACAAATGGCTGATTGATCTTACTGTCCTTGAAGTGTCCCAGGGCCCTTGAACTTTGTGGCTGATTACCTTTTCAAAACTGTGTTCACCTGTCATTAACACAGAAAACCTGTCCCTCAGAGGATTTGTAAGTTGCCCAGCGAAACCACTGGAGCCTTGTTACAATGTATCGTTAGCCCCCATTCATGCCGCCTGACCCTTCGGTTTGCCAAGGCGGTGAGAACGGGCTTTTACATTTGCTGCCTGCCGCCTGCATTTGAGTACCTGAGCCCACCTTAGCATTTGTGGTCCAGCTCTGGTGACCTCGATCACCTTGGCCTGGCAGCTGTGGTGTGCTTCGGGCTACAGCTGGCCACTTGTGGACCCGGTAGGAAAGTGCATATGTTTGTGCTGGGAATCTGCCAGTGCCGTGGAAACTGGCGAGCGCTCTAGAAATCTGGCTTGGGAGGATGTGTCCAGGGAGACCAGGCTCTGAGAGCCTCTGTACCCCATGAATGTTGTGTATAATCGGAAGCCTTTTCAGTGGAGTGTTTCTAACACGGGGAGTATATTTTGAGTAATTTCCAGGAAATCTCTGAGTGGATTATGCATCACGTGAGAGTCACTTCTCTGTGTTGCTAGGGTCTTACCATCTCCCCTGATCTCCTTTGACTTTTGAATTAGAGCTCGGTATATGATGAACTACTAGGACCTATCAGATGCTAAGAGACCTCACTCACTATGAAGGAACACACCTTGTGTTTGCTACAGACACTGCTTGCTCCCGTGAGATTCTGCCCTGGGGTTGGATTTTGGATTTCTTGCTGCTGGGAAGAGTCGGGGAGGTTCTGAGTATGGAAAGAATCCGTTTTCTCAGGTGCCAAGCCCTTGAGAGTGAGGTGGGAAGGAGGAGGAGCCCTCGGAAGGATGACCACCAGGAACGTTCGCTTGATGGTGGCACTCTTCCTTCTGAGCTCTTGGAAGGTGCATTACAGTGATAGGCATCCTGACGTCGGAGGGTGATGGGCATCCGGGATGCAGCCTCGGAGGGGTGGATGCCTGCTGTTTTCCAAAGTGTGAACCCAGTGAGCACAAGGGTGATGTATGGAAATGTTTGAATCACTGTATTGTACGCTTGAAACTAATCCAGCACTGAATGTTAGCTAACTGGAATGAAGATAAAAACAAGAAACAAAGTGGGAACCCAGAGCCTCTGTGTCGGAGTGTCTGGCTTTGGTTTGTGCTAGAGATTCTGAGGTGGTGCTTAGGCATTTGGGGAGTGGGTTCTACAGATGATTCTGACCCACACTGAAGCTGGAGGTTGCTGGTGCCCGCGAGCCTCTTGTGGACCGTTGCAGTGTTGAATAGTGCCTCTGGTTAGGTAGTCCTTATTTCCTGTGATGCTAGAGCCTGGGGCCTCTGGGTATTTGGGACATCGCAAACTTCATGACCAAGTGGGGCTGGGTCTGGGCAACCTGCATGTTTCCCAACAGGCTGGGTCACATATCAGTGGGGGCCATCTACCACCGAGCCTGCTTGGCCGCATGTGGAGACAAGGTGGAGTCGGCTTGGACAAAAGATCCAGAACATTCCCCAGCGGTTACGCGGGTTGTGTGCTCCAGGGCTATGCTGGCTCAGCTAGGGCTGGCAGGCCTCTCACCTGGGGTAATCACTTCTTTGCTCAGATCAGTGGCCATCCCAGAGCTGGGCATACAGAGCCCGGGCCATGATGAGCTGATAGCAGCAGTTGGCATGAGCAGATGTTCAGGCCCGGCAGAGAGGTGAGTGTCTGCCAAGCCTTAATGCTTAGTTTCTAGAGAGGCCCCAAGGTATTCTGTAAAGGGGTAAATGGTTTGTGGGGAAGTCGGAGACTATTAAGACACATGCTCTTGAGGGTTTGGTCTGTCTTGTTTCTGCCTCTTTCCCTCCTCATTCACCTCCTCCTTCCTCTTATCCCCACTCTGAGATTTGAGCTCTTTGCCTGGGAAGTCAAGGCAAACAGATACTAGCTTTCTCTGGGAAAACCTAGAAAGGGCCTTGTTGACAAAAAAGGGTAAAGCATAGAGGTGCCTGTTTCGGTAGAACCTGGCCAGGTGCTACTTGCAACTGAGCAGTGGGGCTGCCATGTCATAGTGGAAAAGGTAGTTGGAAATGTGGGTTCTGACTCCCAGTCAGCTAGCAGCCAGGGCTGTGAATTTCTGAGCCCCAGCATCCTCATTGATTAATCAGGAGGGTTGCTTTGCAAGGTCCCTGCCTATTCTTGAGCTCTGGGAATTAACAAGATGCCTTGAGTCCATTCTCTCCCTGGTTCTGAGGTCTTTCTCTTACAGACCAGGGAGGTTACCAGCATAGCAAATCTCTCCCTGACGTACAGAGATGGTTCTCACCTCTTTGCATCTTAGAGGGGAGCTTGGCACTGATGCCTTCCTTTCTTCAAGGGAAAGACTGAGATCCATGAAAACGAATCCAGATGTTTAGGAAATTCACACACACCTCGTCTCCCATCACCCAGGGTTGTCTTGAATCATCAGTCACGGCAAATTTTACTTACTTTCTTTATTGACATGGTCAATATTCCTGCCGGGAGAAGTGGGAGTTCTTATCTGTGTTTTCCTTTTTATATAGGGCATTTTTACCCACCGGATCTGGGTCCTTCATGGCCCTGGTGGGATAGCAGATAGCAGAGTGATGGGACTGGTAGTTGCAAGGGTATGCCTTTAATCCCCTTGAAATCCCAGGGGTCTGAACTCCATTGGAAATGCAGCTCGTCCTCTGAAGCTATCCTAACTCCTTCCTGCTTCTGTCTTCCCTCCTTGCTTTTTCTTTTCTTTCTTTCTTGAAGAACAGTTTTAGGTAGTAGAGAGGGGTTCCCAGTTAACCTTGAACACCTGTCAAAGGTAGTATTGGCCAGATCCATTATTTTCTTCCTTTTTTTTTTTATATTTTATTTATTTATTTGACAGACAGAGATAACAAGTAGGCAGAGAGGCAAGCAGAGAGAGAGGAGGAAGCAGGCTCCCTGCTGAGTGGAGAGCCTGATTTGGGGCTCGATCCGAAGACCCTGGGATCATGACCTGAGCCGAAGGCAGAGGCTTGAACCCACTGAGCCATCCAGGCGCCCCTACTTTCCTCCTTTTGCATACTGTTCTCTTTATTGTGTTTTTTTTTTTTTTTTGAAGGTGCACGGTGTTCTGATTTAATATATGTATACATTGTGAAATGATTACCACAATCAAGTTAATTAACACATGCATCACCGCACATAATTACCTTTTTGTGTGTGTGTGTGGTGAAAACACCTAAGATTACTCCCTTAGCAAATTTCAGTACCCACCATGCTGCACATTTGATTCCTAGAACTTAACTTTTCTTAATAAAGATTTTATTTATTTATTTGAGAGAGAGAGAGCACAAGTGGGGAGAGAGGCAGAAGCAGACTCCCCGCTGAGCAGGGAGCCCGACTTGGGGCTCGATCCCAGGACCTTGAGACATGCATGACCTGAGCCAAGGGCAGACGCTTCAGTGACTGAGCCGCTCAGGAGCTCCTAGACATTATAAAGTTTTATAACTGAAAGTTGGTACCCTCCTTTGGCCGCCATCTCCCCCTTTTCCCCACCCCCCACCCCTGACAGACACTGTTCCGCTCTCCGTTCTATGAATTCAACATTTTTGGATCCCCCATATAAGTGAACATCTGTCTCTGCCCATCTTTTAGTCGTTCGCTTAGTGTCTCTTGATGACGAAGGTGAAGTGAATTTTGAGGCCCTCACTTAAGAATTGACCAAGTGAGATGGGTAGAGATAAGGTACAGCAGCTGTCCAGGCCTCGCCCAGGACCGTGTCACTGTGTGGCTTGGTTCATTCTGCCCCGTGGCCTCTCAGCAAATATTTGAGTCCAAAGATTTTATTTTTATGCCAACTCAGAATAGTCTGTTTTTACATTTGTGAACCATAATTGGCTGCTTCTGAGACTGAGGCTGAAAAAGTGGTGAAATCCCCAAACCGTGTGTTACTTTGCCGTCTCTTCTGTGTCATGCCCATGTACCTATTCTCTTCCATTGAGAAGAATCAGTCTGATTTCTTATCCATAAGACCGTTGAGCTGTCCTGTCCAATATTGCTGTCATTATCCCTCCTTGATTACTGCCATTATTTAATTATTGTTTATGGACATGCCTGTAGCACTTTGGAGCAATTAAGGTTCTGATTTGAGAACAGACCTGTCTCTGTACCCGAAATGTTAGGCTTGAGAGCGGGGACAGTGCTTTGGAACTTCCAGATGTTATTAAACTGGGAATTGATATCCCGGCGCGTTGGCAGTTGCCGGAAGCTGTCACTTGGCCCAGGGGCAGTGAGTAGCCTGCTTGGGGCTCCGAGCTTGCTGGCTTTGAAAGGGCAAGGTAATTGGAGAGCCTGCCTTGGAGCTGTGGGCCCCACAGACTTATTTAGCTCAATGCAGAGTGAGAGGCTGCTTGTTTTCGAGAAGGGACGCTGATTACAGCATGAGGACTCTTGCCTGTTCGTGGGACCTGGGTCCTTGCTGGGTGAGTGGGTGAGGCTGTGCTCTGGTTATCTTTTGAGTCGCCACATTATAAAACAAACTCCTAACCGAGTTATTTATTTATTGATTTATGGAATGGTACTGGCTGCAAAGACCTTGTTACCCATTGTTACCCCCTACCTCTGCCACGGCTAATCAGCCTGCAGAATTTCCTGGAGTTTGGGGCAGGCTGATGAGGGTCAGGGAGCTGAGCTCTCTCAGCATGGCCGTGGGAGCATCTATAGCTAATCTGCCAGTTAGTTCATTATCTAAGTCAGATAAATGATAAGCTCTTGGAAGCGTTCCTTGGTTTTTAATACATATTTCTTGAATGTTTGGGATGGTTCGCATTCATGCCAGGGCGGTCCCCCTCCAACTACCCTCCACAGCCGCTTTGCCGGCAGGTTGGGTTTGTGCGGATCTGGGGTTTGGGGAGGAGTTGGTCCGGGCCAGGCTGGGGAGCAGCGGTGCCGTGTGGGTTCCCTGCAGCTCTGCCGGCTGCCCAGTCCCCGGCTTTCCTCTCGTCTTGATGCATGTCTTCCTCTTGTCCCTTTCTGCTCCCAAGGATGTTAACGCCGGCGAGGGAAGTGAGTTCGCGGACAGTGGGATCGAAGGGGCCACCACCGACATGGACCTCCTGTCCAGGCGATCCAATGCCACCAACTCCAGCTACTCGCCCCCCACCGGCCGCGCCTTCGTGGGCAGCGACAGCGGCAGCAGCTCCACCGGGGATGCGGCCCGCCAGGGGGTGTACGAGAATTTCCGCCGGGAGCTGGAGATGAGCACCACCAACAGCGAGAGCCTGGAGGAGGCGGGCTCGGCGCACAGCGACGAGCAGAGCAGCGGCACCCTGAGCTCGCCGGGCCAGTCGGACATCCTGCTCACGGCCGCGCAGGGCACGGTGCGCAAGGCCGGGGCGCTGGCCGTCAAGAACTTCCTCGTGCACAAGAAGAACAAGAAGGTGGAGTCGGCCACCCGGCGGAAGTGGAAGCACTACTGGGTGTCCTTGAAAGGTAGGACCGGGAGCGCCCCGCCCCCCTGGGCCGGGGAACCTTGCGCGCCAGGGTGCGCCTGCGCACCCGATGGTTTATGAGGACGTGGGGTGTGCATTTCATACCACTTTTAACCAGTTGTGTAAGTATGGGAATACTTAGCATGAAATCTTCCCTTAAAAATTTAGGTGTATGTGACCCTGTCGTGGACCATAGGGCAAATCTCTAGAATGTGACCATCTCTCTCTTTTTTAAAGATTGATTTTATGTATTTATTTGACACAGAGAGAGATCACATGTAGGCAGAGAGATGGGTAGAGAGAGAGGGAGTATACAGGCTCCCTGCCGAGCAGAGAGCCCAACGTGGGACTCGATCCCAGGAACCTGACACCAAGACCTGAGCTGAAGGCAAAGGCTTAACCCTTTGAGCCACCCAGGTACCCCGTGATCATCTCTCTTAACTGAAACTGGTTTGCGCCTTGATTATCGGTAACTCCTCACTTCCCCCGCCCCCACCAGCGCTGTTTTGTTTTCTTTCTTTTTTCACAGTTAAGCTAGAGGAGCATCCCACATCTAGTTTCCTTGTATAGACAGCTGCTTCCGAGGACAGCTCATTTGAGGGTCGTGTTCCAAAAGAAAAGAAAAGTCATTCAAGTTAGGGAAGTACCTCCTAAAATAACTATTTTGGAGGGAAACATTCATTTGAATCCTGTGAAATGACCATTTCTTTAGGCTAAAAATGCTAGAATATCACTAATTTCATGAGGCTCAGCCCAGTGCTTACTAGAATGTCTGAGTTATCCTAGGTTTGTGAAAAAGTAATTGTTTTACAGTCACATTCGACTACATGAGAGAGAGAGAGAGGGAGTGTGTGTGTGTGTGTATAGATACATACACATGTGGAGACATGGCTGCCTTTTCATTAGTAAGTGTAATGCTTTTATATGTTGCTATTCGTTGTCCTACTTCAGAAGTTCATGCACATACTATTGTGCATGCCTGCATGTGTCTCCATAGGAGAAAAGCTCCCATTTGTGTGCTCCGTGACTGAGAGAGTACTTGGAGCCGACCCCTTAGACCTTCTGTCACAAACCAAATTTGAGACCGGGTTAAGGTACGGCAGGACAGGTTCGATAGGTTAACAAGCATGAAGGACGAGCACAGGGGGACGTCTGGGCTTCCCAGGTGTGGTGTACCCTCTAGACCATTCCATACTCCATCTCCTTAACTGTGGTTAGAGGGAGAACGTCCAATCCTAGAGGCATAGAACATTCTAGAGTCTTACAGTGATGCGCAGGCCACCCCCTGAAGGACAGGCGAGGTGTGGGTTGGTCCCATTACTGCTGGTGCCAACTGTTGCTTCAATACTTCAGTGAGACAGGAAGGGAGCTTGTTAATTAGACTGGACGTTTTCACTGCATGTCTCAGAGACCCGCAGTGATGGTACCTGAAGTGAGATAGACTGAGTTCCCTCCCGTCCACCATAGGCTGAAGTTATGGTGATTCCTTCCTGTGAGTCATCCAGGTCCCAGGTTCCTTCTGTCTCCTTGCTCTGTTGTTCCCAGATCCGGTCCCTGTGGTCAAGGTAGCTCACCACTAGGCCCACGTTCCCACAGAAAAATGAAGGCGTATCCCTCTGCC
Organism: Enhydra lutris kenyoni; assembly: GCF_002288905.1. Classification (NCBI taxonomy): domain Eukaryota; kingdom Metazoa; phylum Chordata; class Mammalia; order Carnivora; family Mustelidae; genus Enhydra; species Enhydra lutris. Next base: position 2,490,347 of record NW_019154127.1, on the reverse strand, counting down.
CTGTATCAGGGCCATGATAACCAAGTACCACAGACTTGAGTGGTTTAACCAAAGAAATTTATCTTCTCACAGTTCTGGAAGCTGGAAGAGATCAAGGTAGAAGTGGGGCTGGTGAGACACCTGTCTCCTTGGCTTCTAGATGGCTGTCTTCTTCCAGTATCTTCCCCTGGCCTTCCCCATCTACCTGTCTGTGTCCGAATTCCCTCTTAGAAGGTTAGCAGTCAGATTGGATTAGGGCCCACTCCTCTGACCTCAGTTTATAAAGGTATTTGTAGAGATCCTAACTCCAAGTACAGTCACATTTTGAGTTACTGGATTAGGACTTAAACAGGAATTTGGGGCAAGATAATTCAGCCCATGACAGGCCCTGAATCTGTGTGTTAAGTACACTTCCCAGGTGATTGCTACAGTTGAGACACCGATGTTAGTGTCGTAGACTAACAATAATTAGGCGATTTTTCACTTGGGATGTGGAAGAGGGCATCCTTTGATTCCGCCGTTCCCTTAGAGAATAAAGGATACTCAAAGCCCGGGTGTGCCATCTCAGAGCAACGGCTCCAGAGCCCGTTAGAGGAGGGAGCCTTCACGCTCTTGGTGACCCAGATTTGAATGACACAGGCTGTCACGCTCCAGGCCCAGGACACAGAGCCACTGAGCCCTCCGTTTCTTAATCCTGACGGGTTCCCATTATAGATCGACATGCTCGGGCCTGGTCCTTGCCACTCAAAGGCAGAGTGTGCTGCTGTGTTTTTCTTGGCAACTCTGGGAGATCGAGAAATAAAAAAGCAGAGAGCACCTGGGAGTTGTGGGGGCAGATTCTCTAAAGAGTCTGCCACTTTAGGCAGAGTAATTAATTTTTTTAAAAAATGATTTCATTTAGAATTAATCTCTGGAGTGTCTCCTTCGGCAAGTGCTGAGCATACAGGAGACGTCCAGGGGTGGGTGAAGGCCGATTGACTGCTTTCAGGAAGCACGTGCTTCCGGGATTTGCTGCTTCGTGTTAATCTTCACACCAAAACAGGCAGGAAAGAGAGTATGTTTTAACGATTTTAACCAAGTTTAACCACCTACTGTCAGGGGTGATTGTAAACCAACGTTGCAAAATTATAAAAACAGCAATTTGAGAAGACCATAAAATGTTCTGCATTTGCACATGCCAGGGTCTGTGGACATCTCCTCTTCATGATCCTTTGGCTTCTTTCTCTGTCCACAGCCCACGGTACAGCTGTGTTGCTCCTTGTCTGTTCAGAGTCTGCTAATCATTAGTGTCATGTTAGTCCTAAAGATGAGAGCAGGGTTTCTCAACAGGGGCACTATTGACATTTTCTGGATAATTCTTTGTTGTAGGGATGCTCTCTGGGGCTCAGCAGGATGTTTAGCAACATCTGTGCCCTCCACCTGCAGGATGCCAGTGGCACCTGCCCCATTCCCCCATACCCAGTGACAACCAAAAATGTCTCCAGATGCCACCAGATGTCCTTGACCTCAATGGCAAAATTGAGGGTGTTTCCCACCTCAGGAACCTCCGATTTGGAGGAAAATAGCATCCCCTTCCCATTTTCTTTCCTATATTATCTCTGAATCTGTGCTAGCTTAAGAAGTGAAAATAGGTACAGACGATTCTGCAGTGTGTTGTATGTGTTTCTGAAAAGACCTGAGATCTTCAGAATAACAGGGACTATGGGAAAAATAAGGTTGGGACAGACTCCTTAATAGGTACGTCATTAAATTATATGTTTGCGGGGCGCCTGGGTGGCTCAGTTGGTTGAGCAGCTGCCTTCAGCTCGGGTCATGATTCCAGGGTTCTGGGATTGAGCCCTGCATTGGGCTCCCTGCTCAGCAGGGAGCCTGTTTCTCTCCCTCGCTCTGCCTGCAGCTCTGCTTACTTGTGCTCTATCTCTATCTCTCTGTCAAATAAATACATAAAAATCTTTAAAAAAAAAAAAAAGGGCCAAAAAAATTTATATGTTTGCAACTTTTTAGCCCAACACTAAATAGATAAGATAGATGGATAACTAAATACCCTGCTAAAAATACTCAGTAGTTCACATCTTACTTTTTAACAATGACTGCTATGGAAAACGTGGGACTTCACCTTTAAGAACAAAGTAAATATAACTTATGGGTAGAAAGAAGAATCAGAACTCCCGAATTCTTGAGACCAGGACAGTGATGAAGAAATCCTAAAGCTCAGAAGCACCATACGACAGGACTTGTAAGGAAGGCTTTGGGGAAACTCTGCCAAGGGAAAATTGTGATGCCAGCGGACACGGCATTCAGCTGAGTTCGGGGATTTGCCTTCAGCAGCTGTTAACCTGCAGATGTGAAATACGGCGGGCTGGGAGACACTGCCTTTGAACTCGTGGGACTTCTCCACTGATCCCCATCATTCTACATTTTGCTAATCACATGGAAGCAAATTTACTTTATGAAAACTCGTATGGTAGCTGCACTTTCAAGGACTTCGCTGTTCACCTAAAGTGTGGCCCTTGCTGGTGGTTAATGTTGAAAACTGACAGAATTAAGGAAGAGTCATAAAGTGGGGCCCAGGCTTCCCTGAAACTGGTTTTGATGAGTTGACGGTAAATGTTCAGCTAGTAATTACTATTAAAGTGAGCCTCACGTTTAGATGATGATGGAGAGTGTCTCCTAAACCCACCTTGCCACAGATTTCGGAGAGGTTTTTACTGTGACTGCCTCACTAGTTTCGTGGTGCAGGTAAGTGTGGACCAGGCTTCCCGATCCCCCAGCCCCTCATACGTGTGCCATGACATACCTTCTTTCAGGAGGAACAGGGACATGGTTTATTTCTAGAAGAACATTTTATAGAACATACTTGAGCTTGAAAAGCTATCATGTCTTGCCTTATCCTTAAAACACCTAAAGCTAGTATTATAAATGGTTTTCTCCAAGGGCAGAGCCAAGAAACCCAATTAATTGTGTCTCCTGGTTATACATCACGGGAGCTATCTGGAACGGACTCCAGTGGTTCCCTCCTGACTGGCGGGCCTCACACTGTGGAACTTGCGGTTCTGACCTGTGGAGCTGGGGTTCTAGCCGCCCCCACTGGCCAGAGGAGCGATAAGAACCCTCTGTGTTACAGACCCCATAGTCTGTAACAGAGCAGTCTAAAACAGAAAGTGAGGGTCTTAAAGAAGTTGAGGATGTGTGTGGGTTGAGAAACTGTGATTTAAGAATCTTTGCCTTTTGAGGTGCCTGGGTGGCTCAGTCGGTTAAGCGTCTGCCTTCGGCTTAGGTCATGGTTCCAGGATCCTGGAATTGAGTCCTGAGTCAGGCTCCCTGCACAGCGGGAACCTGCTTCTCCCTCTGCCCCTCCCGCCACTCATGCACACACACACACACACACACACACACACACACTCTCTCTCTCTCTCTCTCTCTCTCTCTCACTCTTTCTCTCTCTCTCTGTGTCTCTCAAATAAAATCTTTAAAAAAAAAAAAAGAATCGTTTCCTTTCTCTCAGTCCATCTAAGATTTCAGTACAAGCAAGGCCCCTTTCTGCGTACTCTCTGGGTTTCCACATGCTTTAATTTCCAGCCCTCCCCTTTTGACAGGACATGAGCAATAGTTTCCACCACTGAATTCTCATTGTACAGGCACCGACCACTCACATGGATCCCTGTTTGTTTTCTCAGGGTGCACACTCTTTTTCTACGAGAGCGACGGCAGGTCTGGAATAGACCACAACAGCATCCCCAAGCACGCTGTCTGGGTGGAGAACAGCATTGTGCAGGCTGTGCCTGAGCACCCCAAAAAGGACTTCGTCTTCTGCCTCAGCAATTCCCTGGGTGACGCTTTCCTCTTTCAGGTTTGTCGGGCACTTCCTTTTGGGATGTTTCAAACCTCTGAACCAGACACCTTCCTCTCCTGCCTATGTGCCCCACCCTGTTTTCCTTTCAGTGCTGGGTTTTATCATTTTTTCACTATAGAAACAAGAGTGATCAATGACAAAATACACATTTACATTGAAATGAGAGAACTCACCCAGAGTGTTCCAAGGGAAGCCCGGGGAGGGACGTGAGTGGACTTTGAGAAACTTGCCCTGTTTGTCACTTGCCTGTTGAAGGATTTGTCGGTGTAATCTCAATGCTGTTCGTGTAGAGCCTTAGAAAGAGATGATGAATTCCTTAATTTAGAAATTATTTGAGCTGTCAAAATTTTGTACCATAATGTTCTCTTCTAATATTACTCATAAAGTAAAATAATGATATCCCAGAAATGACTAGCTATACCCAGATAATTTCTCTTCCTCATCTTATCAGAAATTTGTACCCAGTGTTCCTGAAGTTTGCATGTTAATTGTGTTTAAAAAAAAAAAAAAAAAAAAACAAACTAACCCGCTAATCCCTTCAGGGTTAGCATTTAATTTTGTAGGGAATTATTTGGGTTTGGTTGGTTATGATGCACTCTACCAGAACTTTTGGTTGTATTAGTTAGGAGGACTTCCTTCATGTGTTTCCATGATGCAGGAATTCCTCCAACTTTTACTATCTGTTTCCTACATGCTTCAAACAGTGCTATTGAGAACAAGAAGATTTTGACGTAGTTCCTACTCTTAAAATTTTCCCATGTGATGTGGGAGAAAGACACATGGATAGATTTTTGTAGGATAGGAAAGCCTGACCATTAATGTTAAAGGGCGGATAAGGATGAATTGGTTGAAATGGATAGTGAGAATATTCCATGCAGAAGACAGATCTGGATAAAAGGCATGGAAAAGAGTAATAGGTTATTTCATTGAGTGTTTGGATTTGGCCCTTAAGTTATTTCCATTTGGGCCATTAAAGTAAGAAGGTGCTCTTTTTTTTTGTGAACAGGCAGAGAGCATGTTTTCTCTTGCTTTAAATCAGTGACATAAAACATAAAGAAGAGTGTACAAAACATAAATGTATTGCTCAATGAAGTATCACAGAGTAAATATGTACTACCACCTAAGTCACGAAACAAATTTCTAAGCCACTATATAAGCCAATTTCTATAAGCCACTCCCCCACCCACATACACACATGCGGGTTACTAGTTGGGTAGAGGGAATATGTATTTTATCATCCAAGCGAGGACACTTTTGTTTATCTGGGAATGTCATTTCTCCTTCATTTTGGGAGGATAGTTTTACTGGGTATAGAATTCTTGATTGACAGTCTAATTGGAGTGTTTTGAAAATATTATTGTACTGCCATCTGGCCATGGATTCTGATGAGAAATCAACTTTGACTCGTAAGAGGATCCCTTGTATAGATGAGTTGCTTCTTGGGACCACCTGGCTGGCTTAGTCCATAGAGCATGTGATTCTTACTCTTAGGGTCATGAGTTCAAGCCCCAAGTTGGGGGTGGAGCCTACTTAAAATGAAAAACACATGAATTAGATGAGTTGCTTCTCAGTTGCTACTTTTTATCTTTGTATTTAAACAGTTTATGGTATGTCTCTAAGTGTTAATTTCTTTCTCTTTATTCTACCTGGCATTCATTGAGCTTCTTGGATGTATGGATGTTTGTGTCCAAATCACATTTGGAAAGTTTACCGCTATAATTTCTTTGAAGACTCCTCCTGTCCATTTCTCTCTCCTTCTGGGACTTTCATTATGTTTATATTACTTGAACTTGATAGTGCAAGTCTCTGAGACCATGTTCATCTTTCTTCATTTCTTTTTTTGTTCTGTTTCATGGGCTGGATAATTTCAGTTGACCTACTTCAAGTTCACTGATTTCTTTTTTTGCCAGTTCAAACCTGTTGTCCAGCCCCGCTGATAAATTTTTCACTTCAATTATTCTACATTTCAACTCCAGAATTTGTATTTGGTTCTCTGAAAAAAAAATTCTTTAAATTTCTCTATTGATATTCTCTATTTGGTGAGATATCATTCTGATAATTTACTTCATTAGACATGATTTCCTTTAGTTCTTTGGATATATTCCAAATAGTTAATTTAATGTCTTTGTTTAGCAAGCTACCATCTGGATTTGCTTAGGGACGGTTCCTATTGACTGCCTCTTTTCTTGTGTATGTGCCATGCTTTGTTGTTTCTTTGCATGTTTCATACTTACTTGGTTGAAAACTATATTTTGGAGAATTTAATGTGGTGACTCTTGAAACCAGATCTTCCCACCCTCACCCCCAGGGTTTGCTGATAGTGATTGTTGTCACTGCTGCTTGTTTGTTAAGTGACTTTCCTGAAATCTATAAAATATTCTTTGTCATGTGTGGCCACTGAAGCCTCTGCTCTCAGTTATTTTAGTAATCAGCTTATGATTGGAGAGATTTCCTTAGGTTCCTGGAAACAGACTTCCAGTCTTCCCCAAGGATCTCCATGTCTTCAGCACTCAGGGAGCTAATTAACAACTCTGCCTTAGCCTTCGTATCTGCTTGCACAGAGACTCCAGGTCAGCTAGAGGGGTGAGCATAGGGCCTTCTCAGGGTTTTGTGGATGTGTCCACAGTCCTATACATGTATGTGACTTTATAGATTCCCTAAACTATGGATATCTTATGAATTCATATCTTACTCCCCAGCTTTTTAAAAAGTTTCTTGGTCAGCTACCTCTTTTGTCTCAACTATCATCATGGGCTCAGGCAGTGATGATATTAAACAGTTGTTACTGATTATTTTTTACAAATTCCCCTTGGGATAAAGGCTATCTGCACATGTGAGTTCTGAGGTAAAATAGGAGCAAGCCCTGTGAATGTGAATTTCCTGTGAACTATCAAGTCAAATAACGGTAGTTCTCTGAGAATGGTGTTTTGTGGGAGCTCATCACCCCACTCCACCACCCACCCCCCTGCCTTCAGTGATTGCTAGACTGCTCTTTTTCACCTGATTGTGTAGGTCAGGAGTTGAAGATGGGAATATGGCAAGCCAGAATGCCCTCAAAACTTGCTATTCTTAACTGAGATTCAGCTATCACTTTTTTCCAGTAGAAGTACCTAATATTGTTACAGCAAGACCAAATTAGTTGCCAGAGCTCTGAAAAAATTGATTTTGACCGTTTTTGCTAGTGTTACTGAATTTACAGAGGAGCAGTTTTTTTAAGGTCCTTACTCTCCCATTTCCACTGATTAAACTCATCAGGACACTTCAGAGACTAGATGGTTTTGAGAGAGATACCAGCTTCATTAACAATTACGCCAGGATAGCAGGTATAAATTACAGCAGGTTCAGGCTAACTGGGATGTGTAGCAACCTTTCCATAGGTGCATTTGGGTTGATCCCTATTTGGGGGAGGATAACGAGCAATGTTGTACTCTTTTATCTGTGTTCAGGATATGTTTGTCCACATTTCTAGTGGTATATACCTAGGATTGGTATTGCTGTGTCATGAGCTAAATGTACACATTCAGGTTTAGTAAATACTGCCAAACAATTTCCAAAATGATTGAAATAATTTATGCTTCCATCAGTGGCCTAGGAGAATTCCAGATGTTCCTTATCCTTGTCTAACACTTGTTATTGTCAGATCTTTTTTTATTTTTCATTTGTAAGCTATTTGTGTGAAGCTGAGTACATTTTTGAGGGTTTAATGACCAATTCAGTATCATTTTTGTTAAGTGCTTGTTTCAAGTGCTTATTCCTGCCTATTTTCCTGTTGGGTTGCCTCTCAGTGACTCATAGCAGTTCTTTACATATTTTGTGTTTCAAATTCTTGTTGATTATATGCATCGCAGATATCTTTTTCTACTCTGGCTAGCCTTTTACTCTGTTAAAGGTATGCTTTGTTTTACTGACTTTTTAAATTTAATGTATCTCATTGATCAAATTTTCCTTAATGGATAGTGCTTTGTGTATGCTGTTTAAAAAAAATCTGCTTTTTGCATCTGGCATAGCTTCTTATTCATGATTTGGATATCTTATATATGAGGGAATGCCTAACTCTGCTAATAATAACAATCAATAATAACATGTGATAGCAGCAGCTGTCTTCTACTGAGCCTTATTGTATGCCACCATCTGGAAAGTGTTTTACATTGTGAGTCACATATAATTCTTTAGAAAATTTTTTTCTTAACTTAAATATAGTTGATATACCATTTTCTATTAGTTAAGGTGCACAGCAAGGTGATTTGGCGATTCTATACGTAAATGTAATTACCATTCGTCACTGTACATTATTACGGTATTATTGATTGTATTCCTTATGCTGTACTTTTCGTCTCCATGACTTATTTATTTTATAACTGGAAGTTTATACCTCTTAATCCCCTTCACCTGTTTCGTGCCCAAACATCATTCCCCCCCCCCCCCCCCCCCCCTCGCCCCCAACCCCAGGAACCACCAGTTTGTACCTGGTATTTATGAGTCTGTTTCTGGTTTTGTTAGCTCATTTGTTTTCTTTCTTCAGTTCCACGTATAAGCATAAGTCACATTTAATTCGTACAGCAATCAGTGAGTTGGATTGTATTATCCATATTTTAACCAATTGACGTGGACTGTGTTCCCCATTTGGTGAAGCTTGGGCTTTTACAATGGGTAATAATTAGATGCCAAGTGACAGTTCCTGAGTGTTGGCTGGATTCATACCAAGCCTCTCTTTCTCTAAAGTCTTTTAGTGTCTAAATATACTATTTATCCCATTTCTGTGACTATTTAAGAAGGACATGGGCAGGAGTCACTGACCAGAGTCAAAAGGCCCTGTTTCTCATTCTCAGAATTAAGCCACTCATTGGGAATATTTCAGTATTTCGGCCATTCTTGGCTAATCTGATCGGTTTCAGGATACTCTCCTTTTACTCACACACTGCTGATGTGAATTCCTTTTGAAAGGAATGCCTTCCTGGCCATAAAATTGCTGGTACAATCTAAATATCCAATAGGTCACGTTGAATAAAATTCTTTGGTGGCAACATAGGACCTTATTCATGAAAACCTCTATGTCCTCTTGTTATGGGGAAATTTTTATGCCACTTACGTGGGATAGAGCACAAAATCAACCTTTTCAGAAGAAATTGCTGCTGTTCAGGATCCATGAGGGCATTTTCTACCTTCTACTTATTGTAATCCACATGACTCTAGAGGGGCTAGGTTTGAAAGAAACCTGTGTGTGTGAGGGGTGAGGGTAACGCAAGGGAGATCAACCACAATTATGGAAATAATTTGTAGTTATTCCAGCCCTGGGGCTCAATTCAGGGTGCACAGTTGACAGAGCCCACATGCTGCTGATTTGGTGCTGTTTTTCAGATCCGCCCATGGTAAGGAGATTCATGTTACCAGCGAAAGCAGAAAAGGGGTTTTGTGTGTAGGATGGGGTTGGGAATGGGCCTGAATATGAGAGCAGCTTAGGTAGAAGAATTGCTGTGCTGTCTGCAAAGGGAGGCAATGGCTCCTGCATTTCAACTTTTCTAGAGATCTCCCCTCCAACTGGAAGCCGGAACCAGCGCCTACCACCTACAAAGTACAATTTCGTATTGGGCCTTCCTCTGTCCATTACTGGTGGATGTTACGTACAGTTCCAAAAAGCTCAGGGGCTTTTATGGTAAGAATGATGCCTGATTGGAAACAAAATCATATGCAGTGACGTATCTCCAGAAGTGTAGAAAATCTCTGTCAGGGGTCACTGCCTTTCCATAGAAGGTTTTCTTATCATTTAGAAAGTCACCTGGGGCTGCCTGGGTGGCTCAGTGGGTTAAGCCTCTGCCTTCAGCTCAGGTCATGATCTCAGGGTCCTGGGATCAAGTCCCGCATCAGGCTCTCTGCTGGGCAGGGAGTCTGCTTCCTCCTCCCTCTCTCTCTCTCTCTCTCTGCTTGCCTCTCTGCCTACTTGTGATCTCTCTCTGTCAAATAAATAAAATCTTAAAAAAAAAAAAAATAGAAAGTCACCTGTAGGAGGATATAGCATGGATGTTAAAAAGAGATTAGTGAAAAAGGAATAGTATTTACACCTTTATGACAAATTGGGGGTTAGATGTAATAATCCAAATCAGATGTCTTGTAGGTAGCAAATGCTCATTACATGTTACGGTTCTCATTTTAATTATAAGGAAAAGTGTCTAGTGCCCTGTACTCCTCTTAAGTAAGTATCTTTACAGAAGGTGAGTGTGGCTTTCCGGTGACGAGGCTAAGGCTTTGAGTGTTACTAGGCTCTTAGGCTCCAGACAGTTATTTTGAAGTACCACATCTGGTTCTGTGTAGACTTGATGAAGGTCATTGGCACACATGCCCTGAACCAGGGCAGCCAGATTTGGGGAAAAACCTGGAAATCATCTTCCACAAGGAGGCATCAAGTGGACTTGGTAGAAGAGACTCCAAAGGTGATTTAGCCTCTTGAACTTGAGTAGATTAAAGTCTAGCCTTGCCTTCAAGGTAGGCACTGTCTCTGCGGAGCCCCTGCTGGCTGGTCAGCCTGCCCACTGCATGACAACCTCCATCCCTGGGAAGCTTGGAGCTCTTCAACCATCTGCTTTGCTCGTTAGCTCCAAAACTTATCAAGTTCTTTGTTGTGTTGAGATAGTACTTTATGGTGACTTTTATCGTTTTCCTTTGTTTCCATATGTTTTCCAGGTCTAAAGCAATTCTTCCTCTTCTTTCTTCTAACCTTTTATATGCTTGAAAACAGCTCTCATCTGTCTCGTGCCATGTCTTCTGTTCAGGCTTCCCTGTGGAAGGTTTCTGAGCCATTCTCCCTACGATTCAGGTCTTTGGTGGTCTTCCTTGTAAATAGTTCTGGAACCCAACACCCTGTCCCCTGTGAGGTCAGTCCTACGCAGTCTGCCCACAGTTTGGTTCCTGCTTCTTCCCATTTTCTCCACCACGCTAGTGTCAGTTCCTTAATTTAGTAGGAACCGCACCAAACTGTTGATACATACTGAGCTTGTGGTTTATCATACCCACAACATTAACTCTTACAAGTTCTCTTCCATCTTCTTATAATCAATGTTTCAAGAACTCTAAATCCAGAAGTTAAACATACTTCTTTGAAATCTTATGTTTGTGGTTTCTGGGCTTCTGATGAACTTGTTGAAATCTTCTTGGATCCCAATCTGATCTTCCCTCTTAACTTCATGCTCCTCTGCAGATCAGACAAACTGGACGTTTTGTCATTGTTTTCTGTGTTGGTTTAAATGTTGCCGTAGTCTGTAGCTAAGTCCTGTTTTCCCATTGCCATAGATCATCTCCCTGCCTCTAGCTAGCCACTTTAGAAATACTTACTGTTGGTTTTGACATGGGTTAGTTGTGAAGGTGGGTAAACTCCTAAGATGTCTGGAGCCCCAGGCAGATTTTATCTATATAAAGAATTTGACTCACCCCAGATCAACTTCGTCAACACCATTCTGGTGGCCCATCTCATGCAGTCTAGTGAAGGAAATACCAGATAGGCTGATGGGAACAACCTGCTAGGCATAGACTCATCCAGGAGCTCCTTAGCCTATCTTGTTGATGCTACGTATGGGATCCAGGGTCAGAAAGCTCCCTGAAAGGGAGAAGGGAGGGGTGTTCCTCCTGGACCCTGTCCTCTTCAGGCATCAGAAGGGGTTTTTCCAAAGTACGGGTCCCCATTTGCTTAGCTCTTAGGAGGGTACTGATGGAGAGTGTGGATGTTGGAGTACAAAATGAATACACAGGGCTGATAATCATTTACGGCACATGCCCTACTATTACTGTATTCAGAGGTCTCCTCACATATGTTAAAAGTACAGTGCAGGGATATAATTGTGGCTGAGCTAGATTTTAGTATATAGTCTGTATACTATTATGTATTATCCAAATAATATGTTACTGACTGTATTTGTCTTCCTTTTTACATTATTTTAAATTTGTATGAAGTCAATATGAGCACATAGTTTTAAAGAATTCAGTTAACCTTAAAAGGCTTAGAGTGAGAGTCTCCTCTCATCCTCTACCTCTACCCCCAGCCTCAGGTCGGTCCCCAAAGCAACTAGGCTCAGTTATTTTAGCTGGGTTTTTTTTTTTGTTTGGTTGGGGTTTTCTTTTTTCTTTTTTTTTTTTTTTGTATTTTTTCTTTTTTCTTGTATTTACCCTCATTTCTCATTAACATGTTTACAGTATTTCTTAATTGACTTCAGACGTCAGCTACTGACTTTCTGTGATGACAAATGAATATTCAGCTGTATTATATAAGAATTCTCCTTTCTTCATATTTGTATATTATTATATGAACATTTAGGATTAAATCAATAGTCTCTGTTATACTGTTAAGGTTTTTCATGCTGCTGTGACCATATAAATAGTATTAGCTGCTGGGCCAAATAGGGTACCATCATTTTATTTCCTTTCTTGAACAACTTTTTGGGTTTTTTTTCTATAGTTAATGCCTGCCTCTTATTTTCTGCTTCATTTACTTATTTTTATGCCTAATTAGCAGTATTTTCTAAATCTCCAACTTATTATCTAGTCACTTAGTACTATATTGTGTCCTGGAGATTGCCTTTCCCTGGTCCTTTACCCTCCTGCTCCAGTCTGTCTCTTTTCCTGGCCTCAGGCATAGTAGTTACCCTGGTTTTCCCCTCATTACCGTAGTTAGATTCTTGGATTGCACATCTTCCTTTTTTCTCCTTCCTTTTCAGGAAAACAAACAAACAAACCTGTGATAACTTCCTACAAAATGGTTCATATTTGAGAATATCTTCATTCTGCCTTTTATTTGAATTATCTTTGAGTAATTTGGAATTTGGTTTGAAAATTATTTCCCCTTTATTCACTTATAGTCTCATACCAGTCACATTTTGGATTATCTTGTGTGTGCTTTATTTTCTCTTTTGAAGTTTTAGAATAATTTTCTATCACCAGGGTTATGATTTCTTAAAAGGGTTTGCCTTCTGTTGAGATCTTAATTGTCTTTTTATTCCTAAAAGCTCCTTTTCTCTCTCTCCCTCTCCCTTTCTCCCTCCCTCCCATTTTCTCCCTCCCTTCCTCCTCTTCTCTCCTACCTCTCCTTCCTTCCCTTCTCTCCCTGTCCCATCCACCCTCCCTTTCCATTTTTCTCTTTCCTCCCTTCCCTCCCTCCTACCCTTCCTCCTCCTTTCTTTTCTCTTTCTATCCTTCTCTCCCTGTTCCTTCCTCATTGTTCCTTTTTCATTGTAAACTGTGCATTTGTTTATAGCCTTAGATTATTTTGTGTCTCTGTCTCTGGGGATGTTACTGGATTTTCAGGGAATTTTCAGGGCTTCATGCATTATTTCTCTTTCTTTGAGATACATTGGCTTCTGTGCGCTTTGGTCTCTGGCTTTCATGCTAGAGGCATTCATCAAATGTCTGGTGGTCCTTGATTATCTGATCATATTTAAATGTGAGGTACCAAAAAACTGCTCGGATATTGTTTGTGCCATCTATGGGGGGCTTTTACAGCATGAACAGATGGTAAGACCTTTTTTTTGGGGGGTGTCCGTTTGACAGTATTTGTTGGTCTTTTCTGCGGGGCTCCTCGGCTTTGCCAGAGATGACTCCTGCCCTTGCATCTACTGGGCAGCCTTCCATTGATTCCTATTTGCAGTAAACAGTTCCTCCTTTTGTGCTTGTCTTCCTAGAGTCTGGACCCTCTCCTCTCCGAAGAATTTACCTTAGGTGGGTGGGGGGGTAGGGAGAGGAGGAAGTATGAGGTGGGGGGGTGGTACCCAGTTTTATGACTTTGTGCAGTGGACGAGGAGAGCCTCATATTAAGTTCTCTTTGCAGATGGTAAAGATGATACTGGGATACTGGGACACCTGGCTGGCTCAGTCCGTAGAGCATGTTACTCTTGATCTTGGGGTCTTGGATTTGAGCCCCTTTTTATTACTTAAGGAAATTTAAAAAATGACAGCTTATTTAAGTCTTCTATAAATAAGATTAAAAAATAGAAAAAAATAAAGACTTTCAAAATTCACACAGGAACTTCATTCCCTGCTAACCTCTTAAAAACACCTAACTTTATTCCCCTTTTCTTGGTTCTTTTTAAATGGAAAAAAAGAAGTTCAACCTACTTGACAATTATTCTCGTGCCTCTATAAACTCAGATTATCTGAAATTTTAGTTTCCTAGATCTGGCATATATTCCCTAGTATTTCTCTCGTTTAAAATGAATTTCCCTTTTCCTGCCACTCACGTAAACCATTGATTATCTGAAATCACTGAGTATCCTCCATTCAGTTGGGTAATTGAAGCTGGAGCTATTTAAGTACATAATGAAGCCCTGAGCTTCATCTTAACTCCGCACTCAAAGGGGCTCTTATGCAAAATGCATTTTTTGCTGATTATATTCCTCTGTTGGCAAGAACTTTGCTTATTCCCTTCACTGAACTTTGTACAGTATTTATAACATCTCCAGCGGGCAAAGGAAGAATCACGAAATTCAGTTTTGCTACCTGTCTGCTGCTGTTTGTTTAATGGAGGCAGATGGGTGTGGGGGAAATCACAACCGTGGTGACAGGAGTGGGGGTGAGGGGGTGTCTCTCCTTCCTGCCCTTTGACCCCTGGATTCTGACAGAGGGCCCTTGAGTGGACCTAATGACCCTAATCAAACTTGCCTGCTTCAAGAAGGCAATGCAAAGGTAGCAGCTTTGAAAAGCTTTTTCTAGCATGTCAGATTTTAAGTCCTGGGAGACAGTCTATCAAGTTAGTGGTCTGCTGTGACCAGCTCTGCAGACTGCCAGGAACTGTTAACAGAGTTTTTCTGCTTTACTCGATGTTGACATCAGTCAGGGTGGGCTTAGCCCACCCTCTCCTGGACACATAGCTCTGGGTGTGCCCCTGGGAATGGACCGGCCCTTTCACAAAGCTGGTTTAGGGAACTGTGCTTCTTAGAAATAGACTCTGCTGTGTTGTTGAGACGGGACAGCAGGAGCAGAAGTTTTCTCTAATGGAACTGCCTTCAGCCACCGACAGTTCTGGAGAAGCTTGGAGGCTCGAGGCGTACTTAATGGTTAAAATGCCTGATGGATACATTTTCCGTAAAGCTGTAGGCAGACTTGTCTCTCTCTCTTTCTGTAGGCTGTGGGGCTTGGTGCTTTTGTGTGTTTGTTTTTTGAAGATTTTATTTATTTATTTGGCACAGAGAGAGAGAGAGAGAGAGAGAGAGAGTGCAAGTGCACACAAGCAGGGGCAGTGGCAGGCAGAGGGAGAGGGAGAAGTAGGCTCCCCTCAGAGCAGGGGGAGTCTGATTTGGGACTTGATACCAGGACTCCGGGATCATGACCTGAGCTGAAGGCAGAGGCTTAATCAACTGAGCCACCCAGGCGCCCTTGTGTATTTCTCGAAGTCTTAATTGTGGTCAAGTACACATGATATAGCTTCTTAACTGTCTGTAAGTGTGCTGACATTTGGTGGCGTTAAGTACGTTCACATTGGGGTGTGTCCGTCACTGCCGTCCATCTGCAGACTCCTCTCATCTTGCAGACCTGAAACTTGGAACACGAGCTCCCGCTCCCCTCCTCCCCGAACCCCTGGCAACGACCATCTTTCTTTCTTTAAATAAATTTCAGGATAGCTGCTCTGCCAAATTTAAATATACATCTTTCAAAGGCTCCTTCGCTTCTCGGCTAGTATCGGTCTTTCTTTCCACTTCTTTTTTTTTTTTTAAGTAATCTGCACCCAGCCTGGGGCTCAAACTTAGAACCCCGAGATCGAGAATCGCGCGTGCTCCATCGATCGAGCCAGCTAGGTGCTTCCACTTCCTAATGGGGATGCAGACATAAACTCTCTGGCATCAGAATAGGGGGTGTGTTGCCCTTGGCTGAGTTTGGCAGAGACCCTCAAAGGTGGAGGGAAGAAGGGGTCCTGCTTTCATTAAAGAGAGGAAAAGGCTGTTGTTATATAGAACCTATCAGATTATGGCTCTCCTTGTGGTTTAAAGTGTGTTACATAGACTCTTCGAGAAGCATTGAAGTGGGATTTTCACTAGTATCAGTCAGGATGGTTAGATTATTCTGTAGGAAGGTGCAGCCCTTTTCATTCTGCCACGTGTCTGACAGATACTGGTCTGAGGCCGTATTTGTCCCGGACCCTCTGGAACCCAGGCTGACAGAAGGTTCATCCTGACACATGGCTTCCATGACTGTAAGCAGAGGGACCAGAATGGGAGTGAATCGGGCTTGTGTTTAGTGATGACACATGTCCCTTCTCCTCAGATTCATTGGCCAAAGCCATGACTTGGCCACACTGAACTTGAAAGGGAGCAGGAAGGTTCCATCCTCCTGTGTGCCCAGGGAGAGGTCAAAATGTTCCAATTGCAAAATGAATGACACCACAGGGGGCCGGGTTCAGAGGAATCGATGAGAAGTAGGGGTTCAGGAGCAGCGTGGCATGTAACAAAATGATTTTCATCATGGGATTGGTCAAGATCAAGGTTTGTAATAAATTCCTGTGTTATACCCAACTTTTTCTGGGCTTTGGTTTCCCCATCTGTAAAGTGCACCTGGGCCCCTTCTAGGGGAATATATTTTAAGTAATATATTTAAAAGATTTAATATATTTAATAGATTTAAAAATTTTAAATCTCTAACTTAAATTAGCAGAGCCTGTATTAGGCGGTTGGAGATCTTAACCATTAATTCTTCAGATCTGCTATCAGGCATGTAGGTTTCCTTTTCTTGCTCCATGGGGTAAGGCGGGAGGGGCCTGGGGGTGGGGGTTTCTCACGGAGGCGGGAGGTGGCTGAGGAGCCTCTGGGGGAGACAGATGCCCCCCTCACAGCAAGCATCGTTGATGTGCCGGGTGTTTCTACAGCAGACGATTGGAGCCTCTCCTCATGGCACGTGCTGCCTCCCCATAGATTGTCTGAGACGCTCCCAGCGGTGTCCTTTTGAATAGGTGAAAATGCCAGCTCCCCTAAAGTCTGAGCGCTCCCTGCATCCCCTGAGCTGCACACATGAAGGAAAACGCATGCTTCGGCTCAAGGAGGCAGCTGCTTATCCGATGACCGGGCCCCCATTGAGAGGATCAGGCTGCTTGGAGCTTCCCTTGCAATCTTCTAGGGACAACTTTTAAAGGAAAAATGAAACCTGAAATCTATTATTTTTAGGATAGTCACAGAAAAATTCTGTGTAAATTTAGGGTACTGAATCTTAGAATTTTTTTTTTTTTGTAAACTTGCTATTAAAGTATAATTTCTACACAGGAAAGTACACATTTTGATGGCATTTCCAAAAGCTCATACCCCCATGTCGTACGCATGTGTAACCAGCACCCAGACCAGGGAGCTGAACATGGCCAGTGCCCCAGACACCCCCTTCATGGTTCCTTCCAGCTGCTTCTCCCTCCCCAACTCCCACCAAAGCTCTCCTCTTCTGACTTGTAGTGGTACATCCGGTTTTGTCTGTGTTTGTGCTTTAGACCACGAGAATCGTAGTCTCTATCCTTGTATGTCTGGCAGCTTGTCCTCAGGGTTACGTGCGTGAGGTGTATTCACCTTGTGGTCTTAAGTTCTCCGTGCTGTAGCGTACTTCATCGTGTGATCATACCTCACGTTACGTATCCATTCTGCCGTGGGCGGGTGTTCGGGTGGTTTCCAGTTTGGCCCATTGCAGATGATGCTGCTGTAAACATTTTGGTATAGATGTTCTGGTGAGCGTGTGGATGCATTCTCGTTGAGTGTATACCCGGGATTGTATTTTTGGGGTCACAAGGCATGCACGTACTTAGCTTCTTTTAGGTAATGTCCAGCAGCTTTCCAGAGCGCTTACACCGGTGGTATATTTCCATCCAGCAGCAGCCAGCAGAGCCTGGGAATCCTAATTGCACCATATCTTCACCTGCACTTGGTATTTTCTTCCTGGAAGCTTTTTTTTTTTTTTTTTAAAGATTTCACTCATTTGAGAGAGAGAGAGCACGTGCATAGAGGCAGATTGAGAGGGAGAAGCAGACTTCATGCTGAGCAGAGAGCCTGATGCGGGGTTCAATCCCAGGACCCTCACATCATGACCCGAGCCAAAGGCAGATGCTTAACTAACTGAGCCACCCAGGCACCCCCCCTTTTTTAAAGATTTTATGTATTTGAGAGAGAGAGAGAGAATGAGCACGGGAGGGACAAAGGGAGAGGGAAAAGCAGCCTCCCTGATGAGCAGGGATCCTGACATGGGCCTCCATCCCAAGGTTCTAGAATCATGACCTGAGCCAAAGGCAGAAGCTCAACCGACCGAACCACCCAGGGGCCCCCTCAAAGCTTTTCTTTTAGAAAAGAATCCTTACTAGGTTGTTTTTCCATCTGAGCTAACTTCGCCCTCCCTCCTTCCTTAGCTCCCTCCCTGGACAGACAGATAGTTAGTTAGATAGATGAAAAATAACTCTACTTGGTAACATACCCGCTAATGCCGAGGCACCGAGAGACTCCAAGGGTCAAACCCTGTGCTCTGTACCAGGCAGGAACAAGCCTGGTGCATTTATCACGTATGGGAGGACCTAAAACTGTATTTTTCTGGAGTTACTTGAAAGTAATATATAAAGATAAAATGTAAGATAGTGACTTTCCAAGAGGAGATACACCTTAACAGTTTGAAGCAACATTAAGCATTTAAAGGTGAATGTCCCATACAGACCCGCAGGTCCCTACAAGTATTTACCTCGAATTTCCGCTGTCACTACCTCCTCTTCTCCCCCTCAGTTTCCACAAGATGATCCCACTTGCTTTGCTCTGCCGCTCCTCTGAGAACGTCCAGCTCCCTGACGTCTTCATCAGGCGCAGGCATATACTTCTCTCCAAAAGTCACAACTGCTGGGTTGTTGAGGTTTGCCCGACAGGTGGTGGCTCGGTTGGCTGGTGCCATGTTGCAGTTCCCTCTGTGGGACACCACACCGAGGGGATTCAGAAATAACGTGGACACCTGGGGTGGTGTTTGGTTGCTGGGGTGCAGAGTACCAGGCAGTGGGGGCCCGTGACTAGAATTTTGTTCACCAGCCATCCCTCCAGTAAGTTTGGAGACTAAGAAGATGCATCAGGGAGGGAGGGGGAAAAATCAGTGTCCTGTGCGTGAAAATGATGTTGGCTGTTACTTTAGTACTCAAATGGCCAAATAGACCTTTTTCTTCAGTGAGCTAATTTCCGAGTGTTTATTAAACCTCTCTGGGCTTCAGGGGGTACCTGGAAAATTCTAGCCTGTCCTCATTTAGAAATACCCGTTGACTGAGTTCCTGAAGTATTTGTAATGGTGGTTTAGTGCAAATGAGCTGTCTCCCCCAGACTGTTCTCTGACTTTCACCTTTCAGAGCCGCTTGAGTCGCTTTGAGTTGCTTGTCTGTTGCTGGGGGATGGCCATGTTAAAGGAGAACGGAATGGGAAAAGCCGTTCCTCGCTGCTGGGTGGCTCCACTTCCTAGAAAACTCCCACGTGTCCCCGAACATAACGCTGCTTCTGGCTGCCTTGAGCTCCTTCCGCAACCCTAACTGTGTCATTACTGCTTGACTCTGGCACGGGGCCTGTGGATTTGGGTCACAGCAGCTCACCGGGGGCAGGGCTGGTGTGTTCCCTGGCCAGTGATGTTCCTTGGCCTCATTCTCGACCTTGGAACTGACCAGCCCTCTCTGAAAACTGACCTTTGCTTCAGAACAACCCTCTTTGCTAGAAACTAAGCTCTCCATAGTGTCTTTTTTTTTTTTTTTAAAGATTTTATTTATTTATTTGACAGACAGAGATCACAAGGAGGCAGAGAGGCAGGCAGAGAGAGAGAAGGAAGCAGGCTCCCTGCTGAGCAGAGAGCCCGATGCGGGGCTCGATCCCAGGACGCTGGGATCATGACCTGAGCCGAAAGCAGAGGCTTTAACCCACTGAGCCACCCAGGCGCCCCTCCATAGTGTCTTAAATTCGGACTGCTGTTCACATAAATGGACAAGTAAATAAATAAATAAATGGGTGGCTTGTAAGCGATAGATTTTATTTCTCACCTCCCGGAGGCTGGAAGTCCCAGATCAGGGTGGGAGCATGGTTGAGTTCTGGGCAGGCCTGCCTCCTGATTCAGAGACTGTGTCTTCTTACGTGTCCTCCCTTGGCAGAAGGGGACTAGTTAGCTCCCTGGCCGCTTTTTATAGGAGCGCTAATCTGCCACAGGAAGGCTCCACCCACATGACCTAAGCACTTGCCAAAGGCCTCACCCCCTCCTACCATCACACAGTGGGGTTAGGATTCCAACATTTGAATTTGGGGGAGACAAATTCATTCCGTCACAACAAGCGAGTTCTGAGCAGACACAGAGACTCCTATCCCACGCAGCTCTTGGAGGCCGGGGGTGGGTGTGGTGTCTGACCCAAGACCACCTTGTTTCAGTGTCTCTGCAAGGGGAGGTCGGGATGGTGAGCCTGACCCACGACATAGGCAGACCTGTCACCCTGACTCCCGAGGCCGTGGCTTTTCTAGAAATGCTCTGGTTCCCTGCTGATAACCTAAGAGGCGGCTGTTTCTTCTCGGCCCCCACCTCCCCACCCAACCCCCCCTACAGACCACCAGCCAGACGGAGCTGGAGAACTGGATCACCGCCATCCACTCCGCCTGCGCAGCGGCCGTCGCGAGGCACCACCACAAGGAAGACACGCTCCGGCTTCTCAAGTCTGAAATCAAAAAACTGGAACAGAAGATTGATATGGATGAAAAGATGAAGAAAATGGGCGAGATGCAGCTGTCTTCAGTCACCGATTCAAAGAAGAAGAAAACTATATTGGACCAGGTACTCGTTCTTCTGCATTGGGACTTGGGTGGGGGAGTGGTAGGTCTCCCAAGTTCTTGGGCTCCTTGGAATGACAGGATCATCGGTGATGTCGTTGTCAGCCTGTCATCCGGGTGGCTGAATTCTTTACTGTGACCGTCACTGTCCCTCACCCACCGTTCCCAGCTGATTGTTGTGAGCGGGAGGGAGCAATATTACATGGAAAGAATCTGATAGAGGAGGCTTCTCACTCCCACTGGTGCCACGCTCCTTCTAGGGCATTTGTGAAATTGCGGAGTCTGCAGTTTGCCCCCCTCTCCCACTCAGGTTGATGAGGGGCTCGGCTGTGGTGGGACACACTCCCGATTCCTCAATTTAGAAAAGGTAGAGTGTCTTTTAAAAAAATGTGTTGCAGTGTTTGAGCAGAAGTATAAAGAAAGACTGAGCGAGGTGACAGACAGAGGACACGTTTGCCTTCTACTCAGTTGTTTCCACGCCTGTGATAGCGTCTAGTCGTGCTTTGAAGCTTTGTCTTAATGTTTAGGAAATAATTATGTGGGTAAGTGAATTTAAATCACTGAGCAGTTGATGGCATGGGCCAGCCTGTGGTGTCCCACGGGTCTCGCCCTCTGTTACCTGACACGGTATTTATTGTCATTGACACGAAAGTCACGTGGCATACAATGACCCATTTCGAAGTGTCCGATTCTGTGGCATTTCGTTCATTCACAGTGTTGAGCCCCCACAACCTCTGTCCCGTCTTGTTGCCAGACATTGTGATTCACCCCAAAAGGAAGCCCCATTCCTGTTAAATTGCTCCCCCTGCTCCCGGCGGTCTGCCTCAATGGATTCACCCATTTTGGATGTTTGGTGGAAGCAGAATTACATAACACGTGACCTTTTGTGTGTGAATTCTTGCCGTTTGCGTCATGTTTTGGGCTTGATCCACATTGTAGTGGATCTTTGTACACACCACGATTTATCCTTTTGTCCACGGGTGGACATTTGGACTCATTCCACTTTCTGGCTATTGTGAATAGTGCTGTGGACATGTACGTACGCTAACACTATATTTCACGTCAAAGTAAAAAGTCCATGTCCACCATTAGTCGTTATCCAGATCATGGCTAACATCACTGAGCCCTCGCTGTGCACCAGACCCCGTACTGAGTCTCATTCTTGCATGATCTCCTTTAAATATCACCTCCGTCTTAGGAAGTAGGTATTACTTTGCCATTTTGAAAAACAAGGACACACACACACACACAAAAGAAAGAAAGAAAAGAAAAACAAGGACACATATCTTGGATATACCCTGTGGTTGGAATTCTATTAGAGCCTCAGTCTTCACCTTCTAGTGTTTTCTGCTTCCCACCCTGTACTGTCTGCCGTGCCCTCTTCCCAACAGCTCCTGATCTCTTTGCCTGTGATCTTTAATTTGCCTCACTTTTCCTAGAATTTTCCAGTGGTAGAAATCCTACATTTGGGTTTGTGGCCCAAAGCTTGGAGTTGATGGGCTAGAGTGGCCCACAAATGTGACATCTGTAATGGGAGGACACAGAACAACTAACATATACTTTCCGTTTACCAAACTGATGTATGACTGTAGATCTTTGTGGGGGGAAAAAACACTAAGTTATGAAAACAGTAAGACTTGAGCTGCTTTTCCCTAGGAAACATAGGGTACCTGTTGTTTACCCCTTACAAGTGTGATCAGTACCTTGAGAGCATACAGATCTGTACCGTTTGTGGAGGATAAAGTTGTTAACGTTTGTTTTCCCTTTTACTCACCTTTTCACCACTGTAGATCTTTGTTTGGGAGCAAAACCTTGAACAGTTCCAAATGGACCTATTTCGTTACCGCTGTTACTTAGCTAGCCTCCAAGGAGGGGAGCTGCCAAACCCCAAAAGGCTTCTTGCTTTTGCAAGCCGACCAACAAAAGTGGCGATGGGCCGTCTTGGGATCTTTTCTGTATCATCCTTTCATGCCCTGGTGAGTAGAAGCTGAGGTGTGTTTAAGAAATACTTATCTTGACTGTTAATCCTGAGCAGGACTCGACAAGAGTGTCGGCTGTGTTTTTCTAGTTTACTGCTATGTGTGGATGTCTGACATGTCCCCTCCCTCTGTGGTGGGTACAGATCTTCGTTTGAATCTGTTCTGAAATTTATTACTTAACGCCTGTCTTGTTGGGCCCTAAATTACTGTGCGAAGAAGACATGAAAGTTAATTATCTTAAGAGATTTCTGCATGTAGTGTTTGTTGATAAGTTGTGTCATCTTTAGGCAGTGTCCTGGTTTTTATCCAAATACAGATTTTTTTGATGTTAACCTCATGGAAATGTTAAGTGGAGAGCTCTCTCCTGCATAAATGCATTAGACACACACGCACAAAATCATATAAACCATATAGTAAACATAGATCTCTTTGGAGATCATCCTTCTCACTCTAATTTTAAATATTGTAATTCTGGAAATCAGTTCTGGACAGTCATGACTAGCCGATGCGTTCGAGGAAGGTAAAGATCTTCCGTGATTTTCCAGCCCGACCGACATAACGTATTTGCTCCGGAAGGAGAGTGTTCCCCTGACCTCCAGAGTGGCAGATTGCCTCGTCGTGTTGTGTGTTTGCAGTCTGTAATTTTATGTGCTTGCTAAATTGCGAACAGCTTTATGTACTTTTGGCTCCTTTCTTCTCAAAAATTGCTGTGCGACTAACACGGTTTCAGCCCATGCAGCTCAACACCCACTTAACATGTACTGCACCTTTAGCACATTTGCTGCGGAATTAAATGTTAAGGCTCAGGTTCCAGAAGCGGCTTTGGAAGACCTTGGCTGTGCTGCTCTTGGTTCGCCGTGTCAGCTGTACCCTTCAATTGAGTTCAGAGCTGTGATTCAGTCAGAGGCGTTTGTATTCTTTATAAATAGATTAGCGTCATCATTCAGATAATTAGGGGTAGATTTACATTTTTAAAGAAGTCTTAAACCAATTTCTGGACTTATTAAAACTGGCATCCTGATTTGTTCTGCTAATTACAGCTCAGCCCTTAGTCTCTCTTGGTCTCCCTGGCTACAACCTCTCCATATAGTTATTAAGTCCTTTTTTCTTTTCTTTTCTTTTTTTTTTTTTTTTTTGTAGGGATGGGTCAACATGCTGTGATGTCTAATCTTGCAAATGGTTTTTAGTTTGAGGCTCTAGGGCTGTTTCTCTGAGACCCGGACATCAATTTTAACTTGACCAAATCTCAGTTTGCCTATTGTGCAAAAAAACAAAACAAAACAAACGAACAAAAACCCCGAATTGGGATAAAAATTCTTGTTGGCTGCATTGCAAGAATGTCAAGGCAGCTTTTGTGTCACAGGAGCTCATGACATCCATGGTGCAGGTCCCGTATTAATTCTAAACCCCAAGCATCCGAATGGCCTTTTTCCTTTTCCTGGGCTTGATTAGGTTTCTTAGAAGAAATAATTCTGCAATCTACCTAAAACTTCTTTGCCTTACTTTCTTCAAAGCCATCAGAGCTGACTTCTCTGAAACAAGGAAGTAAATCACTGTATTGTTGCCCTTCTGTAGTTTATCTGCCGACTGTCTAATTTCCTCTGCCTCACTATCTGTGATTTGTGTATCTTTTTCTTTTGATGGGCAGGCTGTGACTGTCTGGCCAGTTCAAGATGGGAGAGTTAGTAACTTAGGCTTTTTGGTCAGTGATTTTATTTTATTTATTTATTTTTTAAATAAAAGTAGAGAGAGGCGGAGAAAGAGAGCTAATGCACAAGTTGCGGGGAGAAGCAGGCTCTCCGCTGAGCAGGGAGCCCGATGTGAGACTCTTATCCCAGGACTTTGGGATGGTGACCTGAGCCGAAGGCAGACGCTTAACCAACTGAGCCACTCAGGCGTCCCTGATCAGTGATTTTAAAGAATATATATATATATATATATATATATATATATATATGACCTTATTTATTTATTTGACAGAGAGAGACACATCGAGAGAGGGAACACAAGCAGGGGAAGTGGGAGAGGGAGAAGCAAGGCTTCCTGCCATGGAGCAAGGAGCCCGATGCGGGACTCGATCCCAGGACCCTAGGATCATGACCTGAGCCGAAGGCAGATGCTTAACCATCTGAGCCAGCCAGATGCCCCCAAAGGAGGATATTTAATTCCTTATGTGCAGCTTTCTCTTCCTTTGGTGTTTCCTTCCCGCTCCTCCACAGCTGCATCTGCAGTGTGGATCTGGGTGCCCATCTGTCTAGGTGCCCCTGCAAACTTCTCTTTTCCATGAGGGTTTTCGCTTCAGACAGAACCAGTTAGGCAAGGCTGTCAGGTATCTGTTCCTGTTTGCTGCTCCCGTTCCTGTAGGAGATCCTGGGTAAGGAATTTTACAGTCTGATTTATTGGAGACTTATTTTTTTCCTCCTCTCCTTGTCATTTGACCCCAGGGAATTTTTTTTCCTTGGGATTGAAACAGGCTTCAATTTAGCTTTTGTCCAGACTTTTTTTTTTTTTTTTCTTCTTCTTCTTCTTTTAAGGTGGGGGGTGCATGGGAGGAAGAAGTGTGAGGGCAGCCGGGCAGGGGGGCGGGGGGGGGACGGCGAGGAGATTTGGGCTACAATTTAAGTCCCATTCACCAGGAGGGCTTCCCATAATGCTCAGTGATTTGCAGTAATTAACTGAAGGGTCCCCACTGTACTCTTTGAAAGAAGGTTATCATTGTTCTTGTTTGCACAGATGAGCAGAATGATAGAGTAATCAGGTTCCGGCCACAAAGGGAGGCATTGTCTGGGCAAAGATCATTGAGAAACTCTTGAGCTCTCGTCTACTAGTTCTTTTGCCAGCTTCCCCCCTACTCACCCCCAGATCCCTGAGCTTGTTTTGGGTCATTATTGTGTTGGGGGTTGTACTTAGTTCAGCAGTTTCTAGGGCCCCTGTCCCCTCGGGGAAGCACCCATTGGTTAAACAGACTAAACCAACTGGTCAACCGGTAACTGAGAATATTTATGATTGTAGGAGTTTCTCTTCTGGGGGCGCGTGGGTGGCTCAGTCAGTTAAGTGGCTGCCTTCAGCTCAGGTCATGATCCCAGGGTCCTGGGATCGAGGCTCATATTGGGCTCCCTGCTCAGCAGAGAGCCTGTTTCTCCCTCTCCCTCTGCCTGCTACTCGTCCTGCTTGTGCGCTCTTTCTGTCAAATAAATAAAATCTTTTTTTTTTTTTTTTAAAGAAGTTTCTCTTCTGGGCTCAGTTCTTCCAGAATTATAAACTAAAGAGTTACTGTTGGAACCATGTTATGCAGGATCTCTGCTTTTGCTTTGTGACATTGGTTTATTTATTTTCTCTATTCAGTCAACAAGTACATGGGAGGCCTGGCATATGTCACTTATTTTTGTGATCAGGTTTCTAGCAGCAGACAACCCAAAGTTCTTTTCTTATTGGAGATTATATTCTTGTGGGGGGAATGCAGAAGAAAGAAGCAATTAAATAGACATGGTAGATCCAGTATTGATGTGTGCCCTAAGGAAGTAACCAAGGTAATAATACAGGTACATATGAATATAAAATCAGGGTAATACACCGGCCCTGTATTTACATACGGCTGTCTGTATGTGTGTGTGCAGATATCTATAGGTGAATTTATCTTTTTTCTTTTTTTTAAGATTTTATTTATTTATTTGACTGCGAGAGAGAGATCACAACTAGGCAGAGAGGCATGCAGAGAGAGGGGGAAGCAGGCTCCCTGCTGAGCAGAGAGCCCAATGCAAGCCTCGATCCCAGGACCCTGAGACCATGACCTGAGCTGAACGCAGAGGCTTAACCCACTGAGCCACTCAGGCGCCCGTAGGTGAATTTATCTGTTAATAAGGAGGTAGATAAATATGAGGCCCAATGGGTGCTTTTTCCCCTCCAGGATTTTTAACTTTATTTATTTTTTTTTTAAAGATTTATTTATTTATTTATTTGAGAGACAGAGATCACAAGTAGGCAGAGAGGCAGACCAAGAGAGAGAGAGAGGAGGAAGCAGGCTCCCCACAGAGCAGGGAGCCCGATGTGGGGCTCGATCCCAGGACCCCGGGATCATGACCTGAGCCGAAGGCAGAGGCCTCAACCCACTGAGCCACCCAGTGCCCCGATTTTTAACTTTAATACCATTTATTTAGTGGTTCTTGGCGTCATTTTGTGACGATAAGCTTAACTGATCATTGAAATAGCCACACGAGCATGGATGTTTGTGAGCACACTATAAGCTTATTCTTTTTACAACTTGTGTTTACCTTTAAGAAGGTGAGGAGAATAGAGAAAATGTTTATCTGTTTTAAAGTAGACATGCACCTTTTGGTTTTTGATTTTTTTTTTTTTTTTTTTTGTCCCCCTCAGCACCTTGAGCATAATAATCCTAGATTAGAGCTGTTTCTGTAATGTGGTGTTGGATGTGGGATTTTTATCTGCCCGGATCTGAGTTTTCTTCTTTGCCAAGCTGGGAAAACACAAGATCTCATCTTCCTATTTTCACTTGGGACCAACACCTTCCCCCGATACCCATGCAGAGAAGCTGTTTGGGTTCCTGTTTGTAATGTCTTTGCCAGCCCGTTCATGGAGCTTCTAGGGGACTTAAAAGCCCAAAGAGGTGTGCCTTCTAACCACCGTGCTTGATGGCTGGGGGGCCCCAATGTTACCCAACGGTGTTTCATCCCGTAGACTGCTTCCAGTTGGCAGTCATCACCCTGGGAGTGGCCCGTGTGAGAATCTATGACAAGGAGGTTCCAAGACTCATCTCCAGTAACAAAGAATGGGTGGGGAGGTTTCATTTCAAGTCTGACTTGCTGTATCTCCTGGCACTCCCTTATATGAAAGGAAAGCCTGTGGGTGGCCTAAGTGAGACCTCACTTAAGCTCCTGGGACTTTGCTTATAACCCATAGGATACGCTTCAAGCTTGAGCTTGTGCCTGGGAAGAACTCTGGAGTCCTCACTGAGATGCGGCGTCTCCTTGAGCCATTGTCCCAGAGGCAGATTTAAACTTGGTGGTGGGGGGGGAGGGGGGCAGATGCCCTCGGAAATATTTATCTGGGCTGCTGGCATCTGGCAAATATCTCAACAGAGTTTAGCTTCCCTTTATTTGTTTATTTTTTTTAAAACAAAACAATTTTTATTCCTCCTTTACCTAAACATAGGACACGTAAGACCAGTAAGGGGGCTTTCCCACTTTCACGGACCCAGGTCCCTTCATCCGATTGTCCTGCCGTCCTTGGAAAGGGTTCTGTCTGAATGTCCTAGACTAACTAGTTCGCATATGGACCTTCCTTTGTTGAGGAGGGAAGTGAAGGAGAAGGGGAAAGTTGCCCTCTTCTTTTTTTTTTTTTTTTTTTTAAAGTTTTTTTTTTTTTATTTGACAGAGAGAGATCACAAGTAGACAGAGAGGCAGGCAGAGAGAGAGAGGGAAGCAGGCTCCCCGCTGAGCAGAGAGCCCGATGTGGGACTCGATCCCAGGACCCTGAGATCATGACCTGAGCCGAAGGCAGCGGCTTAACCCACTGAGCCACCCAGGCGCCCAAGTTGCCCTCTTCTTGAGGATGATTCCTGCATCTTGGTATGGCCCTTCTGCTTATCTCCCATTGTCCAGGACTTTGCCACAAGTGCATGTCCTGCTATAAAGGAAAAGAAGTCAACTCTGGGTAGCCATGTGCTCAGCTACCTGGGGACTTTCTCTAGCTGAGGCAGAGGGAGAAGGATACTGGGGGACTGCTGTCACTTCCCTAAGAAGGGAATTATGGAATTCTGAGAAAATCAGTGAAAGAGTGGGTTAAGTTTAGATTTTTCACATGGAATCACAAGAACCAGCACATACTGTTTGCACTGTTTTTCCCGACACTCAGGCACCGTTTTTCCAGAATGTAGAAACAGCTCTGTGGCATTCGGGGAGAATCTTAGTTAGCTTAACTTACTGCTCAAGGTCAATCCTGTGACCAGAAGGGCACCTACTTCTTGGAAACAGAACCTATACATTCTGTTACTGCCTGTTTTCCTGTGATTTCGGACCGTGATGGAGTTTGCCAGCCTTTCAGTTCTATCTTAAATCCATGAAGGGCCCTCAAAGTCCTCATGTATAGGGGTCAGAGATGAAATGCTTTGGTGATGGGGTCACTGTTGGCTTTTTAAAAAAATTTCTATGAATTTGAAGATCTCATTGGCTTTATTAAGTAATTCATGAATCGGGCAGCGTCCCATCCAGCACGCAGAATGATGCTCCCTCGAGGTGTGGCGTAGTGGGGACCCCTTGGAGCCGGGGAGCACTCCTGACACCTCTCTCTTATTGATGTCATTCCTCACTGTTTTCAGGTGGCAGCTCGCACCGGTGAAGCTGGAGTGAGACGTCGTACTCAGGCCATGTCCAGATCTGCCAGCAAGCGGAGGAGCAGGTTTTCTTCCCTTTGGGGTCTGGACACTACCTCCAAAAAGAAGCAGGGACGCCCCAGCATCAATCAGGTAGGAAGCAGGGCCAGGTCGCTTCCCCGGCCAGCTCCCATTGGGCCTTGTGAGGGTGTGTGTGCACCTTTATTGATCCTGGCTGGTCCTTCACATCGGCTGGTTGACACAAAGATGTTGCTTGCACTAGACTTTTAATAGATAATGCGTACGCCTGACTTTGAACTCTGCTCTTAGTCTATCACCAGGCTCCTGTGTCCCCACCTGCATCCTTTCCGAACGCTGGTTAATTATAGACCTCCTGAAAGTGCACAATTCATCCTGAGTCTTCAGAAAAAAACAAGGCTTGTTGATGAAGCCAAGTGGGCACCTGAGCACAGAGTTTTTTAGACTGTCTCTGGCGCGGGATCAAAGGCAGCCGCTGGGGAAATTGGACTGTTTCTTTGCCCTTGGGTTTTTGGGGTTGACATTAAATGGGTGGTTCCTTTGTCTTTCGCCCAGATGCTGGGGCTCAAAGGGGATCTCGGTACATGGTGAACAGCACCACCAAGAAGAGTGGTGGGGGGTCAGGCCTCCGACAGATGCTGTCCCTTGTCCCTTATACCCCTTCTTGCCCAGACCGCCGTCCTACTAGAGTCACTTCTAGGAACCTTGCCCCATTGTCATTGGCATCCTCCTCCTTTGGTTTTGTGAAACGAGTGGCTCCAGGACCACTCATTTGGATTTTAGGGACTGAAGGAACACGGTTGTTGGTTTAGGCAAAGGAGAATGTTGGATTCGTGGATGATGGTGGCCGGAAAGGGAGGCAGTGAGCATTTTTGGAGGGCACAGTAGGATTGCCTGTTCACTCTGTACCCTCATGCAAAGTGAGAAGCCAGCCGACCACCTTCATAAAAAGATCCCTCATTATTCGTTCTGATAATCCCAGCCTTCAGCTGGCTTAAGAACTGAAGTTTAAAAGAGACGTCAATCCTGAAAACCGATGTCCTGCGTTCTTCACTGACCACCACGCTCACCGTTTAAATGCGGGTTATCTATATCCTTGATGGAATTTGCAGGAAACCAGAGTCGCAAATGATAAGGTAGCTGGGACCCCCTACGGTCTTTTCTGTGGTCTCTGGGGAAGGCAGGACATCGAGTTTACTACTAGGGAGTTCGCTTCTGTGTAAATCTGAAGAAAAAACAGTTTAGGGGCGAGTCATTCTTTCTTTCTTTCTTTCTTTTTTTTTTTTTTAAGATTTATTTATTTATTTGAGGAAGAAAGAGCAGGGGGAGGGGCAAAGGGAGAGGCAGACTCCCCGTTGAGCAGGGAGCCCAAAGTGGGGCAGATGCTTAACCCACTGAGCCACCCAGGTGCTGCGGAAAGTCATTATTTCATCCATCAAAAATCACACAAGAGACTTGGTGGCTCTTGCCTAAACTCACCAACGGGGGACTTTCACAGTCAAGACTCCCCCCTCCTTCTGGGAGGTGGTGTGGTGTTGTGTGTGAATCCCGTGAGGGCCGAGGGCTCAGACCACCACTAAAATATATGCCAGGGCTTTGCGGTTGGCAGCTCGGCTTGACCTTCTTTTCTATCAAAAGCCTTGCTTCATCTGCTTCTTATGTATGGGCGCCCAGTTGTGTTACATTCCCATCGCTGCCGAAGTAGATGACTCGCGTTGACCCAGTCCAAGAGGATGTTTTAACGTATTTCAAAAATCAAAGGGTGATGCCACGTCTTCCAAGCAATTCTTGTTGCTTTTTCTTAAAGAGTTTACAAAAACTTCTTGCTTAGCTATAAGCACACCAACAGAAATTTACTTACTAATTCAGTACTTTGAAATTGACAAAAATTGTCTGTTTCTGTTGATCTCATTTACTTCGGGAGAAAGACTTTTTCTTAATCATCTGTACGGTCCTGATAGTATCTGATTGGTTTAGAGCCAATGTGTGTTATTTCTCCTGTCTCCATGTTTAGATTTTGACGCCTTAGCAGAATTCATTTAAATTTGAACAACAGGCAAATTTCTGTTTTGTTTTTTTTTTTTTAAATTAAAAAAAAAAACAATCTTTTCTGTGTTGTAGAAGGTACTATAAAAGTACGTTCTCGGGTTCTACTCCACAGAGTATGACAAATTAATTATTGATAAACATTTGATCATGTCTAAGAGGGAATTGCAGAAACTCTTCAGTGTGAACAAACCTAGATCACTGCTTTAGCAAATGTATTGTCTTTAAATCTAAATGAATTATCCAGATCTAAGAGCTAACTTTCTCTTTTCTTCTTCTTCTCTTTCCCTTTTCCTTCTTCTTCTTCTCCCTCTTCTTCTCCTTCTTCTTTTTCTTCTTTCTTCTTCGAGTTGTCAAAGATAATGGGAAGTGATCCAGTTAGAGGAACGTACTTTCCATGGTCTGCTACCATGGAATTGTGCTCCCTATTTACGGATCTGATAGAGGAGTAGTTGGAAGCTCTGTAATGTTTTCTAAGAGCCGTGTCCATTTTCCATCCCCCTTCCCATTCCTTGTTTGCCCTCCTGCCCATGGTCTTTTTTAAGATGATTCTTTTATACGTGCAGGTGTTCGGTGAGGGAACGGATGCTGTAAAGAAATCTTTAGAGGGAATATTTGATGACACTGTTCCAGATGGCAAGGTAAAAATAAACACGTTCCTTTTCTAAAAGTACCACAAATGTATCAACATCACACAATTCATTGGTTTCCTGGGATCCTAAAATTAAGTGGACTCTGTTAAATACCGAAATGATCAGAGCTTCAAAGTTATGTAACAGGTCAGTAAAACATGGAAAAGCCTTTTATGTGTAAAACTTGGTAACAATGAGAACACGCTCCTGCTGCCATAACATTTTCAATACTTACCATTTGGATGTATAATTTCCCATCTAGAATTTAAGACAAAATTTGGGTTCTGGGGAGCTGAGTGTTTTATGACATTGCTGATTCCTTTTATATCCACCTTCCATTCCCAAGAAGTGAATTCGTACTGCCCTCCCTCTCTGCCCACACATGCTGTTTTGTTCCCATTAATTTCAAAGAACTGTTCCGATAGTATATTCTTTAAACAAAAAATACTGCATTTGCCTCCTGAAAGACAAGTATTCAATTAAAGATTCACAGACTTGTTCCAGTCTTGTGCTTGGATTTAAAAGGGGTTGTCAAACTGCTCTGATTGAAAGCCCATAAAGAATATTGATTTTTTTTTTTTTCCCCTGGGCTGGTTTTTTCAGCCTCTAAATAAATGGACATTCCTGAGTTTTAAAGACCCTTGTAGTGATACCAGCAACCTCTTTGTTCGGGGGTTCTGTCGACAATGTGACCTTGGAAGGGTCCTCTGGTTTTCGGACTCTGAATCGATATGACAGAGAGTTTAGCCCTGGGTTGCCATGCAACCAAGCAGCCGTGGTCAGCAGCCTGGCGTTCTAGGTGGAGTCAAACCTCTGAAACCAGAGTGCGGTGGCGGGGGGGGGGGGGGGGGGGGGGCGGGCGGGGGGGGGGGGGGGGGGGGGGGGCGGGGGGGGGGGGGGCCGGGGGGGGGTCCGGCCACTGGAGGGGGGAGGAGAGGCGAGCGGCCACGGGCAGGCCTTCTCTCACTTTTGTGCTCGGACTGCTCCTGGATTGTGTCATTGTGGGTGCAGAGGCAGCCGTCCTTGGAAATACCCAGCCACAGCCCTCTCTTTGAAAGACTCTCTCTCCCTCTGATGAGACCTGGTGTAATTAAATCGCTGTACCTACATGCGATCCAAGCATGGTTTTTGATATTAATGAAGCCATTTCTGAAGTTAGGTAACTCATCTTGCATACAATTATTAGTTTACTTTTAATGTTGGGATATCCTCTCCAGGCACAGAGATCCTGGAACCCGTAAATGTTTTTCCTCTGGATTTCTGTGTCCCTTTTGTTTTTCCGTTTCTTGGAGATACTTCTTTATTCCGTTTCTTGGCTAGAACGCCTTGATCTCAAAGAGCAGTTTAGGTGTAAAACTTGGACTGATCCATTGCTAAGTGTCATTTTTTTTTCCAATTTTTTTTTAAATTTTATTTTTTATAAACATATATTTTTATCCCCAGGGGTACAGGTCTGTGAATCGCCAGGTTTACACACTTCACAGCACTCACCATAGCACATACCCTTCCCAATGTCCATAATCCCACCCCCCCTCCCAACCCCCCTCCCCCCATCAACCCTCAGTTGTTTTGTGAGATTAAGAGTCACTTATGGTTTGTCTCCCTCCCAATCCCATCTTGTTTTATTTACTCTTCTCCTACCCCCTTAACCCCCCATGTTGCATCTCCTCTCCCTCATATCAGGGAGATCATATGATAGTTGTCTTTCTCCGATTGTCATTTTTTTAACACGGTGCATGGGGACAGTAAGGAGATTCCAATTTTAGTTACTGGGATTTAACCAAGTTGATTGCTTTTTTTGCTGATCCTTCCTTGGGGTTTAGTTTATCTGCACGTGCAACATCATTCAAAGCCAGAGCTGAAATTGTTTTCTTGAGTGAATTTAGCTCAGTAGCCTTTACAGAAGTAGGTCCCCCATTCTGGGATTCGTTCTTTTTGTGAATGGAAGTTGTTACGTTACCACCTGTCAGCCTTTGTTTGGAAATCTGTTTCTTCTTGTCATTTGTTAATACCAGCCTTGTTCTTGGTAACCTGAAGATATGTATTTACTGATTGGTGACCTGGTTTTAAACCAATAATCAAGTCTTATCAAAGCACGTCTTGCCCATCAGTATTCTTTCTCCATTGCTGAAATCTAACATCATTCTTTGTTTCCTTATTTCAAAGAGATTGGACCCCTGTTTCATTGCTGTGGAGGGTTTAGCTGTTCGGCTTAGATTAACCCAACCGGGAATGCACGCATAGCCCATCCTCACAAACCGGTCGCTACTCTCCAGCCTCCAGCAGAGTGGTGGGGAGGACGGAGTGTGGCAACAGCCTAAGAAGGCCAGAAAGATCATGCCTTGAGGTTCCCTGAACCTCACCTGGGAAATGGAGCCGTTTCCCTCCCAGAACTGTGCTGGAGGTCAATGCAAGCACAGAGATGATGGTCCCCGTAAATACGAGTGCTAGAGCATCATCTTTTCTTTAAGAACGTCCCTGGGGCCTCACTGTTGCCTTTGGAACAGAACTCACACATAGATATTCTTGCTGCAGGAATTCCCTGCTCTAAATTAAGGCGGGTTGGTGGAAGAAATCCTAGCAAGAACACTGAGCTGAATGGATGAGCCATTTCTCTCTTCTTCCAAATTTCAGTGCCCACTCACTCACACACGGCCCACCCGTGGATGCCGTGGACCAGGTCTAAGAAACCGTATCTAAGAAATTTTTCCTTCCTCTATTAAAGCTCTTCTCTCAGCAGCTTCTTCCTGTCTCTGAATGTCCCTTTCTTCATCCAGTGCCACCATCTCTACTCTGGGCCATGTTCACGGGAATAATTAATTCCTGTGTACGATCTGGGGATCAAAAAGAGCAAAGCCTGACTACCGTTGCCTGGCTAACTTGATTTCTTACCGTAGAGGGAAAAAGAAATGGTGTTGCCCAGCGTCCATCAGCACAATCCCGACTGCGACATTTGGGTCCATGAATATTTCACTCCGTCCTGGTTCTGTCTGCCAAATAACCAGCCAGCCCTGACCGTCGTCCGGCCCGGGGACACTGCCCGGGACACCCTGGAGCTGATCTGCAAGGTATGAAGTTACTCGGGTCGTTTCCTTGAGAAGAGCGGAGGGGCCCGGAGGAATTTCCCACGGCGCACGTGGGAGCTGGGAGGAGTGCTGGAGAGGCAGGCATTCCCAGTATACCTCCATTTCCCCTCGGAGCAGCTTCAGAATCCTTTGTGATCATATGCATAATAAGCAGAAGCGAATTCTTTGGCTTTGGGAGGAGAGGGATTCTTTTTAAGTAGCTTCTTTCAATATGTGTATTTCATAGAATTGTAATGAGTGTATCACACGCTCATTGCAAAAATTGTAGACAATTTGGGTAAAGAACAAAGCGAGTGAAACCCACCCTTCCAGGATCTGGAAGTTATGCTGTAAACAGTCTGGCGTTTGTCTTCCCTTCTGTTTTCCACACGCACACACACGCGTGTATTTAATGGTATCGTGTTTTGTGCGCTGTGTATAACCTACGTTTTGACAGCAGCGGACACGCCGTTGCATCTGGGGAGGGAAAAACTGAAAGAAATACGTGTGACCTCTAGAATGGGAAACTCCCTTTCCTATAAAACAGAACATTAGCCTCTTTTTGTGTGAGTATGTGACAGATGCCTGAGCTCATCCTCTCTGCTTTCACTTGAAGGTGAGAAACTTCCTAATCTTTTTCAAGGTCAACATGGTGTTATTTTTTTTCACCTCCGACGGGCAGCCAGTTGGAAGTGCCTTGAGTGAGGGAAGCAAAGAGGAAAGCAAAGAGCTTTCCTCATGGGCCCGTTTTTACTTTCACACAATTGATAGCACTGATAGTCCTATTTAGTTCTATCAAGTCTGAGAAAGAACTGATGCCCCCCACCCATTACACAGATGGAGAAAGTGAGGCCCAGATAGCCGTAGCTCCTGGCCCTGGCCTCACATCACAGTCAGTTTGCAAAGGAGGGATTGAACCCACATCCACCTGGATGCTCTAAGCCTCGGTGTACCCTCCGGCACCAGATCGCTCATCAGGAAGGGTGGGATGTAAGGGTCAGAAGAATCTAGAATCTATTCTTGAGGCAGTGTAATGGTTTTCCCCAGGGCTACGAAAGGACAAGTAGAGACCCTTCTGGCATAATTTTGCCCTGGAAGACACTGGATGGAGACAGTGACATTTTGAGGACCTCCTCACTCAACACAATGGTTTATAAACACTGCCCAGCTTTCTGTCCCATAGCAAGCACCTCATTGCTGTGTGTAACTCTGCAATCAGCAATTTTTGAATTTGGTAAAGAAAACAAATCACTAGGGCCTTTGTAAGGGGGAAAAATGGCTCTTTCTATGAGTGGGAGAAATGAAACAGTCTGGCTCAAATAAGCCTTATGTGCACGAAATGTAGAAGGACCATTTGTTTCGGGACAAAGCTAAAACCAGCCCCCATATAGGTGTTAAAAATAAATGATACTGTTACATGCTTTGAATCCTTCATGTACATGAATTCCAGCTTTTTGAAGATAATGGTATTTCTGTTCACATTTTTCATTTTAATTACTTAACAAAATTGGCCTATTGAGGATTTCTGCATTCTTTTATTTATAGATTAGCACGATTCTTTAGAGACCCATTAATATTCTGCAGAGCTGTGGGAGTTATTCTCAGAACTGCAGCTGAAGGTGTCAAAAGTAGGACTCTTGTGCTTTTTTTTTTTTTTTCCCCCATAAGCCAAACTTACTTGGCATTGCTTTAGGGCCTCCTCTATCCATCAGCCTCAGACACAATTAGGGATGGGAGGGTAGGTCAGTTTTCCAGTGACCATCGATGGGTGGAAAATTGAATAGTGAGTGGGGAAAATAATGATGGGCCCAATTTGAGATACTTTTCAAGCAGTTGCCTTGATAGAAACCCAAGGAATGAGGAATAGTAGTGTCACGGCAACTAGAGACCATCTCCACAAAGATAGTTGGACCTGTCCCCCTATGAAGTGTTTATTTCTATCGCTGGAAAGGCTTTTCACGGCATCATGAGGACGGAAGGTCATCCTGCCCAATTTTCCTTGGATCCTCAGCTCTTTTTCCCCAAAAATAGAAATAAAGACAAAGAACAATATGGCGTGGGACAAGCGTAAGTGTCACGAGTTTAAAAATGGAAAACTTCTGTGTGCACTTTAAGAAATTGATGGTCTCTGGAACAACACCCATGTAGGATAAATTATATAGTGTGCTGAGAGCCAGGTGCCTTCTAAAGCTGGCTGCTTCTCTGGAAAACACTTTATTGTCATTAGTGGAGCCGGTTTTATTCTTAAGAGGGAAGGAGATAATGGGGAAACAGTGCTACATGTTATTAATGATCTAATTAATGGTGAGTGTTTTTTTCTGTTGGAGGAGGGACTGAAAAAGAAAGGTGATTGTCAGAATGTCTGTCTTTTATTTCTTTATTGTCCTTCTCAACGTGGGTGATGGATGCTTTTTCTGATATTTAATAATCAATCTCTTTCTTCTGTCTCTTGCATTCAGCTCATTCTCTTTCCTATTCTGTCTGATCCACATCATTTCCCATCAATTTGTCATCTGCCATCCGAGAACCAGTCAAGTTCTGGTATAGTAAATGTTTCAAGATCTACATTTCATGTACCGTTCATGTTATGGATGTTACGAAAAAGATTGTTGCTAAATATAGCAGGTAACCACGTTGGCCTCTGGGTTTTCGATATATTCTGATCAGTGCAATTACCAAAATAATTGCAAAAAAATTCATTCATCCATAGTCACTGATATTATTCACGTGTGGCCCTGGGATGAGTTTTATTTCATGCTGTCCCTATGTTGGCTTATGCCTTTGATTATTCTATAACCATTGGCTTTAAAAAAAAAAAAAAAAAGGTCACCTTGAAGAGGAGGATAAATATCTTTGGAAATTCCATGGTAGTTGCGTGCATGCGTGCGTGTGTGTGTGTGTGTGTGTGTGTTTGCTTGCATGGATTTCTATATGTGATAACTGCACGCTTTTATGTTTCCCTGAGAAGTTGGACCAAAATGGAAGAGCAATCCCATATGGATTGAAAGATCACATTATTATCTATTATAATTGGCTCAGACTATTTACTGAAAAAACCTGCATTGTGTTTTACTATTTCATCCTATGAAGTAGATGCAAATTAAAAAAAAATATGCCAACCCAGCTAATACTGGTTCTGTGGTAATACTCAACTTCGGGTATGACGTGTGGCTACATGGCCTCAAAATGAAATCAGATGGTCTCTAAGTAATTCAAGTAAATGCACTTTGGAAAACTGATTGGTACCACTTAAATTTTTCCCTCACTGATTTTTCTCTTGAGTTAGAAAGCTTTCTCTTGAATGTTTTACAAGTCTACAGCAGGCCAAATATTTAGAATTGCCATGTTAAAATATTTATTGATGTTTGGAATTCTTTTTTGCACAAAGATGTATTGCAAACATGGTAATTTGCTCGACCTGCCTTGGTATTGACTAGCAGATACTCGGGGAGCATAAAATTCTTCTTGAAAGTTCTGACGATCTGATTTAATTCATTAGGATGAAGAAGTTCATTGGTTAATTCATTAGGATGAGTATTAAAAATTTTGTTTGTTGCGTATGCCATTTTATTTTACAAAATCATCAGGACATTATTGTACATAGCTTCATGAAGTTTGGAAAAGGTGGTGGGGGAGGGTGGGCGGCAAGAATTGGCCTCATTATCACTGTTGTCTTTGCTGTGCTCCTTGAAGTGAGGTACCTTGACAGCTGTCATTTGTCATTCTCTGTACATCTGTGTAAGTGTTTCAGCACTTAAGGTGTGCTGAGAATCTCCAGTCTTCATCAGGACCATCTTAAGATGTTTGGTGCCTGATAGTGGGGCATCTGTCTCTCACACTGAGGGTTCAGGAACCAGAAACTTCTTAGGTGAGGTTGCTGTTCAGGTCCGACTTCCAGAACACCGTCTGACTAAGTCCCAGCCTCATTGCGAGTATCCGCAAAGTGTTTATTAATGATGACAGTAGGGTGCCAAGTAGACTTGTTCCTTACCACGACCCGATGGAATTTCATTTCTGTTTCCTTCCCACCTCAGTCAGAAACAGATGGTGAACACAAATTTTTTTCTTCTACTTAAAGATTTCAGTGAGGACCTGGGTAGGTGGGAAGCAGTTGCAGCTTCTGTCTCTGGAGGGAAACTTTCCTGATCCTTTTACCCTAAATATTATTATTTCATGGTTGTTTGTCTCAGCAGCTCTCCCACAAGCAATAGATCGCACACTTGAAGACTTGCCCGTTCTACGCTTCTTGGGATTACCCATACGCTCGTGTTGTCTGAGACACTGACCATCTGGGTCGGTGAGACACTGAGCGTTTGACCAGTGGTGCCTGTGATCACACGGCGGGCTTCAGACCCTCACTTGACTTGGGAGAGGATACATGTTGGGGGTTCCGAAGAGTCACTGATAGAAAACTTCCTAATCATCGTGCTAGATGTTCAGAACACACTCATTTGCACTCTCTGCAAATGTGCAGGATGGAAATTGCGGTCTCGGGAAATGTGCATAATGCAGGATGCCTGTCTTGCATGTATCTTTATTCAAAAAGCAAAGGCACCACCCCACCACCTTCCATTTTCTGCACACCCTTTCTCCACAGCCATACACACACCTAAAGGCTTCATTTCTATTTCTGCAGTGCCTCACACGGGGTCGGGGACACTTACGAGTTTATTAGATGTGATCGAATGACTGTTATTAGAATAATTGTTGGCATGATCTTAGCTTGGCCCTTGAAAATGTTTTTGTGGGGTGGGCAGGGTAAGCAGGAGGAGCTTGAAAGCAGTGAAAAATCCATTTCACTTATCTTTAAATAATTCTCACCATTGGAGCTTTTGGTGGGAAGAGATTTTATATTTACGAAAAATATCAGACTTATGTAAGAGTAGAGAATCATGTCATAAACATCCTGCATGTCATACTATCACCAAGGTCCTGTGATTACCGAAATTATGTTTCGTCTGTTTACCAACTCCCTTCCCTGCTCTGAATTGTTTTGGAGGCAAATTGCAGACATCATATCTTTATCTCCTAGTACTTGAGGATGAATCTCTAAAAGATAAGGCTTTAGAAAAAATGACTCGATTGAAACATTTTCTAACAATCATTTTCAGGCTGCCATGTAACTTTTGAAGAACATT
This sequence comes from Enhydra lutris kenyoni, assembly GCF_002288905.1. NCBI lineage: Eukaryota > Metazoa > Chordata > Mammalia > Carnivora > Mustelidae > Enhydra > Enhydra lutris. The sequence goes on along the minus strand of NW_019154127.1, from coordinate 2,450,531 downwards.
TTCTTATGTTTTTCTCTGCATCTTCATGAATTTAGACGGAGGGTTAGTCATAAAACCACATTGCCACTATGGCTTTCCCCCACCTGCAACGTTAAATTGAGGATGACTTTCTAGGGGGGAAAAATCAGTTGACCCGTTCTGGACCAAAGGAGAAGTCCTGGATATTTCAATCCTTAACGATTTTAGAATTGTTTTCTTTGGGCAAGTCATTCAGTGTGTTTCCAAAGCTGGACCTGTGCCCATCTGCACTGCCCCCGGAGGGAGTCTCACTCAGGGTGTATATAAATAAGACTGAAATCCAAATGCCTTGTCTTCACACTGACTCGCCTGCAAATGAACTGTTAACAACTGTCCCAGTGTCCCCATGTGGTTAGAAAAACAACTTTGCTGGGCACAGCTTTTCTCTACCACTGGGAGTACTTCCTTGCCTTTCTGTTACTTTGCTTCTTTAATCACCTTTGTGTGTTTGGAATTATGTAGAAGGGCTTCTTTGATCTGGTGGGTTTTGTTGCAAAACCGGTGTTAAAGGGTATGACTCAGATCAGCAGCAGTGGAGGAGCGACTCAGTTATTTCCATGGAATCATAAAGTCATAGCTACCCCTGGGATATTATTCATCTGTTGAATGAAAATGCTTTTAAGGTTTGAGTTTTCAACGTAAACCTTCTAAGAGGTATAGAAACGTTACCCCTCTCTGCAGTGAGAAATCTCTGGAGTCTAGAAATCTCTAGAACTCTCTAGAATTCTTGGGATGGTACTATGTCAGTGGGCGCTAATTATTCCTCTTGACTATTGAACAGACATTGTCTTTTCTTTTTCCTTTTTCTTGTCCCAGACACATCAGCTGGATCATTCTGCTCATTACCTGCGTCTGAAATTCCTAATAGAAAACAAAATGCAACACTACGTTCCAAAGCCCGAGGAGGACATTTATGAGCTGGTAATGTTTATGACTGTTGTCCAAGTACATTCTGTGGGAGATTATTTTTAAATTATATGTGTGCTCGTGCTAATTGTGGTTGGTGAAGAGGAACGAATTCTAAAATAAATGAGCCTCCTTCAGTGCTCTAAACTTTGTGAAGGTGGCCTTACTTCTCACAGTGTGTCTGCCAAGTAGAAATGCCACCTTTGTGCGATCGTGAAAGATTGAAATCCGGAGCTGCCCCTGAGAATTTTAGTTGCTTTCCTTGCAGCTTTTGCAGTCCTTTGTTTTGAATTGGTGACTCAGAGATCAGCTGGCTGTTGTCGGGGGTGGGGGAGAAAACCCTAACTTCCGTGTTGACTGACTCCTACCTGTGTATGGGAACCGATGGGTCGAGTCCTGTGGGATGAAAAAGCGGCGCTGGGATTGTATGTCCCTGTCTTTTGTAACTGTCCTTACAGCAGTTCCTGGGGACATTTACATAGGTTCGAGCCTCATCACGGGACATGGGTTCTAAACTCGAGCTGGGTTTTATGTTGGCCCTACTGCTTACTCATTTGGTGGTATTGGCAAAGGAAGAGGTGCTGATAGAGTTGACCCCTGAACAGTGCAGGGGCCCGGGGCATTAACTGCCTGCACGGCCAAAAATTCAAGCGAATTTTTGATTTCCCTGAAACTGAACTGCACATAGCTTGCTGTTGACCGAAAATCTCACCCATAGCGTTGACAGTCAATGAACGCATAGTTTGTATGTTGCATCCATTATGTCCTGTATTGTTGCAGTAAAGTAAGCTGGAGAAAAGAAAACGTTATTAAGAAAGTCACAGGAAGAGGGGGCGCCTGGGTGGCTCAGTTGGTAAAGCAGCTGATTTCAGCTCAGGTCATTATCTCTGGGTCCTGGGATCGAGCCCTGCATCGGGGTCCCTCACTCATCACCAAGTCTGTTCGTCCCTCTCCCTCTGCTGCTCCCCCTGCGCGTGCTCTCTCTCTCTCTCAAATAAATAAATAAAATCTTTTTTAAAAAGTCATAAGGAAGAAAAAATACATTTACAGCCCTCTAAAAAAAAAACTATGTAAAAAATGGACCCATGCGGTTCAAACCCTTGTTGTTCAAGGGTCATCTGTGCTTAATTTCGAGGATTTTGCAAAGATTAGACATCATGATGCACATAGTAGATAGATACTCAGTCAAAGGTGGTCCTAGCAGCAAGACGGCGACAAGTTCCTTTTTTGTTAGGCGAGTGATACATTTTTCAGTTCCAGGAAGAGACGTTTGAGGAGCAAGGCGCCTCTCTCTTGGAATTCGTTCTTCCCTCTCTGCACTTAGTCATTCCTCTGGGGGCCACCGAGCTTCTTGCCACGGAAACACGAATGATAACAGCATGACTTCAGACACACTTGCACCACAGAAAGCAGAACTGGAAACTCAAACCCCAGTAGTCTCTCTCTCTGAAGAGGAGAAGCGTGATTTAAAATTTAGTGGGGAATTTTGTTTCCAATCCACTGTTTTTTTGATGTTCACTTCGTGTACGCTAGAGCTCAGTGAGTGAGAAGCACGCAGTTTGAGGAGTTTGAACCAATGTATGCCGTCCTGCTTCCAGTGCTACGGCCCTAAGTTAGAACGTTGCCATCATCCTGAAATGTTCCCTCGTGCGCCTTTAAGTGTTGCTAATGAAATCGGAGAGGGAGTGCGTCCGCTGTGCTTTTCTGAGCCATGCAATCAACAGAAGAAGGTCAAGACCAGTCTATTTCCAAGCATCGCCTAAATAATGACTGTTAACAGAAGAGGGAACTTTTAGCGGAGAGTAGCTGATTTGTTTTTCCTCCCTCTGGCATGTGGAAGAGCCCCAGCTTTGTTCTCTGTGAGCAGAGGAAAGAAAACCGTGTTCCTTACGTAACAAAGGAAAGCGCGTTGGCAGTAAGACTGGAATCGCCGCCAGATCACCCATGTGTTTGCATCTTGGTGGTCGTGACTTTCCTATATCGCACCTGACCCACTTCCGTGTCCCTCGTCTCCCGCACATCGCAAGTGCTTGAGACACGTCTTTTGAAATTACATAGACTCAATTACTGTTTCTGAGTCTTGGCCATTGTGTAGTTCATCTAATGTAGGAGACGGAGGTGTGCCAAGGTTAGTCTGTCTGTATCTATAGTTGCTGGACAGATGTTCTAATTATAATTTTTTAAATTATAAATTATATAAATTCTAAAATGTGAACAGAGTGTGGTATTCTCTCTTGCTCGTTGCGAAAGGTCTCCAGCTCGGAGATCCCTGAGGAGGCAAATGCCGTAGACTCATTAATTTTATTGTTCAAACTGCAAGGGAGTATTGCTTACTCACATCTCTGTTTTTACCAGATTCTGAACTTTTTTGTTCTTTTTTTTCTTAAGATTCTATTTATTTGAGAGAGAGAGGCAGAGAAAGAGAGCATGGTTGGGGGAGGGGCGGAATGAGAGGGAGAAGCAGACTCCCCGGCTGAGCAGGGAGCCTAAGACCAGGAGGGGCTCTATCGCAGGACCCCAGGATCATGACCTGAGCCCAAGGCAGACGCTTCACTGACTGAGCCCCCCAGGGGCCCAATCGTAAGATAGCTTGGGCAACTTGGTAAAGCCTGTATGAAATAAAATACGTCGGCTTGCCAGTGGCCTAATTATGTTGAAATAATTATCAAAAACAGTCTTAAAATTATAGATAATATATGTGCTTATTTATTGGGTCATTAAATAATAAGAGCTAGCGGTAAGTCTGATAGCTCCCGCTGTTTTGAAGTCGTGATGAGCGTGAATAACACTTTGAGGTAGTAGTGGCCGCTAGAAAAAATGTGACTGGGAAATAACTAATTTTTTTCTCGTGACAGGTCACAGCGGCTGCTAATACTCCTGTATTTGTTGCCTGCATGTATTTCTTATTGGAGATTTCAGTTGCTTCAAATGCTAGGTGTCAGTTACTGGTTAATGAATATAAAGATGGCATTTTTTTTTTTCCACCATGTAAGTTTACACCCCACCTTGAATTCTGCCCAGGGGTTCCTGGTTTCCAGTCCCTGGTACAGGCCATTAACTGGTTCTGATGTCCTTCTGAGGCAAGGGGTGTTTGAACCCATAGTGTGCCTGGAGGCTCTTTGAGAGTTTGCAGATTTCAGCGTGTTGCCCCTTACTGACCAAGCATCAGACCAGTCATGCTTAATTGGTTCCCAGCGCCCACCTCCATTTTATTTTTTATTTTTATTTTTATTTATTTTAATTTTTAAAAAGATTTTAGATCACAAGCAGGTAGAGAGGCAGGCATTGAGAGAGGGGGAAGCAGGCTTCCTGTGGAGCAGAGAGCCCGATGCAGGGCTGGATCCCAGGACCCTGAGATCATGACCTGTGCCCAAGGCAGAGGTTTAACCCACTGAGCCACCCAGGCGCCCTTATTTTTCTTTTTAAAGATTTTATTTATTTGTGAGAGAGAGCGAGTGCACTCACAAGCAGGGGGAGTGGCAGGCAAAGGGAAAGGGGGAAGTAGGCTCCCCGCTGATCAAACAGCCCGTTGGGGGACTTGATCCCAGGACCCTGGGATCATGATCTGAGCTGAAGGCAGACGCTTAACCTACTGAGCCACCCAGGTGCCCCTCCTCCATTTTATTTTTGACAGACCAGGGAAGCTCACGGAAGTGCGAAGTGGTTTCCTTAAAAATAACTCACTTATAGGTGACTGTCCCATTATATCATCTATAAACGATTCTCTGACATTGTTTTACCCACCGTTCTTTTGTAGGAAAGCTGGTAGTTATTAGGAAAAGTGTGTACTGGATTTTAAAGACTTAAGGGGTCTGGCGTGTTCACTCGGTGGCTTAGGGGATCCTCGTGCTTGTGAATGGCTGTAACGCGTTGGTGACCTGCTCGTCTGCTTGGCTGTTTACGTTCCGATATAAGTGCTATTTCCTTGGCTACTTTTTCATATTTGGTTGTTGGGCCCAGTGGATGGGATGATAATGAATGAGAAGCACTGGCTTTTCAAAACCCATTTTAAATGTGTTTTTCTTAAAGTGACGGGGGAATAAAGAGTTTGCAGAAACACTGATTAATTGATTTCCTAACCAGCACTTCTGTGTGCCTACCACGACTACAGCTGTTCCAGGCACTGGGAGACGTCATCACAAATCCTTCCTCCTAGGGACGCCTGGCTGGCGCAGCCCACAAAGCATATGATTCTTAATCTTGGGGTCATGAGTTCAAGTCCCACCTTGGGCGTAGAGCCTACTTTAAAAAAAAAAAAAAGATGGAAAAAGTCTCCATTCTTCATGGAACTGATATTCAAGTTTGTGAAGACAGATATAAAAATATATGATTTTTTTTTTTTTTTTGCATAAAAACATGTAAATGCACACTTTCGGAGGATGTCAAGAGCTTGGAGAGGAAAGGTTAGGTCGAGGGGACAGAAAGTTGGGGCATCTGGAAGCTGAGGGTGTTGCTCCTTCAGCTGTGTTTGGGTGATGTGTGAACGGAAGTGAAGTGAGACAATGAGTCGTGGAGTATTTTGGAGGGAAGTGTTCTAGGCTGAGGGAACAGAGGGGGTTAGGCCCTGTCAGGGGGCGGGTGGCGGGAGTGGTGGGAGTGAAGGTGGTTTGCTTGCTGTGTGAGGAGGGCAGTGGGTAGGGTAAGTGAAGGGGCTGGGGAGGGAGGCTTGAGGGTGTAGGAGAGGAGGGAGTCGGAAGCAGGGTAGGCCATCTGGGGTGTGCGGGAGAGGGGAAGCCCCAGGGGAGGAAGGACATTAGCAGACTTCTGTTTTAGTAGGCTCACTGTGGCTGATGGGTGGCCAGTGGACCATGCCATAAGAGAAAGAGCTGAGAGCAGTCAGGGGGCTAGTGGGCAGCGGTAGCGAGGGCGGTCGGTGATGCTGGCTTGGACCAGGGCTCCCAGAGGAGCTGTGGAAACAGATGATTATGATTTCACGATAACTCGAACACTTGGTAATCAAGTTTTTTCTTAAATCTGATGACCTTTTTAATCTGGTGTTTGAAAAGCGGGAAAGCGTGAGACACCGTTGATTTAATCAAATAAAGGGAATGTCTGTGACGTTTCGCTGTTGAAGCTCTTTGTATAAAAGGACACAATTTTAGCATTTCTAGTTTCATGTATTGATTGTGCTTGCACTAAAAATATAAAGTGCAGACCCTTCTTGAGATTTCGATATGTTTTATTAGTGCTTTTTACTAAACACGATGTTAGTCTAACTACCCCCAGAAAGGACTGTGGCCAAGGGGCTTACCTAGATTACACTAAGTTATTGTCTGATGCTGGTCAAAGACACAACGGCTTTCACACCAAATGCGAAGAAAAGTAGGAGACAATAACAGGAAAGAATAGGAAGATTATTCACAAAGCTATGGTCCCACCGGGTCTATGGAAACCACTTGGAACTTTCCGGAGATGATTGGAACAGTGGCATACTGCCACCTAGGGTAAGAGTTTGGCTCTCAGGAAATTTTTTAAAAGCATGGTGTGAAGAGCACTGGGTGTTACAGGCAACTAAGGAGTTATTGAACACAACCTCTGAAACTAACAATGTGTACTGTATGTTGGCTAATGGTTTAAATTTAAAAAAGGGGAAAAAAGTAAAAACTAAGGCTCAAAGTAAGTTGAAGGGAACACAGTTCATGGCATTTTATTGACCAGTCCATGATGTTCTCAAATAATGGCATAAAATGTTAGTATATTTGGTAGTTTTGACTTTGGTGACCGTACCTTCTGAACTAAAGATCGGTTTTATAACTGATTTCTTCTGATTTGTAGAAGGTATTTGTATGAACATTTTTCTGAAATATAAAAAGAAAACACATGAAATTACACCCCTAACACATGGCATTTGTCGAAAGTTGCATGAAGTGAGCGTGTTCTAGAGGACCCGGGCAGTGTGGTCGGTGGTCCCTTTATTTCAGGCTCCCTGAGTCCCAAGCATCAGATGCATCTCTCCCACCTGTCAGCTGCTCTAAGAAAGGGAAGAAAAGGAAATTACCATTATTTTCAGCTTGCCTGAATTACATTATTTCTGGAGGAATCACCATGTGGTCAGAGATGGGAGCAGGTTTAGATAACCACCAAGACTTCTTTTCATGCTAAGCGACATCCTTCTCTTATTGACTTTGGCACAAACAGATTTTCAGTTCAAAACTGAATGATAGTTTTTAAGTTCCATATGAACTTTGACACTTGTTATTTGTTTTTAGAATATTTATCATAATTTTGGAAATGGCCTTTGGCTTGCTTACCTAAGAAATAAGGTTTGGTACCTCCAAGTGAAAATGAATTAAACTAAATTCAGATAAAGTTTCTGGTACGTGACCTGCAGCTTTCTGTTGTCTTTTCCCCCTCCCAAGATTTCTTGGGTTTTTGGAGAACTGATTAATTTACATGCTTTAGTTTCCTAGCTAATTTGGTATAATCCAGCGGCTAAACGAGAATACCCTCCATTTATATAATTTGCTGTCCATTTCAGTTCTTTAACTTGTTGTCATCTATTGTGCTACCATGAGCCCTTTGGACAAAAATGGTTTGTGAACAGAAGAAAATGGAAGCACAGAGATTTCTCCTTATTTCTAGAAATCTCTTTCTGAGATTTTTATAATCTCTTTCTGATTTTATTTTTTTTTTTTATTTTTTTTTTATTTTTTTTTTATTTTTTTTTTTAAAGATTTTATTTATTTATTTGAGAGAGAGACAGTGAGAGAGAGCAGGAGCGAGGAGAAGGTCAGAGAGAGAAGCAGACTCCCCGCGTAGCCGGGAGCCCGATGCGGGACTCGATCCCGGGACTCCAGGATCATGACCTGAGCTGAAGGCAGTCGTCCAACCAACTGAGCCACCCAGGCGTCCCCTCTTTCTGATTTTAATAAATTGTTTCCCCAGTACTAGAGATTTGGGGGGGAGGCAGAGGAAGAAGAAGAGAGAGAAATCTTAAGTGGGCTCCAAGCCCAGCGTGGTTCCCCCACGGGGGCTCCATCAGACAACCCTGAGATCGTGACCTGAGCCGACGTCGAGAGTCAGACGCCTTAGTGACCGAGCCACCAGGCGAGGCGTCGCGAATACTGGAGATTTTTTATGACTTTAGCAAATTCATTTCTCAGTTCTGTGAGAGATACCAGGTGGGAGAAGACACACAAAGTGGTGGTGAGGGCTTATTTAGAAACTGGAACCGTAGCTCAGTTGGGGAATATGAGTTTGACATTTCTCCTGGGGTTCTTAATGAGTTCAGTTCGATAAAGAGACTGGGATGTGATGAGACTTTACTTCCAAGTATCAATTGCGAGAAAATAGATCTACAAAACGATGTCTATTCCTAGTAAGTTATTTATAATGAAATCCTCATCAGACTCCTCTTTGTCAACTTTTCAGCTGTACAAAGAAATTGAAATTTGCCCAAAAGTCACTCGGAACATCCAGATTGAGAAGTCAGATACGGCCAGTGATAATTATGGTACGTTTATTTTTCTTTGATCTTTGGTGTTTTTCAAGTTAAAGCAATTCCTGGGTAAACATGCACTTATTTACAATTCAATAAAATGCCTTTGGGGCCTGTTTAGAACGGATAGCACATCTGGCTTCTGTGCTCTGCAGAGCAGCCAACGTCAGGAAAAAAGAGATATTTACTGTGGGTACGAGGAAGACTTCAGCGTAAATTTCATAACCTTAATCAGCAGGATTCAATTGTCGTACAAAGGAAATGCCTGTATCGGGAGTAGATTACTTTATCTTGTGGTATATGCTTAGTAATGAAAAATGATCTTTTCACACCTCTCTCCCTCAGATATACTCATTATTCTCCCTTCTCCCACAAATCATGTGAAAGGAACTCATTTTGGGGTTGTATGGGGGGCCCCCAGGACCACCCCTAGAGATGCTGATTCACTAACACGACCCAGAGGACTCAGCATATAGTCCTACTCATGACCGTGACTTATAACGGAGAAACTAAACAAAGCAACATCGATAAAGGGGAAAGGCACACAGTGGAGTTGGCGGAAACCCAGTTCAAGCTTCTGAGAGTCCTCCCCCAGTCACACAGAGCGTCCTTAATGTCCCCAGCAACAAGTGGACAGTGTCTGGGAGCCGTGGTCCAGTGGGGAAGCTTGTTGGAGACTCAGTGCCCCGTCAGCCACATAGACACCCTTGCCTAGTATGCAACAGAGGCTCGGACTCCCAGGCAGAAAGCAGGTGTTGGGCGTAAACCATATTATTTGCACACATTCGAGGCCCAGGGAGCCCCGTGAGGGCGATGGGAACCCCAAATCCAAGTCCCCAGATGCCAGCCAGGGGCCAGACGTGTGCGCAGGCCTTTCGAAGACTAGTGCTCAGGGTTGCTATGATAACGCTTCCCCCCCGCTGTCGCCCACATCCTGGCGTCGTTGACTAGATCATCCCTTCCATATGTTTCTGGCTGCTTAGCATCATGCTGTGTGATCGGAAAACCAGTGGAGCTGGTGCTTCAGGAAAAGACGTGGGGAAAGCCATCCCGCCATGTTAGTCAGGAGCGGCGGGCTTGGCTGTGAGGTAGCTCCAGACAGGGAAATGCCTTCCTAACTTCACCACGCATCCGTCGTGGGTTGGCTGGGGCGCTCTGTGTGGTCCTCACTCCAGGACACGGGCCCTCGGCCGCTGCCACCTGGGGCATTGTCCGCATCTTGGCAGGGAGGAAGAGAGGAGGTGGTAAGCCAGGCGCCGTGCACCCCAGCTTCCTCCAGGGGGCAGGGAAGCGTAGCCCTGCTCTGTGCAGGGAGGAGGAGAACCTGGAAAGCCGGAGGGAAAGACAGGAGCCTACGCTGTATGCTCATTTACGGTTTCTCCCTGAGTTCAGTTTTTCGGCTTTTTAGCGTCTGAGCATCTTCAGGTCCTTTCCTGCACAGCGGGATGGCGCAGTCCTTCCGCACTCACTTCTGCAGGTGCTCGGTCCTCGTCTCCGAACGCTCCCGTGGCCACCTGGCTTAACGAAGAGAACCTAATTTTGAACCCCAGTTACTGGCATGACACCTTCCTGCTGTTTACCTCTTGACCCTAAAACTAAAGATGTTGTAAACCCGGAGGATGTTTTCGATGGCAGAGGATAAATGTCTGTGAAGGGCTTATTATGCCTCAGAAGCGTGACCTTGGTCATTAAAGCAGTTACTGGGAGCGGTGCTATAAAGAAGCATCTGGGTTCTTCAAAGGAAGATGCACCGTGCACTCTTTTCTCTTCAAGCAGCGAGAAGCAGGAGAGGGCTGAATTTCAAGCTCCTGATATGGAACTCTAAGGTTGACTGGTACTTGGACTCGGAAATGGGGCATAAAACTGCTGTACTTGTTTTATATATATATTTTTATTGACATGACTCAACCCACTTGCATTTCCACGCTGAAGGTGTTACAGCGCATCAGACATCTGCCTGGAACGTCTTGTCAGCCGCGCTTCTCAGACCGTCTGATGTCTTCAGAAGCAGGGTTTTTGTTTCGTTTTGTTTTCCTGTACCCCGTGGACCACCGCTGCTTTTGTAAACGCATGGAGGTGTGCCAAGGTCACACGGCGGGGTTCTCAACGCTTAGTCTCAGTTTCTGTCCTTATGCGACTGTCAGCAGCCAGCTGCACTGGGATCCTGGATTGCACATTCTAGAACCTGCTACAGGGGCTATTCTGAGTTCACGTTGGCATAAGGTCTTCCAACCGCGTATTGATTGAGAAGTTAAACAGTCCCCCAATCCCAAGAGGCCTGGTTGCCTCTGACCTCAGAACCACCAGCGAGTGTCTAAATTCATCGTATCTGTATTGAACCCCAGCATCCAGGAAGGGCGCCTTCCTGCTGTGTCCCGAGCTTGGTATGTGTGGGTGACTAGCGCGCGCCAGTGTACGAAAAGCTAGCTACAAGCCACATGCTGCCCTCTGTCTTAGAGCACTTCAGGGAGGGAAATAGCACCTAATAATCCAACTGATGGAACCACTGGGAAGATTCGACGCTTCCTTAATACCTCCAGGTTGCCCTTCCCACCACCTCGGGCTGCAGGGTATTTGCAAACCTCGTTGAAATCAGTTCATATAGTTACGAGATGAAGCATGATCGCCTCGTCTGCCTTGAAATCGCCTCGGATGCTCGACGCATCGTTTAAGGAACATTCGTTCCTTTTTCTCCGGGGACTTCCGCTGGTGTGTTTCCGGTCGTGTGAACCGTTTCTGTCCGAGGTGCCTTCACTTGGCCCGTTTTCTGAATTTCACTGTACCCTGGAATCTGATTTTGGGTACTTCCCTGCTGTTTCTGATGTTGTCATGATTTTTCTTTGGCTATAAATTTTAGTATGAGGAACCTTCTGGTTGGTTCTCACAGGACTTTGTCACCTTGGTTTCTTTTCTTAGTTTTAATCACTTCCTTCATTCTCGAGAGCAGTACGGCACTCGTGGTGCCTCCTCGTCTTTGTAACTGACAGCCTTCCGAAGGGGCGGGTATGTTGGGCTTATATTCTGTAACTCCCTCTGCCTCCTATCGGCAGTCTTTTGGAGCTACTTTACATTCATCGGCTGGGAATTAGATTGTTATTATCCTCTTTAAAAGGAAAAAGAAAATCTCGACTGTACTGATTAACTGTTAAAATCAGTGTTCTTTAGTGACCTCAGAATAACCCAGCTGTAGGATGTACCTTATTTTCTTTGTATCTGTCAGTGTCGAAGATGGGTATAAATCCCTCCTCCCCCAAGGGTGCACTTCACTGACATCTTGAAATGGAGGCTGCTCTTGGGGACTCTGAGAGCCCGAGGTAGTGTCTGCTGTGCAGCCGGGTGAGGGGAGAGCTGCCTTTCTGAACGCTGAGAGGGGCTGCTGTTTGCTTAACGCTAAATGGGTGTCTTTTGATAGGAATTCCAGCGCAGAGCTAAACTGCTACTAACTTTGTGCACATTGGTTTCCATTTGCCTGATCTTCCAGAAAAAATTGCTAAAGCTTTCCTCAGCAATCCTATCACAGAGATTCCCCACCAACTTGGGGGGTCCAATCTGTTTCACAGAGCCTTATTTGCCCAGTGCCAATTTCATGGTCAGCTGAGTCTTTGTTATTCTCTCTTGGTTATTAAAAAAGAAGACCAAGAGAAGAGGGAATGGGGCAGAGGAACAGCTCAGCCTTCTCCACTGACTTTGGCTTAAGGAGGCTTGGATCCTGTTCTCCACCGTCCCCTGTTCTGGTAACTTCCATTCAGGTGGCTTCTCCCCTAGCACCTTGGCATTTGTTGCTCACTTTAGTTTTTTTTTTTTTTTTTTTTTTTTTTTTTTTTAATATATTTGACAGAGAAAGAGAGATCACAAGTAGGCAGAGAGAGAGGGAGAAGCAGGCTTCCCGCTGATCAGAGAGCCTGATGTGGGGCTCAATCCCAGGACCCTGAGATCACAACCCGAGCCGAAGGCAGAAGCTTAACCCACTGAGCCACCCAGGCGCCCCATCACTTTAGTTTTAATAGAAAAAGAAATTTGGCCTCAGAACTTTACAGAGTCACAGCATTTCAGAAAGGAGATTCCTGTATTTAATGAATCTTATCCATTCTTTCTCTTGACCTAGCCCCCGGTTCTGCATCTATTCTAATGGATAAGGGAAAAAAAATCCTCTCCTGAAACACAGATAGATAGAGCTATTTTAAGGCTAATGTCCACGTCAGTAGCTCATGTATAAAATTGTTTTTACTTGAGTGAGGCTTCTTGAACCGTAATCGGAAAGTTGCAAGTGGCTGTAAGAATGGAATTAAAAATAGGAGTGGAAAGTCCTCGGGGTGTGGCCTGTGTTGTCCCCATCTGAGGGAGTTAGGGTACTGGAGTGGGCGAGGACAGTTGGTAGTTTTGCCCGTGTGTGGGTATCTATTTCCCGGTCCTGTGAATGAAACAGAAAAACACATATTTGTTATAACATGGCCTGAAAAGTCTTGATGACTCCCGGGGTCCCGCCTGTAATTAGTTCTTCTGTGTTGTTGTTATTTGCTTATTCTTTAAAACCAACGTGGTTTTTTTCAGCCTCAAGGTAGTACCTATATAATGGAATTATTTTTCACCCAGACCTGAATGATGTCAGATCTTTACAACTGCATTCATTCCCATGGCTCTTTTAGGGGTGTTCGTCCAAGTTTTACTTGAGGGAAAGGTGGTACTGGTTGGGACCTTGCACTGGTGGATCAGAAGGAGGGTCGTGTTTGTGTGTGTGTGTGTGTGTGTGTGTAAGTAATCTCTACACACAACGTGCCTCTCAAACTCAAGACGCCAGGATCAGGAGTCAACTGCTTCACTGACTGAGCCGGCCAGGCACCCCGATCAGGAAAGAGTTGTAGTGAGACTCTCTAGAAACAGAGGTGACCAGGGCTTTGGGTCACAGAGGTGATCCAGTAGCCCCAGGATCAGGAGTGTCTCAGATCCCCTCTTTCTCAGAATGTAACAACCCCAGGATTAATGAGCTAATGGGCTTTGGGCTCTGGAAGACTGGACAGGTAATAAGGCAATGTTAAGATCACACATTAGTAGAATGTGAAATCAATCCATTTCAGTATAAAATAAGATTTGTCAAGTGAGTTGCTACTTAGTCCCATTTGCAGAATTTTATTAAACTAGTTGTCAGTACAACAATACATATGGCGGAACACACACCTTACAGTTGTCAGGTGTAATGTATCGTAGGACAAGGATTGGCTAAGAAGAGTCAAGAGGACCCAGGTGAGATAAGCTCATCATTCTGTTTGTGCTGGGGGGAGACAAGGAAGAACAAACACTGGCATTTACTAGCGAGCAAGGTAAAGGAAAATAAAATCGTCTTCCATTTGAGTTGATAGGTAGGTGGTCTGAGGATAGACGTACCTGGTAAGACTAATTTTTACAAGTAGTGACTTTGTTTTTAGAGTTTTCCAAAAATACATTTTTCTGCTTTGCAAAAATAATACGAACAAGGAAAAACAATTGCTCCAAACTGTAACCAAAAACATTCAACATACGTCGTTCACAGCAGGTACTTCCTGCTGTTTGGTAAACATTCAGAAGGTGTGAGCCCTACCATTCTGGCTTCTGTGTTTTCTAGGGTTTTCACTTTCCTCTGTGGAAGAAGATGGTGTTCGAAGGCTGTACGTGAATAGTGTAAAGGAAACCGGTTTAGCTTCCAAGAAGGGTAAGTCATTGGCTGTCTTGTCTGTTTGTCCGCCTCTCCTAAATTCCCCTTGGGGTGTCTCTGGTGGTGCAGATTATTTGAACCCTGTGTTATTGAAAACCCTTGGAGGAATATGGATTTTATTCTCTAAACTCAGGTGGGTAAGAAATGTCCCGTTCTTGGATTTTAAATCTGATTCTGAGCCCATGTCCTTGGGGCAAGTGGGAAATTCCATTCTAGTCTGACATGATTGTCTTTCTCTACCAGGCAGGATGGTGTGGAAGTCCTAGGGGGTTTTCCCGAAGCAGCATTTGGGAACAGCCCCCTGTGCTGGCCCCCACTGCCATTGGCTCTGTCCTGAGCCTGCAGATCTCCTTCAGAGTGGATGTTGTCTTGCTCCCATTCATGGACAAATCTCAGCAGATGTTGGGAACCTAGGGGTTCAGGATCCCGTCTTCTTGCCCCGCACAGAGAGCTCTCCTCCGCCCCACCCTGCCTGCAGCCCTACAAGGGCTCACTGGAGTCTGGGTTACTTGTGAAACCTCAGCTCTCTTTCCTCTGTGCTCACAGAGAATCTTTTCAGCCTAGACTTTTTGCTTCCTGTGTTAGTTTCCTTGGGCTACAGTAACAAATTATCATAAACCGAGTGATCAGAAACAACAGGAATTTATGCTTTTCTAGTTCAGGAGGCCTGAAGTTCAGAATCAAGGTATGGGCTGTTTTCCTTCTGGAGTCTCTGAGAGAAAAATCTATTCCCTGCCTCATCCTTGCTTCCAGGGGTTGCTGGCGGTCCTCGACATTCCTTGGCTTGTGGCTGCCTCCCTCCAGTCTCTGCTCTGTCGTCCTGTGGCCTTCTTCCCTGTGTGCCTCTGTGTCTACTTGGCCTTCTTAGAAGAATACTGGTCACTGGTCTTAGGGCCCATCCTAATCCAGGATGATTTTATCTCAGCTCAGTTACATCTGCAGAGACCCTGTTTCCAGCTCAGGTCACATTCTGATATTCCGGGTGGACATGAGTTTTGGAGGACACTTTCTAGCCCACCGTACTTAGCATAAACACATCACACAGATAGGCAGGGCTCAAAATCCACCTTTCTTTCATTCTTCTTGTTACAGAATTCTTAAGTTTCCATCCAGGTGGTGGCAAAATCATACCTGTTGAATGGAGAAGACCAAAACATCTGGGTCACTTGGCCCGAGACGTAATGCCTTGTGTCTGCTCAGTTAGAGCCGCTGAGTGGGGCGGCCAAGGAAATGGTAGAGTGCCCTCCCTTGCCACCTCCTTCCATGTCTTGGCACAGATTAGCTCTGGTTGTTCATGATTTACGAGCCACCCGTGCAGGTTACCTCGCCCTGTGCTGTAAGCCAAGGATGGCGGAAGTGTGACAAAGGGCAAATAAAGTCAAAGTCATTTATCCACTGTTCTCATGGAGGAGGATTTCCCTTCCATACTTTTCAAGGCCAAAGGCAGCCTGGAGGCCAGGGTCTGACACTATGTCAGGGTCTGCAGGCCAGGGCTTGAGCTGTAGCTCAGCTAAGAGTAGAGGTGGGTAGGGTTCCTTTACCTTCAAACCCAAAGGCTGATTGTTATCTCTCGCAGGGCGGAGAGTGTGCCTGTTGGCGTCAGTGTGGGGGTGGGGAAATGTGCCGCCTCGGCCTCAGTCACTTCCTGTTTTAGTTCTTTGAATCCAGGAGCCCTAGTGTTAGATAAAAACAAATGGTCCTCTGCTCCAGCCCACTGGCCCCGTGTGTCACCCTGTTCTCTGTAGATTGAAGAGTGATGGCCATTTGGCCACCTGGGTCACGAACACCATCCTAATACCCGCTCGTAGAGAGCAATCTCAAGAAAGATATTTAGGTGAAAGGTTTTTTTTCTGTTCTTGTTGTTTTTTTAATGTTAAGTCTAGCCTCTATGTGCAGACCTCTGGGTAATCACAAAACATTCTCCTCCTTTAGCGTCTGATCCCTGTTTTACCTCATTCTTTTTTTTTTTTTTTTTTAATTTATTTGACAGAGAGAGAGAGAACACAAGTAGGCAGAGAGGCAGGCAGAGAGAGGGGGGAAGCAGGCTCCCCGCTGAGCAGAGAGCCCGATGCGGGGCTCGATCCCAGGACCCTGAGATCATGACCCAAGCCAAAGGCAGAGGCTTAACCCACTGAGCCACCCAGGTGCCCCTACCTCATTCTTTTTAGACTGCGCTGGATGCCCATCACCTTCTAACTAAGTCTTAATTTATTTTTGGGAGCCACTTTGGGCTTTTGGCTTGTCTTGAGCTAAGGGTTCATCCCCCTTTAATACCCCTCTGCTGGATCTCGCATTGGCTGTACTTACAGAATTGACTTTTTGAACCGCAGTATGTTCTTCTAACACTTCTCTCTGTTCAGCTCAGACCTGTCCTTCTACTCTTCGGGTCACCTGAGGCTGGGATCTCGCATCTCACTGGCTGCCATCGACATGTTTTTCTGATGGCTGCACAGCACAGGGCCCAGTTGAGAAAGCCACGTGTGTCTTTCTCAGCATCTTCTAGACGCTTCATTTTGCCACGGCCAGTTACGGGGATTGTTTCTGAGAAGGCCCTGGTTTTCTGTGAGCGAGAAGAGCTTTCCGTTTTCTTCTACTGTGTATTAATGAGAGTTCGCCTCTATTGAAATAGATCCTCCCTGTGCTCGATGCTGTGCTTAATCTCACTGAGCTCATTGTCACTTTTACTTAGGAGGAAACTGGGACTGGGAGAGATTCAGTAACACGCCAACGATCACCGAGCAGTTACATGGTGACATTGGGACCGAAGGATGCCGGTGGGGCACTCCGTGGCTCACTCCTGCTGGGCTGCCCACAGTCATGTGTTAATACTGAGAATAAGTCATTCAGCCAGCTGCCTAGAGTCGTTTTCTAGGGCTGCTGTAATGACCACGAACTTGCGGGGGGGGTGTGTAAAGCAATAGAAATGTATTCCCTCCCGTTCTGGAGGCCAGAGGTCTGTGTCCTTTCGGAAGTCTCTAGGAAGAGCCCCTCCTTGCCTCCTCCAGGCTGTGGTGGCTCGGTTCCATGGCCTCCAGCCCCCGTGGCTGCCCCTGTCTCTACCTGGCCCTCTCCTTTCTGTGTGTCTTTTCTTTTCTTTTCTTTTCTTTTTTTTTTTTTAAGATTTTATTTATTTATTTGACAGACAGAGATCACAAGTAGACAGAGAAGCAGGCAGAGAGAGAGGAGGAAGCAGGCTCCCTGAGGAGCAGAAAGCCCGATGTGGGGCTCGATCCCAGGACGCTGGGATCATGACCTGAGCTGAAGGCAGAGGCTCTAACCCACTGAGCCACCCAGGCGCCCCTCTGTGTGTCTTTTCAAAGGACATTGTCAGTGGGTTTAGGACCCACCAGAAAATCCAGCTTGGTTTGTTTCAAGATCATGTATTTAATTACAACTGTGCAGATCCTGTTTTTAATAAGGCCCCATTCACAGCTTCTGGGACATGGATGTATCTTTTGGGGGGGGGCCCCGTTTATCCTACTACACACTTTGGTTCTACCATTCATGGTAAACCTGGAAGGTCTTTAAAAGAAAGAAACAAACTTGGGGCACCTGGGTGGGTCAGTCAGTTAAGCGACTGGCTTTTGATTTCAGCTCAGGTTATGATCTCAGGGTCGTGAGATCGAGCCCTGCTTTGGGCTCTGTGCTCAGTATGGAGCCTGCTTGAGATTCTCTATCTCTTTCTCTCTGTCCCCCTATGCCCCTCTCTCTCTCAAAAAAATAAAAACCCAAACTCATAGATGTTTAAGTGCTTTCTTCTGTTCTTTATATCACCTCCTCTTATATCTAAGCAAAAGGGCTGTCTCCAAGAGAAGACTTCAAAAAACCAAAAACTAACTACCTTTTGCATGGGGGAAATTTTGTATTTTCAACTCAAATGCCATGATGCCAGAATCTTTTACCTAAAAATGGAGTGGTTAGCATCCCAGAAGCCCACCTCCATACGGGGAAAAGTATTGTCCTTTCCCTGCCATTGCCTTCTCACTCAGAATATCTCTTAGAGTATCTTTTTTTTTTTTTTTAAGATTTTATTTATTTATTTGATAGAGATCACAAGGAGGCAGAGAGGCAGGCAGAGAGAGAGGAGGAAGCAGGCTTCCCGCGGAGCAGAGAGCCCGATGAGGGGCTCAATCCCAGGACCCTGAGATCATGACCTGAGCCGAAGGCAGAGGCTTAACCCACTGAGCCACCCAGGTGCCCCTCTCTTGGAGTATCTTATGATACAAGACAGATGTCAAGTAGTTTGGAAACCTGAGTACAGATGACCAGGGGGTGTGACTTGGTGAAGCTGGGGAGTGAGAATGTCTCTGGGGAAATACTTTCCCGTGGCCTCAGACATGGGATCTGTGGAATCTGCATGGCTTCTCATTTCTGCAGCTCATTCCTTACCTTTCCCTTCATTCACTCCCTTTGTCGAGTTTGCTTTTCCACCTGAGTCTATAAAATAAGAATTGGTCTCTTTTTTTCCTTCTTAGCTGAAACAGTACTTCAGCTCTTTCCACGTTCCTGTCTGCCCTCTTACTTTCTCAAGCTGCTGACATGTTCTCTTGACATCAGGTTGAAATCCCCCAGGGAGGGTCCGTCACAGCCTCTTGTTCTTTTGGGTTGGGCTACTTCACGGCTGCTCCTTTGGGTCCCCAACTTCAGCAGCTCTCCCAGCGTGCTTTGCAAAAGCAGCAGAACCTTCGGGGACCTTCCGAGAGATACGCACTCCGAGGTCCTGATGTAGTTCAACGAAGGGAGGAGGGCGTAAAATGATCCTATTTGGTTCATAGATTGTGTTGGGGATCGAGTCAATTTCTGTGGTCGTGGCCAGAAGCGACTCCCCACATGCTGGTTCCCAAGCTCATTCCAAGGTGGTGATCAGGAGATGTTAGCGGGCTGTGCCACATGTGTGCGCTGTAGCACGCGCATGTGCAAAACTTACTGATCGCAGTGATCAGAGCATTTCTGCTTTCCTCCCCCTCAAAACCGAGGACAGTGGCCAGAAGTAGCATTTGTGAGGAGGAATTGGCCGATGCCCAAAGCACAGAGATTTGGGAAGGAGTCAGTGGGTTTGGTCGGTGTGTTCAGGACAGGTAGGCATGCTGTCACATCCGAGTCCAGAACCTTCTGGAACCAAGGCCCTTGTGATCTCCTGATGCTGGCTGTGGAGGACGAGCCCCCCCATGGACACCAGTGCCGGGGCTGGGGGGCCCGTGACGCGGGAGCCCCGCGTGCCCTTTCTCGGGGCTTCTGTGCTGTCGCGATCTGACTTGTCCCCGCTGCGGCGGCTACTTTAATGTGCGTGTGAAATGAAACATTTTCCGTCTCGCGTTGGCAGGCTTGAAAGCGGGAGATGAGATTCTCGAGATCAGTAATCGTGCTGCAGGCACCCTGAACTCCTCTGTGCTCAAAGATTTCCTCACACAGCCGTCCCTGGGCCTCCTGGTGAGGACCTGCCCTGAGCCCGAGGGAGGCGTGCAGCTGCTGGACTGCCCGCCCCACCGAGCCGACGGCCCCGTGGACCCCAGCGAGAGCCCCCTGGCCTTCCTCAGCAGCAACCCAGGTATGGCTGCGACATGGACCGTGCGGGGTGTGAGTGTGTGTGAGTGTGAGTGTGTGTGAGTGTGTTCCACCGGACTGGGGCCAGCAGGCCCAAGATGTGTGAGTGAGATGAGCTGCTTCCCGAAGGCGCGCTTCCTGTTAATTTCCAAGGTTCAGGGGACTCGTGTTCTCGTGAAGTAGGTGTCTGGTCCCCAGTCAGCCTGTCCTACACGGACAGCTTCAGTGTACCACTGGCGTTTGTCATTGTGGAGAAAGTCAAATGGGTAGAGACCACCGTCTCTTGGCTGTGGATGGAGATGACAGAGACAGAAGGGCCAGGAGGCACTGGGGCTCTGGGGCCCAGCTCTGTCCTCCACGTCACCTGTCCCCCAAACCATTTCCCTTCTGCGTGAGAAAGGCCGCAAGTTGCCCGAAGTGGACATGCATCAGAGCTCCTAAGGTCGGCTTCTCTTGGGGTCTCCCGATGTTGCGTGTGAGTGTGAGTCCACACGCAGAACCATCCCTGCCCCAGTGTTGCTGTCTCTGCTCACGGCTTTTCTCCCCATCGCTTTGTAACCTCGCGCTCCTCCTAAAAGAAGCAACCAGAATGCTACCTGCCCCTTGAAGCCTTCCTAGTAGTGGGACCTACCAGACCTAGTTCTCTCCTCTGGGTCCCTAGGACCCTCCAAAGACATCTTTCAAGTGTGCCCTGATCATATGATACTCTTCTTACTGGCTTGTCTCTGCCTTGTCCTGAATTTGTTTCCCAGGACGAGCGTACATCTTCTTCCTGTGCTCCCACAGGTGCCCCGTCCTCGTTGGGCGAGAGTCAGTGAGTGAGCGCACCGGTCAACAGCATTATGTCACTTCCTTCCTTCCCCGTGACCTGATTGTAGAATTGGGGTTGATTTTAGTAAGTTAGGGTTTTGGACTTACTTTCTTTCTAAAACTTGAGTTAAATTAAAAAAAAAAAAAAAAAGTCTTCAGTTTCAAAATCTGGGGGTAGGTGCTTGGATTATTCTCGCCCTGCCTGTTGTTTTTCAGATTCTCTTCTGAGGTTTGGCTCCATGAGAGTAAATCACTGGCAGAACCCTTGTGAGAGTTTTCTTCTGCTCAGTGGCTGTCACAAGAATTTGGCAAGTTGAGGCTTCAGAAAATTGATGGCACCTATTTCCGTTGACTTCCTTGAATCATTATATCATTTCAGTACCCACATCCCCGTCATGTGTGGTTTTTTTTTTTTTAAGATTTTAGTTATTTATTTGACAGAGAGAGAGGCACACAGGGAAAGAGAGAACACAAGCAAGGGGAGTGGGGGAGGGAGAAGCAGGCTTCCCACCAAGCAGGGAGCCGGATGTGGGGTTTGATCCCCTCACCATCCCCAGACGATCCCTGGAGACTGGGATCATGATCTGAGCCCAAGGCAGATGCTTAAGGACTGAGCCACCCAGGCTCCCCGACCCCCATCAGATTTTTAGAACAGGACTCCCACATATGCTTAATGGGGAATGGAGACCACTAAGGCTGTTCTTTTGTGTGACCACGAGATGGTAGCATCGATCCCATAAAACTCCATTCAAGGAGAGCGGTTTCTATAAGACTTTGAATGAGGTATGTGGTGTTAGGTTGGGTTACTTAAAGGATTTTTTATAAGATCTGGATGTACATACTATGAAAGACAGTGTGTGCACAACTTTTTTTGAAAATTTTTTTTTCTGTCTGAGCCCTTCCGGTGGGTTATGGATATAAAGCAGGGGTTGGCAGACTATAACCCATCAGTCAAATGCAACCCACAGCCTGTTTTTGTAAATAAAGTTTTATTGGGACACAGTCATGCCTGTCATTTATGTCTTGTGTCTGGCTACTTTCTCACTGCAAAGGCAGAGTTGGGTAGTAGTGACAGGGACCCGTGGTCTGAAAAGCTGAAAATATTCACCATCTGGCCCTTTACAGATAGTTTCCTTGAGAGAGTGTGACTGGAATTGCTCACAATTGGCCCCTTTAAAGGTCATCACTATTTTAGGAGTGTTTCTTCTTTTAAAAAAATTGTGCATGTATGTGTCTGTGTGCATTTTGCAAATTTTTATTAAAATTGTTTTACATAGGGGTGCCTGGGTGTCTCAGTCATTTGAGCATCTGCCTTCGGCTCAGGTCATGATCTCAGGGTCCTGGGATTGAACCCTGCATTGGGCTCTCTGCTCAGTGGGGAGCTTGCTTCCCCCTCCCCCTCTGCCTGCCTCTCTGCCTGCTCGTGATCTCTCTCTCTCTCTCTCTCTCTCTCAAATAAATAAATAAATAAGCAAAATCTTTAAAAAATTGTTTTACTTAAAATGTATTTGCATACAAGCATTTTAGAAATACTTGAGTATAGAATATAGAGTATACATATATCGTAGGTGTCCCATCTTTTATATGGTGTTTTATTTTATTCTTTTTAAAGATTTTATTTTTATTTATTTGACAGAGTTCACAAGTAGGCAGAGAGGCAGGCAGAGAGAGAGGAGGAAGCAGGCTCCCCGCTGAGCAGAGAGCCCGATGTGGGGCTCGATCCCAGGACCCTGGGATCATGACCTGAGCCGAAGGCAGAGGCTTCAACCCACTGAGCCACCCAGGCGCCCCTGTATGGTGTTTTAGACCTAACTACTGACCTTTCCATACTGTGTATGTCCTCCTTTAGGCCAGTCACCTTTGAAGGCCGAGTGCTAAGTCCACTGAACTTACCGGTGTTGAGAAAGTGTTAAAATTTCCAGTTTGGAGTCATTCTTAGAAGATTCATTGATTCCTTTGCTTTTTTTTGGTTGAACGATAGGTTGGCTCTAACCTTCGTTGAGTGAGGTGCTGAAAGTCATTCTGGTGACTGGGCCATGACTGTGTTCTCAGACTTAAATGTTTGTGAACGTTCTGTTTTTTAATCGGTTCACCTTTTAGTATTTTTCCATGATCCAAAATCCTTCAGAACAAAGTCTTCTGAGTCCAAGTCAGATCACCAGCCTGGCTCAAGACAAAAGCAAGAAAGTCAGGTCATCGTGTTAGTTTTCCTGTCAGGTCTCTAAGTTGTCTTCAGCATTAATAAGTTCCAGAAGAATTCTCAAATGCTCCGGGCCGTCGCAGCCCAGCTGGGGTGGCTGGAGGGGGAGCCTGAGTTTCAGCCTCTCTGCCTTCTGGTTGCTACTATTTCCTAGTTCCTGTTTAACCGTGAAAAATAAAGGAGGCAAGTAAACAGGATAAAATCACCTGAAAGATGGCTCCATAATGAGGCCGAGATAAAGCAGTGTCTGCCGACAGCTGCGGTTAAAATAGCAAAGAAAACCACTAGCAAAATGCTACAATGGGGAGGCTGCACTATAGCCTCAGTCTAAATTTAGAAGTAGCTAAAAATAAACATCCTGAGTGGCCAGTTTGAGGCCTGATGCAGGGACCATCTTAATAGTGGTCACAGTGCGTGATTGGCAGCCTTGACGGAGGGCCTGGCAGTGTCTCAGGGTCCCGGGGGTCCTCGGGAGCCCTGGCAGGTGCCTGTTCACTAAAGTCCAGCCCGGCTGCTCACTCCATCCTTCAAGCCCAAGAAGGCAGGCTTGGTCCAGTCCCACCCTCAGAACTCTGCCTGCAACAGGGAAAGAGCTTTCAGGGCTGGATTAGTTCTGAGCCCCTTTTTCTCATGGAAAGGTTTGTTTCCTCTCTGAAGGTATCACACCCGAGTGGCTAGGAATGGGCTCTGGGACCAGGTTTCTCGGGACTGAGCCCTGTTTTCTTTTTTTTCTAGCGCTTATCAGTTTCATCTCTCCAAGCCCCAGTGTCCTCATGCATCAGATGGGGATATTGCCACAGTCCTATCTTGCTAAATTGTCGTGAGGATGAATTGAGTTATAAAAGTAAAGTGTTTAGGTCTTAGGAAGTGCTCGATAAATGTTACACATTCGAAGCACGATCCCCTTAGGGGGACGTGAAGATTTCCTGGCTTGTAACCAGAGGCTGCTCACGTTGGATCTCACCGGTCTCTGCCTCGCCCACCCCAGTCTACAGCGGGTGAATTACCTGAGGACTACATTTATGAATACCTTCCTTAAGTATTTTCCTCTCCCCGGGGGGGGGGGGGGGCGGATGAGAGACATCTGGGCCCCTTTTCAGAGATGTGATTCACGTGGCCTGGCCTGAGGCCTTGGGGTGCATTTGTTGTGGTGGTTGCTTAGAACTCGGATTCTAACGTGCAGCAAGAACTAGGATCCACGACCGTGGGTCAGCAACTCTCCTTTGGTTGGTGGTCCCCTTTTTGTTGTCTTGGTGGAATGTTATAATTCCATGCAAGTCATCCGTAGTGGTATCTGTTGATACCACGCTGTGGTCTGAGATTTTTTTTTTTTTTTTAAAGATTATTTATTTAAGTAATCTCTATACCCCACACGGGGCTCGAGGAGAGGACCTGGAGATCAAGAGTCGCATGCTCCATCCACTGAGCCAGCCAGGCGCCCCTGAGATTTCTGTAATGCAGATCTCTTAGGCGATGTGGAATGCAACTCCAGCCTCCTCGCCCTGTACGGCAGGGAAGCGTGGTTGCACGGGTTGCTGTATTGGCTGAGAAAACCAAGGACCTCAACCTGAGTTTTCTCTCTAAGACTCAGTTTCCCCCTGTCAGTCAGTGACCGTCCATGGGTCCTTGTTGAAATCTTTCTTGAGCTACTTTGATCCTTTTTTTTTTTTTTTTTAAATATTTGTATACTGGCATACTGGTAAGAAAATGGAGGAAGGATGTCTAGACAAAAAGTCCCTTGAGTAACTGTTGTTATAGAAAGAACCTTGGAGCAGAGAGGAGGAAGTTGCAAAACTGTTTGTGCGAGGTTTCCAGAAAGCCTCTTGAATGTTCCTGTGTGGTTTATTTTGAATACTGAGCTCCTCTGGGGCTACGAATGTTGGGGGCCAGATAATTCTTTGCTGTTGTGGGGGGGCCGTCCTGGGCACTGATGTGTACCAGCATTACCACAGAACACTGTAAGTTAGGGAGTAGCCCCTTCCCCCAAGTGGGGCCAGTCAGAATATCTATATGTTGCCAGATGTCCCCTGAGCAGCAAAATCTCCCCCATTTGAGAGCCTGATTTATCAAAAGGTAAACCTGCCTCACCCAGTTAGGGAACTAGTCACAGCGAACATCAATATAGGAAAGCAAATACAGATCTAAAGTCATTTTTAAAAGTTTCATAAAACATTTATTGAGGGGTGGGCGCCTGGGTGGCTCAGTGGGTTAAGCCTCTGCCTTCAGCTCGGGTCATGATCCCAGGGTCCTGGGATCGAGCCCCACATCGGGCTCTCTGCTCAGCGGGGAGCCTGCTTTCTCCTCTCTCTGTCTGCCTCTCTGCCTACTTGTGATCTCTCTCTCTCTCTCTGTCAAATAAATAAATAAAATCTTTAAAAAAAAAAAAAACATTTATTGAGGGAATTCCAACACAGATACCCCTTTCTGGCATCTCCCTCTCCCTCCCCCCCCCCTTTTGAGTTAAGGGAAGAGCAAAGAATAAATAAATGCTTAGTTTGAGGCCTTTCTTGCAAATGTGAGTAAAACTGTTCTGGCAGAAGATTTTTTTTTTCTTTTAAGATTTTTATTTATTTATTTGAAAGAGAGGGATACGTGAGAGAGGGAACACAAGCAGGGGGAGTGGGAGAGGGAGAAGCAGGCTTCCTGCCAAGCAGAGAGCCTGATGTGGGGCTCGATCCCAGGACCCTGAGATCATGACCTGAGCCGAAGGCAGATGCTTATTAGCTTAATGACTGAGCCACCCAGGTGCCCCAGCTGGCAGAAGATATCGATCACTGAGGTTAACTCCTGAAGCAAAGGTATTTCATTCATTATACAGAAGCCCACATTTTATGCAAGTTGTAAGAATCCACGCTGGTACCATGGATGGTATCTTTCCAGGGTTTCGGTATATCTGTGGTATCGTTCATTTTAAATTCTGCCACTGAGGGCTCACATCCATTCCATTTTTATCGTGACTAAAGCTCTGCTTCATCTTCCCTAAAATTGCTCCTGTCCCTCACTATTCCTATAAAAATGCCAGCGCTCAGCAAACTGAAGTTGGTTATTGTTTGAGAAATGGCCATTCCGGAAACTGAGCCTGGGAGAGCCGGGCATCTGCACCCCACCCTGGCCTGTAGAGTTCAAGACAACTGGGGCCATCGTTGGGTTTGGAGATTCAGTCCCCCCTTGATAGACCTCAGGCATATGTGTCTGATGCCACGTGGAACCCTGGAGTCTGTTTGGAGTGCAGAGCTCCCTCCTGCAGGAAGTAGATTAAACAGTGTTTGTTGTAACAGGAAAAGCTTCTGTGACAGCGGGGAGAGGCGAAGGCACCTTGGTCAGGGAAGGAATGGTTGGGCGCCCCACACGGACAGCATTTTGATCGGCGGGCAGGGCATACTTCCCTACCTGCGGTGCCTATGAAGTGAAGCTTTCTGTTCCAGATTGCTGTTCCATGCAGACTGTCTGGAGCCTGATTCTGAAAACAAGACAAGCAGGCCGAAGAGAGAGGCAGCAGGGAAAGAGGAACCACTCAGAGTTATCTCCCTACATACAAATATGGCCCCGTCCTTCAGAGCTTAATGTCTCATAGATAACCAGGAGCCCGGGGTCCTCTGTTGATAAAATGTGAAACTGTGTGCATTTTGTAAACTGTCTGGGTTTTGTGCCTTTGTCATACAGCACCTGGCCTGCTTCCAAAGGCCCTGCTGGGGCCAAACCCCTGGTCTTCACTTCCAGCTGCACTGGGTCGGTGACACCCGTCAGATCCTGTGAGGGGGGAGAAATGTTTGAGAACGTGAGAGCCTCCATCGGCATATTTTTAAAGAACACGAATAAACCTTACATTATTTCACTTTCACGACCAAGTAACTGAATCAGTAATGCCTGTATCTGTAGTTTTCGTGGATTTAAAAATTTCTCTCCATAGAGAAAGAGATGGTGAGATTTTGTGAAATTTGGCTGGAAAGATGTTATTTGCTAAGTTAAAGTTGGAGGATTTTTTCCATCGTCTATATTAAGCTCTCCCTGATTCTTTGTTTTTTCTTTATATTATTATTTTTTTTTAAAGATTTTATTTATTTATTTGACAGAGATCACAAGCAGGCAGAGAGGCAGGCAGAGAGAGAGGGGGAAGCAGGCTCCCCGCTGAGCAGAGAGCCCGATGCGGGGCTCGATCCCAGGACCCTGAGATCATGACCCGAGCCGAAGGCAGCGGCTTAACCCACTGAGCCACCCAGGCGCCCCAATTCTTTATAATTATTTTTGTTTCTTGGGTTTGTTGTGGAGAGGGTGTTTGTGCTGATCTTACATATATTATGAAGTGTTTCTATGGAATTCTTAATAGGACAGTAAGAAGCCTGAAAAGCAAAATAAAATCCTTTCCTAGTGACTAAATTTCATTTCAGCTTGATGTTTTTATTGCCAATATCTAACTTTTGCTTGCCCCCCACGACCCCTGTCCTCAAATCATTTTTTTCTCACAGAGATTTAAACCCAGGCATTAATCAAGGCTTTCAGAGAATCAGTGTTCTATTCGGTTCTTCTTCGGCAACGTTTGAATTGGAGAATCCGCTTATTTAATAACCATTGTTAAGGCAGCTCGTGAGTGAAAGAGTTTTATCTTCTTTCTTTAAGTCCTGAGTGGAATTGGAGGGAGTCGGGGGGATGTGTCTCCACCAAGTAAATTAAAGAAAAATCTAAATGTCAGGCGTCGATGTGTCTGTCCTGCCGCTGGCGAGTGGGACGTGTTAGTCGCAAAGGTTCCTTGGTCCCAAGACCATGACTGTGACGAGAAAACCAGTCTGAACAGTGAAGAAACCATCAGACCTGTTTACAAAATGCGTGTTATTCGTGGTACCCGTGGATGTGGCCGGGAGGTCCTGTCCCGCCCAGCCTCAGCCCTGCTCTGTGTGTCCTCGTCCTCTGGGGCTGCTCCCCCTCCCCCCAACACCCCCCACCCTCCCCACACCCCTCCCCCACCTCCAGTTTATCCTTTGTCTCTTCAGATTTGGCCCCGCTTCCTTGTGCTCCCAAAATGGCGGCCAGGCCCGTGCTCTGTGCTGGACATTGTGCAAAAGATGGGGACGGAGTGGAGGTGAGGCCGTGGTTCCCTTGCTCTGACCACTTCGTCAGCCACCTCTCGGCCTTGTCCGTGGCTTTTCCTTCTCTCCGATGGTGAGCAGAGCCATATTTGCGCAGGTGCCCTGGTGAGGAAAGGGGCACAGCTCCCTCCTGGACAAAGAGGAGAATCCCTTCAGTGTTTCCTGTTCGAGGAAAGTGTCTTGTAGTGCAGAGCTTGGGGAGCTGCATTGGGGTTGCCAGAAAACTTGTTCCACCAGATTCATAGGCTAGGGGGCCTTCTGAGAAGCTGTCAGTTCCCGCCTCTCTGGCTTTCTTTGAGGGCTAAGTGCCCCCCTCACCCATTTATTGGTTATCTTCTGCTAAGTATCAGACCACCTCAAGACAATCATTCTGTTTGCTCATTCTTTTGGGCTGGGTGCTTGCTCTGCTGCCCTTGCCTGGTGTCGCTCATGTGGCTGTGTCATCTGGTGGCTTGACCGGGGATGGATCGAGACGACCTTGCTTGCATGTTTGGTGCTTGGTTGATTGGACCCCCCCCACCCCCCGCCTGAGGCCTCTCATCCTTAGGAGGCTAGCTTGTGGTTTCTTTGCATGGTGAGTGCAGAGGTCCTAGAGGTGAAACCAGAAACTGCAGGGACACTTGCGGTCTTAGCCTGGAATTCATGTCTCCCCATCTATGTCACATTCTGTTGATTGAAGCAAGTCACAAGGCCAGCCCCAGTTCATGGGGTGGAGGAAAAGTACCATAAAAATCTATGCCCAGAGGGTTGGGTAGAATTAATTACTTTGCAAACTGCCTTCCACAAGCTACATTGCTTTTTCTCTTTCTTATTTTATTAATTTTTGTCTTCAGCTAAGGGCAGAAGCATTGGAGTAGAAGTACTGGAGTAAAAGAGAACAAATGCTTTAGCATCAGACAGACCGGGGCACCTGGGTGGCTCAGTCAGTTGAGTGTCTGCCTTCAGCTCGGGTCATGACCTTAGGGTCTTGGGATCGAGTCCCACGTGGGGCTCCCTGCCCAATGGAGAGCCTGCTTCTCCCTCTCCCTCTGCCCCTCCCCTGCTCCTGCTCTTTCTGTCTCTCTCAGATGAATAAATAAAATCTTTAAAAAAAAAAAAAAGAATGAATTGTATATACCTATAGATACTGATTTGTAGAACTTCCCTTATATTCTAAATGTTAACATTTTTGCTAGTTATACGTTGAAGATAACTTTAATCAGTATGTGTCTTGTGGCTTTTGACAAAGAAGAGTTTTTAATTTTAATAAAATCTGATTTTTTTGTCTCATATGATTTGTACTTTTTATATCTTATTTAAGAAGCCCTTCTCTTGCCTAAGGTAACAGACGTTGTCTTCTGTATTTTCTTGTGAAAGATTTTATACTTTGGGCTATTCACATGCTTCTGATTTATAGCTGCCAGGTATTGATTTTTGTGAATGGTGTATGTTACGGTGCAACTGTATATTTTTCCATCTAAGTAATTACTGTCATGACAACGTTTATCAGATATACCAGTCCTTTCCCCGGGATCTGCAATGGCACATCTGCTGTATCAGGAGGCAGGAAGGCTGTTTCTGGGCTTTTTTTTTTTTTTTTTAAAGATTTTATTTATTTATTTGACAGAGAGAGAGAGAGAGCACAAGCAGGAGAAGCTGCAGGCAGAGGAAGAGGGAGAAGCAGACTCCCTACCTAGCAGGGAGCCTGATGTGGGGCTGGATCTCAGGACTCTGGGATCATGACTTGAGCCGAAGGCAGACGCTTAACCCACTGAGCCATCTGTTTCTGGGCTTTCTGTTCCGTTAGCCTGTTCTCTTACTCATTCTCCATTGCTTTAATGATTCTTTGGTGTTTGTTGAGACTTATGTTGTGGTCTGATGTGTAGCCTGTTTGCAGAAATTGCTGATCCTTGGGGAAAACGTACATTCACAAATTCTTAGGAGCAGTGTTTGAAATATATTCATGGATCAAGCTTAATAATGATCGATACATTTTCATATTGTACCTAAACCTGCTTTGTCTGACATTTGTCAAGTTTTCTTTAGGTTGGCTGACTATGTTTTCCTCCTCCTTTTACTTTTAATCTCCTGTGTCTTTGTGTTTAGATCTCTTTCTTGTATATCGCTTGTAGGTAAGGCTTTGTTTTTTATCATTTTGGTTTTTTCATCTAAACATAAAGTTTAAGTATCAAATTTAGTTCACTTTGCATTTATTTAGAAGATCCATGTCTTTTGACTCATTTCTATACCCTCATTTTGCTGGCTTTGTCTTTGCTTGTTTCTTTTCTTTCCGGCCCTCTTTGGGCTTGGATTTCTAAATTTCACTCTTGGTTTTATATAATCTAATGCTGTTATAGTGGTCGCCCTTAAGATGTTAGCATGATTTCTACCATAACAAAGACCCAGGTCAGTCTTTTTACTTCCCTCTTGAAGCATAAAATGGCCATGAAATGCTTTAAATATAATCACCTACATCACTGTTTTAGTTGCGTCTTTTTGTGACCTACAAAGCCCCCCTCCCCAACCTTTTTTCGAGTGTGTGGGGTGTTATTTTACAAACTAAGACTTGCACATGTGTATATCAGCTCTTTACTATTTTATTGTGTATCAGATTGTGTGTGTGTGTGTGTGTGTGTGTGTGTGTGTGTGTGTGTTCCCAGCTAAAGTACAAACATACCCTATTTTATTGTGCTTTGTGGATATTGTGTTTTACAAATTGAGAATTTGTGGCAACCCTGCCCTGAGCAAGTCTGTTTTTGTACCACATTTCCAACAGCATTTGCTTACTTTGTCCCTCTTTGTCACATTTTGGTAATTCTTGAAATATTTTAGGCTTTTTTTTTTTTTACTATTATTTGTATGGTGATCAGTGACCAGTGATTATGACTTGCTGAGAGCTCAGGTGACTAGTATTTTCTAGCAATAAAGTATTTTTAATTTAAGGTACGTACTTTTGGGGGCACATGACTGGCTGAGTCGATGGGGTGTGCGACTCTTGATCTCAGGGTTGTATGTTAGAGCCTCATGCTGGGTGTAGAGGTTATTTAAAAATAAAATCTTAGGGGCACCTGGGTGGCTCAGTCAGTTAAGCATCTGCCTTCAGCTCAGGTCATGATCCCGGGATCCTGGGATCGAGCTCCGCATTGGGCTCCCTGCTCAGTGGGAAGTCTGCTTCTCCCTCTCCCACTCCCCCTGCTTGTGTTCCCTCTTTCGCTGTCTCTCTGTTAAATAAATAAATAAAATATTTTTAAAAAAATCTTAAAAAAAAAGATATGTACTTTTTTTTAGACGTAATGCTGTTGCATGTTTAATAGACTGCAATGTAGTATAAACATAACTTTTACAAGCACTGGGAAACCAAAATATTCATTTGACTTGCTTTGCTCTGATAGTCACTGCATTGCAGTGGTCTGGAACCCAATGCATAGCATCTCCTAGGTATGCCTGTATATCCTTTTAGAGAGTTTTTTTAGGGAGATTCTGTTTATAGCGAACTTTCTCACTCTGCTTCTCAGAGAACATTATATTCTTCTTATTGAATATTTTAGCTGGAAATACAATTCTGTGTTGGTAGTTTTAGCATTTGAAGGTTTCTGTGATTTAGGGAGGTCTTATCTTCAGATAGACCTTTTTATTCTTTCTTGAACTTTTATTTTTATCTTTTTAAAAATTTTTTTTACTTTTTTTTCATTATTTGGAGAATACTTTATTAGTTTCTGTAATCAAACCCATGTAGATAAGGCCTTACATATTTAATACAGTGCATTACCCCTGTACAAATGGAAAAAATTATGTTTCACATTTATAGACCAATATGGCTGTTAATTTCTGTACAACGCCAACCCAACACGGTACAACTGGGATACTTTTCCCAAAGTTGAAAGCACAGCTAAAGTTTCCAAATTTATAGTTTTATTTTTATCTTTTATCTGTTGAGTGCTTTTTATGTTTTTAATTACTTATTTGTTTATTTGAAAGACAGCATGAGCAGGGTAGAGGGGCAGAGGGAGAGGGAGAAGCAGACTCCTCACTGAGCAGGGAGCTCGATCCCAGGACACCGAGATCATGATCAGAGCCGAAAGCAGACACTTAACCAACTGAGCCACCCAGAGGCCCCTTGGATTTTTTTTTTTTTTAAGATTTATTTATTTATTTGGGGCACTAGTGTAGCTCTGTCAGTTAAGCATCTGCCTTTGGCTCAGGTCGTGATCCCTGAGTCCTGGAATTGAGTTACGTGTCATGCTTTCTCTCTCACTACCTCTCTCTCTCTCTCTCTCTCTCTCAAATAATAAATAAATAAAATCTTTTAAAAATTGTTTATTTATTTGAGAGAGACACAGAGAGAACAGGGGGAGGGGTGGAAGGAAGGGAAGGGAGGGTCAAGCAGACTCCGTGCTCAGTGCAGAGCACAATCTGGGACTTGATTCTTGGGAGTTGGGGTCTTTGGGAGGTGATTACGTGAGAGTAGACCCCACGATGGGATCCGTGTCCTTGTAAGGAGACAGAAAGAGTGGAGCTCACTCGTTCCTCACACGCTCAAGGGAAATGTCATGTGAAAACATAGGGAGATGGTGGCCTTCCACCAGTCCTCAGCCCGAACTGAATCTGCGAGCCCCTTGACCTTGGACTTCCATTCTTCAGAACTGAGAGAGGGAGAAGTATCTGTCATTTAAGCCACCACATCTGTGGTTTTTTGTTAGCAGCCCAAGCAGACCAAGGTGTGGAGTCTCCTGGATCAGTCTCGAGCACCCGGGGGGCCAGCCTATGGTTGTCACCTTTGACGACCCCTCCCCCGCCTTGTTCCCTCCTGGCTCTTCTGTCCTAGAGTGTGGGCAGAATCAGACAAGCTTCCTTTCCTTAGTTAGCTCCCTCCTCCCTCCTCCCCTCCCCTGCCCTCCTCTCCCCCTCCCTTCCCTTCCTCTAATGAATACTTTTTTCTTTTATCTTTTTACATCTTTTTAGACCAAGGGTGTGGCCCTTCCTGGCAACCATATGAATGTGGGAGAATCAGTTCTAAATCTCCAGCCCTTACAGACCGGACACCTGTTTTCAGTGTCATGTCTTTACAGTTGAAACCAGAGTCTCCAGGTCACCCGTTCCCAAGCCAGGATGGGGCTGCTGTGGGGAAATGTGTGGGTGTATTTTTCTTAGCGCAGAGACCGGGGGGTGCTAATTGTATCTATAACCACCTAGTTAACTAAACTTCTTTCTTTGACTGCTACTACCAAATGATAGAGGGAGCAAGTTACGAGAAAATCCTAGAGCCGGGGGCACCTGGGTGGCACAGTCAGTCGGGCATCTGACTCTTGGTTTCTGCTCAGGTTGTGACCGCAGGGTCGTGGGAATGAGCTCTGTGCTGGTCTCTGTGCTCGGCGCGGGAGTCTCCTTAGGATTCTCTCTCTCCCTCTCCCTTTGCCCCTTCCCACTGTGCATCCCCGCCCCCCAATAAATAATAAATCTTAAAAAAAAAGAAAGAAAGAAAAAGAAAATTCTAGAACCAGAGCAAAAGGAGGACATGGATGGAAACTTCCATCTAGGTTGTATTCCCTTCATTGGTGCTTCGTTGCAGAGCAGGACAGGGGACTGAAGGATGTAGCGTTGGAGCCCAAGTGTGTGTGTAGAGGTCAGCTTCCTCCCTGTTTTATGGCCAACTTTGAACCTGGACAGAAAGTGATGCCAAGCAGAGGATGACTCTGATAGTGTCACTGGAGAAGGTAGCCTGTTCGCAAACAGGCTTTCCTCCAAAGAATCAGAAAGTGGCTCCTTCTCTCTGGTTTTTCTGTCTTGCCCCTCTGTATCGCAGTGATGTCGTCCCTGATCTGGGTTTGTAAATGTCTTGGAGCCTCGCTAGTCCACGCGTGGTCCATGCACAGTATTGACTGGTGTCATCTTGGGGCTTATAAGAAATATGGAAGTTTCTCCAGCCCCAAACCTGTTGAATCTGGATCTGCAGAGCGTGATCCCCTGAGTTTAGATGTTCTTTACTTTTGAGAAGCCCGCCGGAGGATGGTGACTGTGATGTTCTTTTCCTTCACCTTTGCATGGAATTTGGTGGGAAGTATGGAAGTCTGGTGTTAACGTTTACAGTTTGCCACACTATTGCAAATACAGACCTCACACACACTAGGACTGAATGTTTATTGTCCTTGGGTCTACCTCCAAATACCATCACGTGGGAGGAGGTTAGGGCTTCCACATATAATACAGCTATGTATTAGAAAATTTATTTGTTTTTAAGATTTTATTTATTTATTTGACAGACAGAGATCACAAGTAGGCAGAGAGGCAGGCAGAGAGAGAGGAGGAAGCAGGCTCCCCGCGGAACAGAGAACCCAATACGGGGCTCGATCCCAGGACCCTGGGATCATGACCTGAGCTGAAGGGAGAGGCTTTAACCCACTGAGTCACCCAGGCGCTCCTAAAATTTAAAAAAATATATATATATATGTACTGTCATATAAAAATAATAGTAGTAACAATAAACACAGCAACACACGTACTGAGCCAAGATCGTGGAGCTCACACTTGGAGGGTCTAACAGTGTATACACGTGTCAGGGGCCTGACCCTGGGCCCCCCTTGTACAGGCCTGGCATTTGGCAGTTGCTCTCCATGCTGACCCATATTTTCTTCCGATTTCATATTGCAGGACACGGGCTCTGCAGCGAGCAGGGCAGTAGCGCCGAGACCGCTCCGGAGGAGACCGAGGGGCCGGACTTGGAATCCTCAGATGAAACTGATCACAGCAGCAAGGTGAGAGATTCTCATTTTCACGTCCCACGTGTCGAGCCCCCGAAGAGTCACAGCTGACACGTCACCTTTGCAGCTGTGTGTGGTTAGAAGGCCTCTCCATGGGACCGGGCGCTTTTACCTCTGAGATGTCACTAAGATACGAAATCCCAATTACAGCCTCGGTAACCAACCTATTCGTGCGAATACAGGGCAGAAATCAGCTTTAATGAGTTCACATCTCGTTTCCCCTGTTTCCCTCTCACATTTCCGTTTGTTTTGGAAGAAATGGCATCCAAAATGTGTGTGGCTGGGCCAGATAGACTTTTTTGCCATGCATGGTTTCTGTATGATTTGTGTTTGGTTCTCGTAAAACGTGAGTGGTTTTTACACGAAAGAGGAAGAAACGATCCTTTTCTTTTTTCATATAGCGTGTCCCTCCGTTCGAGGCCTGTGAGAAAGCCTTTCTTCTCACTCTTTGGTGGAAGGCCATGAATTTGTTTTCTGTAATTCATCGTGCTTTTATCCCCCTTCACAAAGAGTTCTGTGGTTCCATAGCCTGTTCTCAGCGCACTCTCCAAAGTACAACAGTTTAAAAACTTGGTGTTACCTTCGTGCAAAGACCCTTCCCCAGCAAAAGTAATTGTACGTGATTCTGTTTCTTTTTCTTTTTCTTTTTTTTTTTTTAAGATTTTATTTATTTATGAGAGAGAGAGCATGAACAGGGGGGAGGGACGGAGGGAGAAGCAGGCTCCTTGCTGAGTAGGGAGCCCAGTGTGGCTCCATCCCAGGACCCTGAGATCAATGACCTGAGCTGAAGGCAGCCGCTTAATGACTGAGCCACACAGGGGCCCCGTGTGATTCCATTTCTGTATTTATTCACCTTTCCCAGCATTGCTGACATATGTATGTGGAACCCTCTACCTACCTTTTTTTGGTTTGACATTTACCACTTTCTCTGATCAAATCGTTTAACTTTAAATTACACCTTTGTTTTCCCTCTTGCAGTGTCAGGGTGATTCTTGCCTTTGCCCAGTGATTGGATGATGGGGTGGGTGGGGGTGTCAAATAACATAACTTAGGAGAGCATGTTGGTCATGGAAATGCGCTATTCAAATATGAATGATTATTTTAAAAACCTGCATTTCTCTCTGTGTGTACACCTACGCTTGACTATCTTCAGCATCACGTTTACCCCAGGTGTGTTTCTTTGATCATCATAGATAGGATCACCCTTCTCTGTGTCCTAAGTTGAGCATGATATAAAATTTAATATTTGAGAGTAATTTTGATAATTATATAAGGCTTTTATATTGTTCGTTGTTAATTAAAACACAGATGAATGGAAATGTACACATTTCATTTAAAGCCAAAAGAGACAAGCAGAAACTTGCTTAAACTTATCTTTTAGGTGTGTGGCCCTTACTTTACTTTTAGGCACTTGGGGGAGGGACAGGCCCCCCCCCAGAGAAATTCAGTATTTCCAAACTGAGGTAGGAAACTTGGAAGGGTATTTATTAAGTCATTTTGTTACTGAACTTAAAAATGTTAATTCTCAGTTTCTAATTTAATTTAGG
Source organism: Enhydra lutris kenyoni (assembly GCF_002288905.1). Lineage (NCBI taxonomy): Eukaryota > Metazoa > Chordata > Mammalia > Carnivora > Mustelidae > Enhydra > Enhydra lutris. Next base: position 2,414,558 of record NW_019154127.1, on the reverse strand, counting down.
AGTACAGCTATTTTTCCTATACCTAAAACCTTTATTTCTGAATACTTTTTAAGTTGGGTCATTTTTACCTCACTGTAATAGGCCAGTGTTCTCATTCCTTGTGGATTTTGAGATTGTTTTCATTTGAAATTTTGTGAGTCATGAGGTCCTAAACAGGGTCCTCTATAACATTCAGTCTGGCAGCAGAGAGGAAAGAGGCGGCCCCAGAGTTTTGTTGAACTGCCCTTAGATACCTTTCTGGCTTTGTGGTTCTTTCTCCAGAGGATAGGTCTAAAACACATCTGGAGCAGACAGGGTCAGATGCAGGAACAGAACACCCTGTCCCTGGATTTCACCGTGGAAATGCATGGTGGCTCTCGCAAAACAGAATGTCTTCAAAATTGTCATTGACAAGTTTGGTGATGATCAGTACTTTTTTTTTTTAAAGATGTTATTTATTTATTTATTTATTTATTTGTCAGAGAGAGAGAGAGAGAGAAGGCGCACAAGCAGGTAGAGAGGCAGGCAGAGGCAGAGAGAGAAGCAGGCTCCCCACTGAGCAAGGAGCCCGGTGTGGGACTCGATCCCAGGACTCTGGGATCATGACCTGAGCTGAAGGCAGGGGCTTAACCCTCTGAGCCACCCAGGTGTCCTGATGATTAGTACTTCCAAAGCTAGTACAGTGACCTGCGCTAAAACCATCAGTTTGTTTCATTTTCACTAGCTTGGGGAGCACTGATTCTGTACCCCAAAATACTCCCAGTTTTGGTTGGACTCACATTTTATCATCTTTATTTGAACTACTTTGTCATGCAGCCAAGTTAGTTAACTAAATTGTCCTTCAATGAGTTAATGTCTCACTTTGGATATTTGGAAGCAAAAAACTTAAATTGAGCAAATGGTTCTTGGAGTCTGGGTCCTACTATGTTTGTTTTGTTTTTTTTTTTTTAAAGATTGTATTTATTTGAGAGAGAAAGAGAGCTGGCGGGGAGGGGCAGAGGCAGAGGGAGAGGGAGAAGCAGACTTCCTGTTCCTGGATCCCAGGACCCTGGGATCATGACCTGAACTAAAGGCAGGTGCTTAATGGACTGAGCCACCCAGCACCGCGCCCCTATCCCCCACCCCGCCCCACTGTGTATTCTTAATAGTGAATGAGAGCTAACACTTACTTAGTATCTTGTATATGGTGGGCACTATTCATATTAACTTATCTCATCCTCATAATACCTCTGAGAGAGAAGTACTATTACTCCCTCTATTTCATAGGTAATGACATTGGAACAGAATGGTTAGCAACTCAGTGAAAGTCACACAGCTCTGAGATGGCAAAACCAGGCCTCAGGTTGTTACTACTAAAACTAACCTTCTGGCCAGATTGGTTAAAGTCTGGTGTTAAATACCAGGTTTCGGGAAAATGAAGAATCGATTAGTGCACTATGTAAGTCAATTAGACATGTACTCATGAACCACTTACATATTTTCTTAATGCATAACCCTTCTGGGTGTATTTCTTTTATGATTTAAAGTAAGAGCGAGCACATATCTTGAATTTCTTGATCAAGATTAAATATATTTTTTAAAATTTTATTTATTTATTTGACAGACAGGGATCACAGGTAGGCAGAGAGGCAGGCAGAGAGAGAGGAAGGGAAGCAGGCTCCTTGCTGAGCAGAGAGCCTGATGATGCTATGATGCGGGGCTCGATCCCAGGACCCTGGGATCATGACCTGAGCCGAAGGCAGAGGCTTTAACCCACTGAGCCACCCAGGCACCCCAAGATTAAATATTTTTGACACATCTCCTAGATCAGTCATTTTTCTTGAGAACAAACCGCACATTAATTTTTAAGTCACGAGCTACCTATAGCCAAGGAAGGATGATTTAGCCTTACTTTGAATGTGCATAAAAGTAAATAAATAGTAAAAGTAAATAAAGCAGACGGATCAAGGAGTGAAATGAAATAAGCAATCTTTTTTTTTTTTTAAATTCCTGCTGCATCTGGGAGGCCTGTTGATTTTTTTTTTGTTTAATATTTTTGCTCTTCTTCCTAAATGAGTTGCTTTATGAAGTCATGGGCAGAATTAAGAGAATGCAGGTTGGAGCATTATATGCTTTTTGACTTTTTTTTTTTTTTTTTTAAATAGTAGCTTTTGCTGCTCCCAGCCTTTTGGGGTTCTGCAAGTAGGTAATTGCAGGCTTGCTGAAAGAGCATTGGTGGCCCTGGAAAGTGGCATCTGTGGGGTGGGGGTGGGGCTCCCACCCTGCCGGGGCAGTCTAGCAGCCTTTCTCTTTGTGAGCCACCTCCTTCCTCTTGTGACCGTGGGTGACAGCCTCCAAGGGGCCTCCTCCACTCTGGTCACTTGTTTCTCTGCTTCTAATCGAAAACTCTTGTCTCTGGAAATGAATGCTAATGAGCTCTCCCGGCTGTCCTGTTCTGCATTCCAGGCCCCCTGGCAGCTGTGATTTTGTTTTCTACTTAGCAAACGTATTAGAATAATTTTCAGAACATTTCTATTCAGAAAGCCATCTTTTTTTCTTTTTCATCCAAATTGGGATTGTCTCAGAAATGTCTGCTTTTAGTAACAAAGCATTAGCGGAAAATGTGAAAACATAAACTGTTCAAAAAAAAAATAAAGCGTGTTTTGATTTTATTTAATGTTATGTTATTTTTCTTAGTGCCTGCTCCTGACTCAGCGAGGGGTGTCTTCCAAGTTGTCGGAGCCGGCGGGGGTTAGTTATCCCTGTGCAGTGGCATGACGCTGGCCAATCAGCTGATCTCCGTCCGCAGAGCAGAGACGCTCCCATCCTGGGCAGGCTTTTTCTGCTTTGTGTTCTGGTCTCTTTTGGTCCTCCCTTTCTGGAACTTTTGTTGGTGAGCCCAGTGACATCAAAGCATGAATTCTTGTCCATGAGTTAGCCTTTGACACCATCCCAGAGGCCACTGCTGGGAGGGAGGGTGGGCGGGGGTGGGGGTGCTCTGCGGGGACTCTGTCCTGTCCGTGTTGAGATGCGGCAGGAGCCAGCACGGGCTCTCTGTATGAGAGGATGCTCCCTTGGGGACTGGAAGGCGTTTGGCGCTCTCGGGGTATTTTAAGAAACTTCTGCTTCTGTGCGGAACACGTCAGGTGGTAGAATTACCATGAGAATATATTCCTGACGATGTCTGCCCTGTGGAAAATAAAGCGCAAGCCCAGGATCGAAAACAATGACAAGTCCGGTGACTCTGTGTATCAGACCCTTCATCTGGTGAGCACGTTTGAATTCTGTGTTGCTGACCTTGTGTGTGTGACGACTTTCTAGCTGAATTGCTTTTTCCAGTCCAGAGGAGGGTGATTATACGTGTCCTGCTTCCCCCCGATTGATTCCTTTTACCTTCCGGATCCCCTTGTTGATAAAGGATAGATAGTTCAGCATGGGGGAGGGGTGGGCATCGGTCGTTGGTGTGAAGTCGAATTTGACTAGAACCTTCACGTTTGTCTCTTTGTTCATTCTGAAATGGCATAAAGATGGATGATGTATTTCTGAAACTGAGGAATTCTTCTCCTTTCTTTCGGTGGTTGAGATTTTGAGTGTGTTTGTATGATGTGTGTGGCAGATCTCCCTGATCCCTGCCCCAGCCTGGGTCGCCTGAAGGGTCAGCAGGCATTTCTGGGAGAAGGATGTTCACCATGGCCTCCTAGAAAGTTTTAAGTGTTTTTGACTTTATTTCTGCTTACTTGAGAAGGAGACGGGGCTAGAAGTGTTGGCTCGGGGGTTGTGTTCATGGTTTAACGTCTACTGACTTGGATTGTACATGTCAGTCCCTAGAGTAAATGCTGAGTCCCTGGTCAGAAAATCTGGTGGGTTAATGACAAGGAATAATTTAACCAAACCCAATGAAACTTGTTAGTGGCTCAGTATTAATATTGGAGTCCGTCTACCATTCGATTTTGTGTCATAATGAAGCTTGAAATTCGGCAGTGAGTACACCTAAGCCTTCATCCTTCTTGGATGTTTCTTCTTCAACATCTGTTCCAAAGGAGACCAGAGAAGGGGATGGAAAACGATAGGGACTACCAGCAGTGGTCTCTGAAATTAACAGAAAACATGACTTTGGTGTTTGGCTCCCAAAAAGCTTAAGTAAAGGTTTTAAGAATTGAGGCCACTCTGGCCCCTTTTAAATCTGTGGGATGTGTTAAATCGGTCAGACTTAAAGGACAGTTTTAGAACTCTGAACTCATCTCGGGATAGAAATTGCCTTTAGTGGTTGCATAACAGGAAACCTTTAAACAGCTGGGTAGTTTGAGTCAATAGTGTGTCCTTAAAAGCCTCCCCCCCCTCTTTTTGTACTTTCTTTTCATCTTCCACAGGAAGAAAGAGCTATTACAAACACGGAGCTTCACGCTGGCCTCAGTAAAGTGGCCCATTTCCTCCTGTAATCGTGTACTCTTCTCCGCACGTTGGTGGGATCCTTCTTAGGCCTGACCATGGAAGGGCCCCGCTACCTTGAACGGTTTTAAACCGGCAGCGCTCAAGGGCCCCAAAGTGCTTTTCTGTTTCCAGGGTGACTGATGGCTGTCCTCCCGTGGCGAGAGGTTTGCACTTCTCCCATGACAGAAGCCTCGACCGTCTCCTCCTTCTCAGCAGCATTTCGCGGTCTGTCCCAGTTCCAGGAAACTTGGCTTTGAGGAGTGTGTGGAGAACCTCCCATGGCAGCCACCTTTCTAGGCCTCTTGGCTGTAGAGCTTGGTGGAGAATAAAGAGGACAGAGCAGAACGCTCTGCCACCGAGTTGGGGGGAGAGCCCTGTGCCCCTCGTACGCCCTCCATCATGGCCAGGCTATCCAGAGAAGGTCTCCGCGGGTCTTGATGCAAAAAAGTCTGGCCAGATGAGACTTACAGGTTGGGGCCACAACAGGTAAAATCTCTGCATTGGCGCTATTCTAGAAGAGACCCCGCATTTCATACTTTCTTCATACTTCCTTCCTGCATCTCATAGTTCCTTCCAGGGAAGTTTTTTGGGGTAATAGTTTAGTAAGACAGAATTCTCAAACTTGATGACATCATTTTAATGGTTTCCAAGTAAAAATTTCATTAAGAGCCTTGCAAAACATGCTGTGACAGTATGCATTGTAGCTTAGAATTCTTTTATTCTTTATTTAAATGACGTGTGATCGAGAGTGAGGAGCTTATGTCCCTGTTAAGATTCTGTGTGTGTTCCTTGGAGAGTTTAATACCTTGGGAAACAGGGTTGCCCGTGTTGAGACTGCTTTGCCTCATCTCCATGTAAGAGAGCCCCTGGCTAACTTTATCCTGACTTTAGGATTCTGTCTAATAAGGAAAGGATGGCTAAGGCTTTGAACTCTCAGAAGAGGGTTTCAGGGAATTTGGAGGTGTCCCTGGGATGCTCGGTTATAGGTCGCTTTTCCTACACTCCAGAACTTGGCTCAGAGAGGGAGAACGATGGGCAGGCTGGATGTTTGCGAATGAGGTTGGGTAGGACGTGTTTTAGGTTTAGAGCACAAAAGCCCTAGTCCACATCCCACTGACCTCTAGCTGTCCCCTTGGGCTGCTTAATGAACATAAGGATGCCGGGCCTTAGAAGTGGTGAACTGCACACAAAGTCAGAAACTCTACTCATGCTCTTACACATGGAAACCTCAGAGCACTAATGGTGAGACAGAGGGAATGAAAACCTAGAACATCCATCCCATACCTTCCACTGTTAAACACAGATACAGGTGAGGATGGCAGCAGGTCAGCGTGATGAGAATTAGGAGCGCAAAGAGAAGCATCTTCTGGAATTTCCTGCCTTTGCTATGTGCGTGAGTCCCCAGATTGTAACTTTGGCCCATCCTGAAAGTATGGGGGACCCTTTGTGTACTGTGTGAGGACATTAGATTTCCCAAGGCAACTTGTCGAAATGATAATACCGTAAAAAGGCATATCGTGTCTCCAATGGGAATGACGTGACGGATTTATTGATCATGAGGAGTAGCTTTGATGTTCATCTGCGTATACAGATGACGAGAAAAGCATTGTGTAACTGAAGGTGCCAGTTAGATGTTTGTTGTGTTAGGTTCCTTCTCAGGATGTGGAATCGAAGCCATAAAGGACAGCTGGACAAAGCTGGGGGCCAGGGCTGTCAGTTTTCAGTCATTCTCATCCGCTGTCCACGGGATTTTCATTCTGGTGAGGGTTACTGTGCCCCTCTCCCACCATCATCATGTCTATGTTATAATGCAGTGACCTATTGTAGTTATCACTGGATCATTTAAAAGATGTGTGCGCATTTTTGTTACGACGGGTCACGGGTCTTCCGTGCCTGTGGAATTTGTAAGACCGAGCCACGTTTCACTGTATGTTTGAGTGACAAGCTAGTAGAATACTAACATAACTAAATACAACTGATTGATTTCTACAGCACCAAGCTTGGATGAAATTCTTTTTTAGCAGCCTTATTGAGATAGAATTCACGTATCATACAATTCAGCCCATTTTGGTGAGTGTTTTTGTTAGCCACCGAAGGGAGAATTCTGTGTGGGGATGTACGATGTCTGGAACGCTGACTCCATGGACAACAGTGATCAGTGCCCCTGAGAGGTGACTAAAACCTTCTGGTGCATAGACTAGGGTTAGTGCTAGCAACGCAGAAGCTGTGGTCGTTGTAAGAGATCTGAAACAGGTGCGCCTGGGCGGAACGGTTGGTTGAGCATCTGCCTCTCGGTTTCAGCTCAGGTCGTGATCTTGGGGTCCTGGGATTGAGACCCGCGTTGGACTCGATGCTGCATGAGACTCTCCCACCGTCTTCCTCTGCCCCTCCCCCCAAGAAATAAATAAATCTTTAAAAAGAGAAAAAAGACAAAGAAATAACCATTGGGGCACCTGGGTGGCTCAGAAGGTTAAGCCTCTGCCTTCGGCTCAGGTCATGATCCCAGGGTCCTGGGATCGAGCCCTGCATCGGGCTCCCTGCTCAGCGGCGAGCCTGTTTCCCCCTCTCTCTCTCTGCCTGCATCTCTGCCTCCTTGTGATCTCTGTCTGTCAAATAAATAAATAAAATCTTAAAGAAAGAAAGAAAAGGAAAGAAAGAACCATTATGTGGATTTGGGTCCTGGCTCTCCTCCTTGCTGTCATGGCATTGTTGTGAATGCGTCCTTGTTAGGTTCTGACTTCCCAAGTCCTTGTACTGCCTTGGTTCCAGGCTCCATTCCCTTTGAGATGTGCCACGGAGGGGAAGGCATGTTAACGCCGACTGCCTTTTCCCTCTGTGATTAAGGGATTGTCCCCCACGGAATTCCCTTGGTTTTAGCCCCTCTGCTCTGCCTAATGCCGGCCTTGACTTTCAGCTCTGGGTAGCAACTGCTGTTTTGGGGAGGATGTTCTCATGTTCTTCCCGGGGAGGCCAGTGGGGGAAGAGGTAATTCTTCGCAGCCGTGTTTGCTGGGGATGCTCTCTGTGGGGGGACGGGTTAGATGATGAAACTGAGGGAGAGGAGGTTGAGCAGGCCGCCCGCCTTCAGAGCGCTATCCAGCGAGCACTTGTAGGGTGGTACATTTGGGCAAAGAGTAATAAACCAGACTTTGTGCCATAAAATGGCCTCTGCAGGCATCCCAGCCAGAGCTTTAAAAAGTTCGCGGGCCCGTCCCCTCCTGGAGGTCCTGGCTGGGCTGATCTGGAGGGCCCGCTGGGATGTCCGCCAGGTGTATATGCTGTACGCAGGCTCGAGGACTCAGGCTCCAGGACTAATTCCTCGGGATTTTCAGCAGCCTGCCTGCCACCGTGCTTTGGAGAACACTTTTGCATAACTGGGGAAGTGGCAATTTTAGAATCCTAGAACCCGAAACTTCTACCTGAGTCATCCTGGACAGAGATTTGGTGGAGGCTGAGCTCCCCGACTGAAGCCTTGTTCAGGGCCCCACAGCTTTTATTTCCAGAGAGAGGAGGTATCTTTCTGCTTAGAGAAGCTGGAGAGACAGAAACTGGGTTTCGTTTTTTTCTTTTTTTTCCTTCTTAAAATATATCGGGCTCTACCGCTATCTAGAAAGTCGCCTTCGGGCCAGTTTTTTTTTTTTTTTTTAAGATTTTTATTTATTTATTTGACAGAGAGAGATCACAAGTAGACAGAGAGGCAGGCAGAGAGAGAGAGAGGGAAGCAGGATCCCTGCTGAGCAGAGAGCCTGATGCGGGACTCGATCCCAGGACCCTGAGATCATGACCTGAGCCGAAGGCAGCGGCTCAACCCACTGAGCCACCCAGGCGCCCTTCGGGGCTTTGTTTTTAACAAAGCCAGAAAGAATCTTAGCTATACTTACTTTGCAATGGTGGAAAATGATTTTAGAAGCTAAGATTCTTTCGGGCCAGTTTTTAACAAAGCCAGAAAGAATCTTAGCTTCTAAAATCATTTTCCACCATTGCAAAGTAAGTATAGTTTACTTAAGTGGGGACTGTGATAATTAGCCTTGTATCTGGGGTGAAATGCGTTTAATTTTTCGGTATCTCCATCTCCTTATTGTAACCATCTTGCAGGGTATTTATGAACACAGGCTTTGGTCCACACTGCCCAGTTCGAATCCCAGCTCTGCCATTTTTGAGCTCCGCAAGAGCTGTGCAATCTCAGATGAGTTGCTTAACCTCTCTGGGCCTCCTTTGTCTCAGCTGTTTCGCAGGATTGCTAAGAGCCCTTACTTACCGTGTGGGAGGATTAAATACATCAGACAAGTGGCTGGCATGTGGTGAGCACTCAGATTATGTCAGCAATAGTCCTTATGGGTGTTTTGAGCGTTCAGTGAGCTCTCCTACGTGTGGAGCCGTCTGGGGCAAGGCGCGATGTAATTCACGTGTGGCGGCTCATTAACCAGGAAGAACACCTTTAGGCGGAACAGATGTCAGCCGGGTCTCTCTCGTGAGAGGTAACTTCATCTGCCTTGCCTTTTAAACTGTGCTCCGAAGAGCACGGAACAGGTGGCCGCGTTCTGCCGCAGTCTGCATGAGATGAACCCCTCTGACCCCAGCCCATCTCCCCAGGACGCCACCGGGCCTCAGCTGGCCACCATGAGGCAGCTCACGGACGCCGACAAGCTGCGCAAGGTGATCTGCGAGCTCCTGGAGACGGAGCGCACCTACGTGAAAGTACGTCTCGCTGGTCCACCCTCCCTCCCCGCAGGGTCTGCCCTCGCGCCTCATTTTGAAGGAGGGGCGTTGTGGGTTACGCTGTGTTTGGGCTCCTGGGGAATCTGGCGTTTCTTCTGAACGTTCGGATCTCCCGCATCGTAAGGAAGCACATCAATTCTTAGAGCAATTCCTTGACACTTGTAATTGATCGACCGGGAAAGGAGATGATGGTGAATATTACGTGAGCCTCTGACCTTTCTAAATCCGTTGTTGAGCTAATACTACAATTGAATTTAGGTTTTGAAAGATTTAAAGGTATTATTTTCGGTATCTAAGTTGAGTCTAGGCAGAAGGGTATCCGTTTTCTTTTAATTCTCCCTTGTATTCAGGTATTTAGTTGTATTCCTGTAACTACGTAAGTTATTCCTGTGTAATTCGTAATGTCTATATGATACATATAACTAATAATGCATGCTTTCTACATAAATTATAATGCATACATTGTAATACATTCCTAGGACTGTAATAATTATCTATTCCCATAACTATGTAATTTAGTTATAGGTCACAACAGTGTGATCTGTTTTTAATGATCTATTTTAGTCTTGAACTCAGGGGTTAGAAAATTCTGGCCCTGAGGCCAAATCCAGCGTCCTGCCTGTTTTAATAAAGTTTTATTAGAACACAGCCACACACATTCATTTATGCGTTGTCTGTGCTGTAACAGGAAGCAGTTTCCCTGTTACAGCAGCAGAGTAACACAGTTGTGACAGAGGCCACGTGGCCTGCAGAGTCAAAAATTGTTCCCGAAAAGGTTGGCTCACTCCTGCTTTAAGGAAACTGAATGACCTAATGACTGTAATGTTAGCATTTGGGACATAGTCTGGGTTTTTTTTAATCCTTTACTTTCCTGCTAGTCTTTTAGAGATGCTAATGAGATATCCTTTTGACCCGTAGGACTTAAACTGTCTCATGGAGAGATACCTAAAACCTCTTCAAAAAGAAACTTTCCTCACCCAAGATGAGGTATGGTGGAAATTGTCTTAACTTTGTGTGTCGTGCTGCAGCTTGACTTGGTGAAGAGGAAGGAATGGGGCACACGTGCAGGACTGAAAACACTGGGAATTCGCTCAGTTGTAATAACTAGATCAGATGGTTGCGAGTGACGCTCTTGGCTTGTACCCTGAGAATAAGGAGCGTCACCACCCCCTGCCCTGCACCCTCCCCCCTCCATGGGCTCGTGATCTTAACTGCCACATAGTGATAGAGAAACGTCGACATCAGAAGCAGATAAGGTTTCTGAACACCAGTGAAATAGGGGGTGGCTTAAATTCTTCTTCATTTTCCAGCTTGATGTGCTCTTTGGAAATCTAACCGAAATGGTAGAGTTTCAAGTAGAATTTCTGAAAACTCTAGAAGATGGAGTGAGGCTGGTACCTGATTTGGAAAAGCTTGAGAAAGTTGATCAGTTCAAGGTAAGTCCTCCAATGGATGTCAGGCTGCCTCCTCCTGTCATGGGTGGATTATTCTGTAGGTCAAGTGGAACCTCCGAGAACACATCGCGGGGGGCAGAGGCTCTCTCTGTTACATTCTTGTGCTCGTGGTGTTGGGTCTTCATTGGACCTCCGGTGGGGTCCGTTCCTGAGGGGATTCTGAGATGGGAACCTTGTCTGGCTAAGGTGACACTGGAACTTGCAGGAAACTGATGCCCCTGCTGGCTTCTACTCTGGAAGGTAGACCAACCTTGACCTTTTGCTCGGTTGATGTGCGGCCCTTTAATTCTTGCTATTAGCAGATGAGACTAGCACCCTCGGTTTCCCGGTAAACAAGTTAATTTATCATGTTCTGGAAAACTTTGCCTAATGGAAATGCGTATCATGATCCAGGAGGGAGACAGTCTTCCAGCACACAGTGTCCTCAGAGCGCTAATGAGGATTTATGGCTGGTACCTCAGTGAGGATGCTTAGAGCTTACTTCCCCCTCCTTGGCTGGCTCTGCTTCATCACAGATACTTCCTGTGGTGCACCTCCAACCGACAGAGCTCATCGACCCACACACAGTGGTGGTGGCTTCTCGTAGAGTTAAAAACAAAACACAAAAAATCAGATTAATTCAGATGTCAGGAGCTCTTTGTTACCACAGATTAGAGTAGTTTGCATTCTGGAATTCTCTGCAAGTGCAATCAGGCAACGTATGCTCTTTTTTTTTTTAACGTGGCATCCTTTACTTGGTGGAGTCAGGCCACGTTCCATCCACATGGCTGCATCTATGGCTCCGTGTGTCCCACTATACAGAGGGAGTATGCTTTGTGGCCCTTTCACCTTTCCTGGGCATTTGGGTTGTTTTCATTTTGGGGCAATTACAAGTAAAACTGCTGTGCAGGTTTGTGTATAAATGTTAATGGATATCTGCTTTCCTTTGGCCACGTACCTAGGAGGGTGGTGGCAGTTGGATCATGTGATTATACCAGTGCTCATTCCCACCAACAGTTCTGTCTCACCCTCCTGAGGTCATGGTCCCTTTTTATAATTTTAGTCATTCCACTGGGAATATAGGGCACCTCATCGTAGCTTTCATTTTAATTTCTCTTAGGACACAATGACGAGCATCTTCTAATATGCTAATTTGCCTTTAATACACCCTCTTTGGTGAAGCGTCTGTTCAGATCATTTGCCCATCGACTCTTGGTTGGCTGTTTTCTTACTATGAGTCTTACGAATTCTTTCTGTGTTCTGAATATAACTCCTTTACCAGAACCAGGATTTGGAATTATCTTCTTGTCGTACTGTGTCACTCAAAGATCCGAAACTTTAGATTTCGATGAAGTCCAGTTTTTCAACTCTTTTTCTTTTTTGAGTCATACTTTGGGCGCCATGTCTGTGAAATTTTTGCCTGAACCTGGGTCCTAAGGAGTTCCTCCTTTTTTCTCCCAGAAGCTTTGTAGGTTGGGCATGTGCATTTCAGCCTGCGATCTGTCATGAATTAAATTCGTTAGGGTGCGATGTTGGAATCAGAGTCCTCTTTTTTCCATATGGATGTCTGATTTTTCCTGTGATTTTTGTCAAAATGACTATCCTTTGTCTTCTTCCACTGTATTAATTTTGCAGTGGTGTTGGACTCAGATTCAGTTGTCTGTATTTGTGGGACCCCCATAGACTTCGTAGACTTCGACCTCTCCTAGAGCTTGCCGAAATTAGGCTGGGTGCTGTTAGCACACACGTTTAAGGACTGAGCTGAAGGCTGCTCTCTATATGCTTTTGTGTGTCTCAGCCTCTCTGCAAAGAAGCTGTTCAGTACACACACCCACGTGCAGACACTTAGCATAAGAATTTATATATATACTTAGATATTTTTATTTGGAGATAATTTGAGACTTAGGGAAAGGTTGCAAGAATAGTCCGAAGAATTTCTGGATATCCTTCACCCAGATTTCCCCAACATGAATATTGGACCACGTTTACTTCTTTATTTTCCTGTCTTCGGTGTGTGTGTGTATGTAATATAATTTTTTCCTCGAACTGTTGAAGAGTTTAGTTGTGGGCATAATACCCCCCACTTTTTTAAAAAGATTTTATTTATTTATTTGACAGACAGAGATCACAAGTAGGCAGAGAGGCAGTTAGAGAGAGAGGAGGAAGCAGGTTCCCCGCGGAGCAGAGATCCCAATGCGGGGCTCGATCCCAGGACCCTGGAATCATGACCTGAGCCGAAGGCAGAGGCTTTAACCCACTGAGCCACCCAGGCGCCCTGCATAATACCCCTTTAATCCTAATTAGTAGATATAGTTCATTTCCTGTATGTTCAAGTGCTACTTGGATGAGTGCCTTTTCTCCCCTCTTCATATTAAAGGTGTTAATCGTTCTATTTGAAATACAGTTTGGTTGGTTGGTTTCTGCTTATAATGATGATATATGTTTTCTAAATAAGTACATTCATTAGGACAGTTACAAATTGTGACAAGGGTCGGTAATTTGTTAGTTAATTAGAAAGTTGTTTAGCGAGGGTCATAATAAAAATGGATACATTCCAGACATTCCTTGAAACGTTTGTTTGTTTGAAGATTTTATTTATTTGAGAAAGAGGATGAGCAGGAGGAGAGGCAGAGGGAGGGGGAGAAGCAGGCTCCCCGCTGAGCTGATCAGGGAGCCCGATGCGGGGCTTGATCCCAGGACCTTGAGATCGTCAGCTGGACGTCGCCCAGACGTCCTGCAACACTTGGTTGTACTCTGAGACATCTAACATTGATTATATTCACTTAGCAGTCTCCTGCTGTGGGGCTGGTTGTTTGGGTTTAGTTCTGGTTAATCCCTTGAGGAGAGTTAGGGAGACAGAACTTGATGTGGACATGGCTGCATTATGAGCAGGGTTGTTCGGGGAGGGACTGGTACATGGATTCTCTCAGTGAGCTCTTTCTAAAGGGTCGCAGTTCTAAATTCCACTCGAGTGGGACTCTTTGCTGACCTTCACTGTCCTGGTTTATGGCAACACCTGACAGTCTCCCTTCTGTCCGTAAGGCAAGACCAGTATCGTCATGGCCCAGGGGCTGGTTTCTAGCACATCTGAGTTGGCTTCTGGAATTGTCTGCGTCTCCTCTGAAAACGGTGGCTGCGGGTTGCACCATCCTACTTATTTTAAATCTTGATTGTATATTTGGCCAAAAATACAAAAACTTGTTAAAATATTCAAACTGTGGGATGCCTGGGTGGCTCAGTCAGTTAAGCATCTGCCTTCGGCTCAGGTCATGTTCCCAGGGTCCTGGGATCGAGCCCCCTGCACCAGGCTCTCTGCTCAGTGGGGAGTCTGCTTCTCCCTCTGCCTGTCTCTGTCTCTCTCCCTCTTTCTGACAAATAAATAAAAATATTTTTAAAAAAATATTCAAACTGTGTTGCTTAGAATGCTAGTCCTAAGGCAGTATTAGAAAAAAAAGAATTAGTTCTGAGGTCACGTTTTGATAAAATATCCCCTTGGAAATTTGCGTCGTCCATCAGCCAGAGAGAGTGTGACATTCTCTGGAAATACAGTCTTTGTGTATAAACCCCTCATACCTGTGCACACTTTGTGTCCTGAGAGCATTTTTTAAGGCCAGAAGAATAAATGAATACCTTAATTATGTTTATCTGTGGCTGCCTGTATGGTTAAGCCCTAGGTAAGTAGGAAGTTAAACAAATGACCTAATATGGTTAATGTGAGGCGTTAAAGTTAGAGCTTTTTCTTCTTCATCTTTTCTTGTTGAATTATCGAGTCTGTCTCGAGGCATCACTGCCCCAGCAGAGTCAGACTGTCCCTGCTGGGACTCTCTCAGCCAGGGTGGTGAGGTTGGGAGGGGGTGGGGCTTGAAAGGGAGAGGAGGAGATGTAGAACGTGTAGGTCTCTAGTTACCCATTCTGGGTGGTTCCAAAGAAACTTTTTGTTTTAGTAGATAGTCTATCAGAATTCTGTGCATTGTTTGTTAGAAAAATTGCACATCGAAATCCAAAACTTTTTTCTTGGAATTTCACTTTTAATTCTAATCAGTCCTGTGCTCTCTCTCTGAACAAGACTAGATCAGTGTGAAACATAAAGGATATTTTTCTGAGACTTGTATATATATATTTGGGTATACGTGTATATATATATATACGTATATAAATATGTATATATAAATGTGTAGGATACAGAGCATCCTTAGGCATATTAAATTCTAGGTTTTTTATGTTTTTAAATTTTTTTAAATTCTGGGAGTTTTTTTAAGATTTTTTTTGGAGAGAGAGAGAGAGAGCTAGTGCAAACAGGAGCAGAGGGAGAGGGAAAGAGAGAATCTCGGGCCAACTTTGCACTGAGCAGGGAGCCTGACACGGGGCAGGATCCCAGGAGCCTGAGATCATGACCTGAGCCAAAATCAAGAATCAACCCAGGTGTCCCAAGGCACATTAAATTCTAATAGATCATTTTGAGGCAGAGGGTGTGGGCTGGGATAGGATACCTGACTCACTCCCAGAGTCAGGCGTGTTTCTCCCATTCTCACCTACTCCATGCTAGGATATGGAGCCATGTTGGAGAGGGCAGAGTTAGTGACCGGGGACGCGTGTCTTCTAATTTTGGGGTGTATGCATTTCCTGTCTCTACTTGGTGTGTCACTTCGACCTCCCAGCAGGAGCTAATGAGAGATTGCAGGAGCATTCTGCCTTTTTCCAAAATGCCATCGATATTTTCTCATTAACATTCATACATCCCAGCTGGGGCATTTAAAGACCCAAGGCTGGAAAAGCAGTGACATCTCCAGTGTAATTAGCGAGAAGGCCAGCTCCGGCACGGAGCGAGAACAAGTCAGCCCTCACCCTTTCCCTCGGGCAATTTCAGGCCATCGGTGAGCAGAGCGAGGCTGTGACAGGTGTGAATGATGCTGATCTGTGGGGAGGGTCAGGCACATGTGAGCCCCCTGTGTCCTGCTGATATTTCCAGATGAGGATGAACGTGAACTAACTGCGGTTTTTCTCGTTAAATCCAGAAAGTGCTGTTCTCTCTGGGGGGATCCTTTCTGTATTACGCTGACCGCTTCAAGCTCTATAGTGCCTTCTGCGCCAGCCACACGAAGGTCCCCAAGGTGCTGGTGAAAGGTAGGCGGGTGAGGACTGGGTGGCAGGTGGGCGTATCTGGTGTAATTCACACCGCTATGGCTGGCAGCGCCAGGGGCGTTTGGACAGAGATCCAGGAGTCGTGCCAGATAGTTCCTCAAATAAGGGTACTGAGAAGTGACATGCATGACTGTCTTTTTTTGTTTGTTTGTTTGTTTTTTTTTTGTTTTGTTTTTTAAGTAAACTCTGTGCCCATGATGGGGCTCAGACTCACAACCTCTGAGATCAGGAGTTACACACTCTACTGGCTGGGCCAGACAGGCACCCTGACATCTTGAACTAGCCGTCTTGTCAATAATTAATTAATTAACTAATTAATTTTTAAAAGATTTATAAAGATTTTAAAAGAGGAGCAGAGGGAGAGGGAGAAACAGATTCCCCCCTGAGCAGGGAGCCCAGTGCAGGACTCCATCCCAGGACCCCTGGGTCATGACCTGAGTGGAAGAGCCACCCCGGCACCCCTTGTCAGTTTTCTTGTAATGCAAGTTTTGACTAAGCTATCTGGGGCCAGAATTAAGGGGGTATTTTGCAATTATGCAAAAACGGGTGGGTGGGCTTTAGAAATTCCCTGCTTTATTCCTAATTTTCACTCATTTCCTTATAACTTTGTACACTTCATATATATTTTGGTGGCATTCCATCTTTCCCGCACCTTTTTTTTTTTTTTTTTTTAAGATTTTATTTATTTGATCGAGAGACCGAGAGAGAACTCAAGCAGGGGGAGCGGGAGAGGGAGAAGCAGGCTCCCCCTGAACAGGGAGCCCAACATGGGCCGATCCTAGGATGCTGGGATCATGACCTGAGCTGAAGGCAGCTGCTTAACGGACTGAGCCCCCTAGGCGCCCCTTTCCCTCACCTACTTTTGTTGCTAGCTGTGTGATATTAACTATTCCCCCCGCCCTCGACTTGCAGTTCTGTTTTGCGTAGAACAGAATAGGGTTTTAAATTGGCAGGGTCCTTTCCCTCAGTGTTCTGGAGAGATGATGGATCATTCTGAGAGCCTCCAGGCTCTAGTTCACATGTGATGTTGGTGATAGGTAAATGGATTAAAAAACAAACAAAAAATCCAACCAATTTCTCTGGGAAACAGTATAACTAGTAGAAAGTTGGTTTGCAGAGACTCTCTGGAAATCAGCCTGTTTGGTCTTGTTTTTGTTTTTGTTTTAAAGATTTTATTTATTTATTTGACAGAGATCACAAGGAGGCAGAGAGGCAGGCAGAGAGAGAGGGAGAGAGGAAGAAGTAGGCTCCCCAGTAAGCAGAGAGCCCGATGCGGAACTCAATCCCAGGACCCTGGGATCATGACCTGAGCCGAAGGCAGCGGCTTAACGCACTGAGCCACCCTGCTCGGTCTTAATACTTCCCCGTGGCCGTCACATGTACAGCTCCTGATCCAGTCCCTGAGTACGCAAATAATTGATACATGTTATGCTTTCCTGCCAGAGAGAATGAGCTTGACTTAATTTAAAACCTATTAAGGAAATATTAGTACAGTGCAGGTCTCTGGATAACAGAAGAACCTGCCCCAGATAATGACATACTTCATGGCAGAGATAGTTCATGCAACAGAATCTCCTCCAGCCCAGAAATCCGAAGCGTGCCTGGGAATCTCCTTGTCCTGTTCTCTGCACCAGATGGTGTCTTCACATGCGCTGTATCGGTCCTGTCGCTCTGCGCACACATTTCTTTTTAAACTTTAACTGAACGCCGATGGGTAGGAGATTGTTAATGTAACAACTTCAGAGCACTTTGCTCTGCTGTAAAATTATATACGCGTTACAGTCCTTAGAGCAATTTGTGTTCTTTTTAATCACTCAGTAGCTTAAAGGCTTCCCCTATAGGTTTTTCTTAATTCAATAACATTGAGGGTTTTTTGCACCTGAAAAACATTATCGTGTCTTTCCGAACGATCCCATAAAACATGAGGCATGACCTACATTTTTCTAATGGCCAGATGTGCCAAGAGGGTGATGAGAATGCTTTGAAAACAGAAAGTACCCGACTGACTCTTAATGGGCTCACAGCGAGGCTGGATGGGAGGGACACTCCCTTAGCTCACAAGGAGCTGAGAACCGTGCCCTCTTTAGTTCTGGCGTGACATGTAGTTGATGGCTTCAATGCTCACGGCTGTATTTCTGGGCTTGTGGACTGTGGGTGGGTTCCTGCGCCCCTGGCAGATGTGGACGCACCGGGCTGTCCCACAGAAGCTACGGCGTCCCTGTGCATCGGCTCAGGGCTGGGCCTCATTTCCCTGACACGTAGGCCATTCATTCCCAGTGTCCTTTTCTCTTCACACATTTCTTCTTTGAAAGGAAGAGAAATGGTGGCTGAACCCCAGGAGGCTGGTTCCTCTGAATGGTGCTTAACAGGGATGAAAAGACAGTGGTCTTTATGAAGCCGCCTTCCTGTGATTGCTGTTTTAAAGATAGAATAATCATTTTACAATTCATGATGTCCTTTGACCCCGTCTTCTGGTCTTGGCTCACACTGCTTGTCCCTGGAGATGGAAATACGTTTTTATCAGAAGCTTTTGAAAACACGTAGGCCCATTGTTGGGTCACTTTGATATATTGTCCTTAAACCCCCCCCCCCCTTCCTTGCACTTACTCCCTTTTCCGTCTCCACCATTTCTTTGCACCTGGAAAGCATTAATTAGCCTTGTCTTCCTAATTCCCCACTGGTGGCCACCTCTCTGCTTGTCTGGGGACTCACAACTCTCCAGGGCTGCTTTTCAGCCCAGCTGGGACCCACATAAAAACTGGGCTGGTGAGGGAAGGGCTCCCTGAGTTATATGAGGTCAGGTGTACGTTTCCCTGGGAGAGAACTCCGCAGTCCTGGGCAGGAGGGCCCACCCTCCAGATGCTGAGAGTGGGTAGCCCTGAATTAACATAGAACAGATCTGAAAAGGCGTTCACTGTGGGAGGGCCAGCCCTGCCCCACTTCCCAGAGCCCCCAAGCATGCTGCTTCTGGTTTGTGCTTTCTTTTTTTTTTCCCCCTCCTGTCTTTTCTCCCAAAAAGAAGGCCCTGCCAGCAATGAAAGGCTTGAAAGAGACGGAGAAAACCAGGGTAAAGAGTGTTTTAAAATGCAGGCTTTCTGATGGTTCAGATATGGGAAACCAACGGATCCGAAGACAATGGCCATTGAAAAGATAGTTTGTTCCTCGCAGCTCCCACAAGGAAGGGGCATGACGTGCCCCATGGGGCCCCATGGGGAAGTGCCAGGGCCAGTCAGGAAGCAGAAGGAGCCAGGGGAAGATGTGGGCGACTTTACTGCGGTTGTTGGGAGAAGGCAGGAGCAAGGCACGGTGGGCGGATTTAGGATTGGGTCATTTCAGTGGACTCTGGGATATCGGGGCTGGCCCAGGTGGTTTGGTACCTGGCCCTGAGTAGGGCAGGGCACAGTGGCCCAGAGTGAGAGAGCCCACTAGAAGAGGTCGGGGTGTGGGGTGTGGGGGCTCCAGATTGCTTGGTTTGCATATGAAAGGTGTGCTCCCAGGCTCCTTTACCACCTCTAGGAATTAGTAGCCCTAGGAGGAGGGTTCTTAGTCCCAGAGTCTGTAAGGCCTCTGATGTCAAAATATCAGAATACAAAGTCGCTCTTAGTCCAAGGAGGCTTAACAGCAGCCCCTGAAAACCCACGGTGTGTAGGATTCACAAACCCTGTGATCCCTTTACTCAAACCCTGTATTGCCCCCAAATAAATAAGGCCCTTCCAGTCGTCTCCCTGGGGCCCCCATCTTCCGTCTCCCCACAGCCCACTCTCCACTCAGTCCTGGGGAAGGGTGCCCCCAGAATAAGTGAGGGGGATTGTGAGGAGGGGGCATTTCGGGGATCCGCCCCGACAGCCTGTGTTTCTCTCTTCCAGCCAAGACGGACCCGGCTTTCAAGGCGTTCTTAGACGCCCAGAACCCGAAACAGCAGCACTCGGCCACCCTCGAGTCTTACCTCATCAAGCCAATCCAGAGGATCCTCAAGTACCCGCTTCTGCTGAAGGAGCTCTTTGCCCTGACGGATGCCGAGAGCGAGGAGCACTACCATCTGGATGGTGAGCCCCGGGCCCCGAGGTCCGTCCCCCTCGCGTGCGCCTCCAATGAGAGCCTCGAGATAGCCTTTCCGTTTCCTGCCTGTTTTCTTCCAGTGGCCATCAAGACCATGAACAAGGTTGCAAGTCATATCAATGAAATGCAGAAAATTCATGAAGAATTTGGGGCTGTGTTCGACCAGCTCATTGCTGAGCAGACTGGTGAGAAGAAAGAGGTAAGGACGCCCGCTTCTCAGGACGCCCGCTTCTCAGGACACCCAGCAATGAAGCTGGGTTGGTTTCATTGTTGTTGGGTGTTTTTTTTGAAGGTGTTATTTGTAAGTAAAATGGTTACGAAGCTATGGTTTCTGTTGGTGGAACTTTTGTCATTTATCCAAGGCTGCAGGTGAATTTTCTTCCTGAGCTGAATTATTTCCTAATACAGGAACTGTGTTTCTGAGTCTCACCACTTCCCCCTCGGGACCTCTGGTTCTGTTAAGTGTGAGCTTGAACTTCCAGACATAGCTGGGGCCACTTGTACAAGCACCGTAAAAGGTCAAAGCTACATCCCTGGAAATTTAGAACAAGGCTTGGCATATAGTAGGTGCTCAGTCAATATTTGCTGAATGAGTGACAGTTTCAAATGACTTCAAGAAATCTTTTTTTTTTCCAAGTCTTACCTAAAAACCTACTTAGAAGAAACAGTGACAGGAACGATACACGTGAGAAAAACTTAGAGCAAACCCTGAGTAGTGCCCGAGTCAATGAGAAGACTTCCCAGGACCCTGGGATCGTGACCTGAGCGAATAAAAATTCTGATAATACTGAGATGAATCCGAGGGCTCAGCATAGTACGTGGTAACATTCATCACTGCCTTTTGACATTCAACTGGAGTATTCTCCTCGGGTTTGCTTTCTGCCTTTAAAGAAAAAATAAAGGAGAAAAGCCAGGAGGAGACTAAGCAGAAAACACTCCTGCTGGGGTAAAGGGGGAGAGTTAAAGGCGAGGGAGTGGGGGACGCTTGATTGTTTAGTCCAGCTGAGAGAAGAATGGCCTCGTCTTCAAGGTATATAGGGTTCCCATCCAGGTTCATTTTTATGTCCTCAGGGAAGCAAAACAAGTTTTCAGACTGCTCAAAGATAATTTTCAGAGACAGCTAAAATCTTGGCATCTCCTCTAGACATAAGATCGAACATATATTAAGAAATTTATTTTACTCATGGGGTCGGAGGGAGCCAGGCAGATGTCCTAAGGGTTTGTTGGAAAGGTTGGAACCGCACAGGTATGTTTATGAAGGGAAGAAATATGGCGAGGGTTTGTGAACGGAGGCACGCTGGTTTCTCCCCAGTGGGAGGAAGTCGGTCAGGTCGGTGTCTGACCGGACATCCGCCGTCTGCACCTTGTAGAGAGTTTCCAGAGGCGCCCAGATGCCGCATAGAGGGCTGGGGCCTTCAGGCCTGGGAGGGTGTCCTCCAGAGGACGCGTCATTCTCTGTGGACGCACGATTTATTTTTTTCTGCTGCTGTGGGAAGCAGAACACAAGTGTGCTCTCAGTCTACCTGACAGATGCTTTCATCAGTCAAGGAGGGCAGGAAAGGTGGGCGCTGCGACTCTGGAAAGGTGGATGGAGAGCTCTGGACGGAGTTCTCATTTTATAAAACTTCATTTTATAACGGACGGAGTTCTCATTTTATAAAACATGGTATGCTTATGAAAGGGCAAAACAACAGAAAAAGTCAGAAGCAAAAAACCATTCTCCATCTCAAAACAAAGAACTTAACCACTCTTAATGTTTGGGTGTTTATTTTGATTAAAAAAGTTATATATCTGCATATGCTTGAAAGTTATAGTATACCTTGTTTTTTTATGTTATTTTAAATTATTCAAAAGAATCATTTAAATTATTGTGTAATAGTTAATTGTGTGACTGAACAAAGATTAATTCCGATCGTTGGGTAATCCTCTTGGCTTCATTTATTGACTACGATGAGTAATCCTGCAAACATTTTTTGTCATAACACTTCTCCCTCCTGTATTTTAGTTTTTTTCCTTTTGATAGAAGTGAATTTTGTTGAGTCTTGGAAATGAACATTTTCATTTTATTTCATTATATTGTTCATTATCTGCCAAACTCGTTTCTGGATTTGAATGACCTTGGGAGCAGAGGGCAATTATGGCTAAAGACTAGAAGATGATGTGCACGGTGGATTGCAAAGCGTTGAGAAAAAAAGATGAATATGGTTCAAAAGTCAGGAACTGTAAAAGGGACACAGCTTTGGTGAAACTGCCCATTCTCTGAAATGAAATTCTGACCATCAAGCGAGAAATCTTTCCAGCAAGGAACAAAGAGACCAAGTGCTATACAAACTAGCCTCCTGTGAGCTGAAATTTTGTAAAAAGAAATGTGCAAAAGATGGAAGGAGGGACATTCGACTGCCTACCAGTGTTCAAGAAAAGGAAAATCCTATCTCAGTATTCCGATGACCAGAGCCCAGAAAGATCAAGGCTCGGAAAAAGATGTGGAACACAGCAACAGGAGATTGTGTTTTCACACCCTAAGAAGAATAAGGAAGAAATAGGCCCCCAAGGCAGGGCAGAGGAATCACAGCCAAAGACGATTGATCTCTGGGGGGAAGGACTTGGTTTCCACGCAGTCCCTCTTTGAGAATGGTCTTGTAACCGGAAGGGATAGAACGTCTTGACTTCACAAACACAAAACCCAGGCCCCGGGGAGAATGGCCTCCAGGGAAATAGTGCGCAGGTCGATTACAACTCTGTCACACTGCTCGCAGCGTAAGTTGGAACAATTATGGAAACCTGGAGGCAGGCAGGTCATGTGTCCAGATTTTCACAAAGGTGATTCCTGATCATTGTATTTCCCTCTTAATGGCAATATCCAGTAAAAACCTCAAATGGATTTATGAATGGTTTGTAAACAGTTACAGATAGGAACAGTTATCAGTGTCTTTTGGGAAAGGTAGGCCACTGTTGAAATGGTAACATTCCAGGGATGGGGGTACCTGATCTCTCATCAGCCAACTTCCCTGCAGGCAGATACGTTCGCAGAGAACAAAGTGGGCTAGGAAACACTGTGATGAAGCTAGGCCTTCAGCCTCCTAGTCCGTGGCAAACCCGGGGGAGCTGGACTAGATTGCACAGATCATTCCTTTTGCTTAGGTAGGAGGAGAAAAGGCCTCAAAAAAGAAGGGTTCAAAAGACCTGGTATGGCAGGACATCCCAGACCCCTAAGCAGAACTTAGTCTTCGGTTTGGGCAGATTCAACAGTCTGTGGAAGGCCAAGGGGAGGCACTGTTGGCTGGAGGGGTGGCCCTGACCCCTTCTTTCATTTGCATGTGGAAACTTGAGGGACACCATGTGGGCTGGGACTGGATCAGTCCATTGTTAGAATGTAACAACTCAACATCTTCCTATGCCCTACAACAAACACAGGTGTGTTCTATTGAACACAACTAGGCTTAAGCATGCCCTTTCCACAGCTGGAGGGGGGAGGGCTTTCCACCAGGAGGGCTGGTGGAAACTTGTTATGCCAAGCGCATGGCCCAGGGCATGGTCACCAAGCCCAGAGTCATCAGGGATTTGCCTGGTCGAGTGGGAGGTGCTCGAAAAATCACACAGCAGAGTGTGTTGGAAGGAAGAAGTAGAGTTTGGACAACCATCTGCTCTAGTGACCTTTTCATGACTTTTAAAGACTTACCCCTAAGCCTGGGGCCCAGAATGGTGGTACTGGGAATCTGACTTCTGTGTCTAATAAGCACCCTGTGTGGATGCTTGGGGCATGGGTGGTAGAGATGTTTTAGTTTCCTTAGCTGATACTGTCCTGGGAGGTTGGTTGGCTGGTTATTTTCTATGTCCAGGCAAACTAATACGATGGCTGAACTTTTTTTTTTTTTAAACCCTTGGCTATCCTACTAATAACACAGGTCAGTAATAGAGTAATTATAAACCTAACGATTCATCACTCATGACAGGGACGGCAACACCAGTGCGTTTTGTACTGCTGGAGCCACGTGGCCAGCATCAGATGGTGTCTGGCTTGGTGCCTCAGGAGGGGCACTGCCAAGTGGCCCTGGGTTCGGCAGAGGGCTGCTCGGTCGCCGCTGTATCTAGAAAGCCCATCAGGGCATATGCAGCAGAACGACCCAGATCCTTGTGTCTTTTAGAAGCTCAACATCAAAGTTTAATATCTGAAATGCTGCCTTGAGCTTGATTCCTACGACTGCAGAGCCTACTGACCACTTACCGTATCTACCAGTGGGTGGACCGCGGTCTCTGATGTTTACAGAGCCTTGTTCTCTGATGTGGTTGCCCCGAGAGCAGGTCAGAAACCAGATGATCCTCCCACCGGCAAGTGGGCTGCTGAGTAGGGAGAAGGAAGAGACGTGGATGGGCTTCCGCGTGGGCCCTGGACTCCGGAGAGAAAGGCAGACGGGGCTGTCGAGAGGCACAGGCACTGGATTCCTGCGCAGGTGTGTCTGGATGGCTCTCCAGAAAGACTCACCGGGAAGGGCTGGCCACTGGACCTCACGGTTCCTGCGGATCCCAGAGCACAGGCTGCACACACTCCAAACTCCTCAGTTGGCTTCTCTCTCCCTCCTCAAAAGTGAAACGAAATCTTTAGACAGAGCTGGAAGAAGAAAAAAATCGATTCCACTGCTTCCTGGAAAAAACTGTGGCTCCGAGGGGATTTAAACTCATAGGCGGAAAGGCCTGGTTTTCTGGGGCGGATCTCCGTGATGGACGGCTGCTCGTTTCTTCTTCGGAAATGGTCTCCATTGGAACACAGACCGATGCCGATTTCGGAGATGAGTTTTGGCAGAGTTACTGTGTGTGAATCTGGGGGCGGACCCAGTTTATCTACCTCTTTGCCATTGTATTCTTGAAATTCTTGTAGACAGATGTGGGATAAAGGAGAAAAAATAGTTTTTAAAACCAGATGTTTTTAAGGACAATGTTTTCATGAAGTAAGATCGACATCAGCCTACCAGTTTTGAAAACGTGAAAATCGGTCTGTTTCTGCAGCACCTGGTAAGGTTTGTCCTGTCCCTGTTTTTCAGGTTGCAGACCTGAGCATGGGGGACCTGCTTTTGCACACCACGGTGATATGGCCAAACCCGCCGGCCTCCCTGGGAAAGTGGAAAAAGGAGCCAGAATTAGCAGCCTTTGGTACGTACAGAACAGGGTTGGGGCGTCTGGGTGGCTCATCAGTTAAGCATCTGACTCTTGATTTTGCCTCAGGTCATGATCTCAGGGTTGTGAGATCGAGCCCTGCATTGGGTATGGAGCCTGCTTAAGATTCTCTCCCTCTCTCTCTGTCCCTCCCTGCTTGCTCACTCCCTCTCTCTCTCTCAAAAAAAAAAAAAAAAAAAAAAAAAAAAAATAATAATAATAATAATAATAATAACAGGGTTGGTGGGGATAGCACAGAGAGGGAAGCTGGGCTTCCTTTGCAAAGTAAGAACATTTCTTTCTCAAGACCCAGTTTATTAACGTTAAGTTCATTTCAGTTATCTGAATCGGTCTCCCTGGCCCGGCCACCAGCGTGTCCGAAATAGTGAATGAAAACTTCCAGGTCCGTATGGACAGTGTGACCACCCCGTCACATAGGAGGGAGGGAATGGCCTTGCCGAGCCTGCCCCGCGAATCAGCATGTACGCAGGGAAAGGTTTTGTCGTCGTCACTGCTCAGAATCTTTTCAAAATAACAGGTTAATAATAAGCCAAGGAAAACTTGTGTGAGACATGAAGACAACACTGCCTGGTTCTGAGAGATCTGAGCTCTGTCCTAGTCTCTCTGACTCCGCCGCATGGGTGATGTTGGGATTCGGGCTGTTGGTTCGCAGCTGGCCTGTTGGGGCAATGCTGGGGCGCCATGATCACTCGTGGGCTGCTTCTCACTCGCATGACTAATTCAAGCCGAAGCAGAGACGCTTGTGGATGATTTATTTTTTAATAAACTAGTTAGGCATTTTGAGACAGAAAACTATGGGATTGCGTGTGTAATTCAGGAAATGCAGCTTGTGGTTGCAGGAAAATTCTTCTGTGGGACCTGGTTCTGTTTTACATTGTGTCTTCTGAGCCCCAAACAGAAAACTCATTGGTAGGCGCTCAATATAAAGGAAATCTAGTATTTTCCATTCTCTTACCTTACCTTGTGTTTCTAGGGGAAAGGGATGGTTGCTTATTGCTTCTTTAATGGAACACATTTTTTTTTTCTTTCCCCCACGATGTGAGTGGAGTATCCCCAAATGGAACATCCTTGTGGTGTTAAAATCAGAGTGTTGGACATCAAGACTGTCGAACTTCCTGTTAGCTCACCCAAGGCTTCGCTGAAAAGCTTAGTGACATTCCTAACAGTTTCAAAGAGCCGCTAGAGTTGTTGATGCCATTTCCTTAAAAATAACAAAGTTGGGTAGAAGTGTGCAGGGAACGCATGTGACCAGATAGGACATACAAGAAAGGATTGGGATATGGTAACATGTTGGTAGTTTTTGATGGGCGGCTGCTTTCGGTGGGGGTAGGGATAGTTTTGTCCCCCCGCCCCCGCCACACATTACCAGTTGTGTCTCTTATATTGTAATTGCTTCTTAGAAGGGCTGGGAGCTTTCAAATGCTTCTTGGTAGGTGGCTTCTGGGAAGTAGGATTCCGAAGTAAATGACCCAAACCGTCTATCTTCTGGTTTCTGATTCTGGGTTACTGAAGAATGGTTCCAGAGTTCCACACTGGAATTTTTCGTGACTGTCTCCTGAATTGTACAGATTTCCTGTGATTAGAAATAAACAGATTTAGGGGCACCTGGGTGGCTCATTCAGTTGAGCATCTGCCTTTGGCTCAGGTCATGATCCCGGGGTCCTGGGATTGAGCCCCTCATCGGGCTCCCTCCTCAGCGGGAAGCCTGCTCCTCCCTCTCCCCGTTTGTGCTCTCTGTCAAATAAATACATAAAATCTTTTTTTTTTCTTTTTAAAGAAATAAAGAGATTTAAAAGAAGAAAAAATTTGGAAGAAAGGAGGGGTCGACCAACTTTCTCTGTGAAGGCCATGTAGTAAATACTTCCAGATTCAAGGGCCACGAGGCCATGTGCAGTCAGAGGCAGACAACACGTAACCAAGTGGACTTCTGTGTTCACAGGCTGTTCCCAATGGGCCACGGGCCCTGGTCTGCCAACCAGTGGTACAAAGGGTTCCGGAAATGCTGGTTTTGAGGTTTGGGGTTTTACTTGGTTGCTTGCTGCCCAGGCTCTGATAGAGAACAGTGTGTGTTTCATTCTGCGTCTCTCTGTTCCCTGCCCCATGGGCTGCTTCCTGGGGTTGGGAGGGTGGGCTGGCTCCCCAGATCGGAGCCCCCAACCCCTGTGCTGGGTGTGAATGGAAGCCGCAGCCCCCAGGCCCTGATCGGTGGTCACACTGCCAGTGGGGCCCATGGGCGCCACAGTTAGCAAGGTGAGACGCTCCCGAGGCTCTAGGAGAAGCGGGAAGGATTCAAGCCAGGGTTGTGAGTAAGGGCAGACCATCCTCACCATGATGAGATGAAATTCTTCGTAGGTTCCCAGTCCGTAAAGGTGCCACGTTGGGCCGTTGTGGTGGCATGAACAGAGCCTTGGAAACGCCCTTTGAAATCTGGAGTTGTTGTTGTAAGGGAAGCAGATTACCGTGGCACCAGCAGCTTTGGGGTTAAAACATGGTTGTCTCTTGTTTTGATTTAAATCTCTAATCTCAGGAAACAGTGCAGCTTTCTTCTGCAACTGAAATCGATGTATTACGCTCCTAGCACCTTGATATTTGCTTCCAGGACAGCTCATCTGAACTGAATGTTGATCATTACCTCAAAAAAAAAAAAAAAAAAAAAAAAAGGGAAAAGAAAAAGTTTGTTGAGGCTTCTGCCTTTTTGGGTATTAGAGGATCACCTTCAGGGTGTGGAGGGAGCGCTGGGGGCGGGCAGGGGTGGCTAGGAGTTTTGACTGAGGTCCTGTCTATGAGATCAGGACAACACTTGTAGTCAGTTGAGTGAGAATAGCCCCAGGGCCAGACAGAGCTTAAGGAGGAGGTGGTTGTAACCCCAGCTGAGGACCATGGTGGCCCTACCACTGTGATCCAAGATGGCTGAGGTCAAGGTCAACTGAGGCAGGCCAGCCGCCTCTTTGGAACCATGGCGGCCACCCCATTAAGCTGTGGTCCCAGGGACGTGGTGGGTCTTCTGAGACTGGGTCACTGGACACCCTCTCCCAGGGAGAGTTCCCTCAGTTTTAAAGGACGTGTTGTCCTGGCCACTGTAAGTTCTGGAGGCTTCCTGGTGAGCACACAGGACCTCTTCAGCTACTGGGCTCAGCCTCTGTGCAGAGCTGGTGCAGCCTCCTTGGCCAGTGGGAAATTGGGAGAGGGCGCCTCTCAGTCCATCCTCTGGTATTCTTAAGGGGGCCCAGATGCGGGGAGTGCGAAGGGCCAGGGTCAGTCCAGACCCAGTAGCTAGAGTTGGTTTCTTCACGCCTTCAGGTTCTTTTCTGCAAGGGAGGTGAGAGCCATCCTGTGCTGAGGGGAGGCGGGGAGGCCGACCGATCCTAAAGCCGATGGAAAATGAACCAGACACTTTGGGTTGGTCTCCAGAGGGCCTGGGAGCCTGCCCCCACCCTATCCCAAGGAAGAATTTGCTGAACATTTATTCCCTTCGTAGTTCTGGGTCTGGTACACCAGGCGTGCCCCCTCCAGCTGCCATGGGACTGATGGGGCCCCGGCTCTGCCTTGGGCCGGGGTGTGAAGGGGGTTGGAGTCCCTGCCACCCAGAGCCAAGGATGGGCTCGCTCCGCTTCTAGTCCTCCGGGCGCCGCTTCTTCCTCCCCTGGAGCAGGGGTCAGAGTCACCGAGTGGTCACCGTGCTTAGCATTGTTCGAGGAATTCTATGGACTATGCCTAACTATTGTGTCTCCCCCGTCCCCCAAACACTGGGAGAGTAAACCGACCTACTCCCTGTTTCTAAATGCTTCCTGTGATTCAGTCTGTTTGGAGGAAGGGCACATGGCATTCTGCTCCATAAACCGATTTTGATTTCTTCAGGTCAGAAAGATGAATTCTGTCTCCCAAACTCTGAGCACTCTGTGTGTGTATGTGTGATACCGGCTTGGTTGGCATGAGTCTACACCGCAGACAACATCATTGTCGTTGATGCCTGCCTGATTTCTTCTAGCCGCTGACCTAGCACGTCTCTGGGAACTTGTGTATCGCTGGCATTTTAAACTTGAGATGACACCATAGCTAAATGGTGTTTAATCTGAAAGTTTCCAGCGGGGTGAGGGGGGTTTTTCCATTTATTTGGGCTTTCTGTGTTTTTATGGAACCTGGAAAGTGCTGTCTCAGTAGGCTTGGTGAACGGTTGCAAGGTGGAGTCGGCGTGGGCTCGTCTCGCTGCCTTCTCCCGAGCTGTAGTGTCGATAACCCCACATTAGCGGGGTTCAGGGGAAAGCCCCATACATGACGTGTTGTAACCGCCTGTGTCTTTTTTTTTTTTTTCCCTAGTCTTCAAAACTGCTGTGGTCCTTGTATATAAAGATGGCTCCAAACAGAAGAAGAAACTTGTAAGAATCTTACTTCCCCCTTGGATCGAAAGGATCTCCTTTTCTATTCGCTTCTCAGTTCTGCCTGCATAATGATCATCTTATGCCTTTGCCAGACACCAACCTCTTAGATCTTTTTGCCTTTTTTTTTTTTAAACTTTTTAAAACACATTTGAAGTGTTGCTACGGACTGGGGGAAATTGCCCATCCTGCCTTCTGTCTGGAAGCATGAAGTGAATCGCTATCGGGCCTGCCAAGACCAGAACCTTCCTGACATTTGTTTGCTTTATCCATTCTCCTTCTGGGGTTCCCTCTTCTCCTCCTTCCTGTGTCTCTCTTTTACCTGGATCTGCTCAGCGAACTAAATTGCAGACCCCGTGCCTGCTTATCTAAACACTGCCTCTCGTTTTCTGCTGGATGAACCAAAGTGCCAAAGGGCTGAGGTCCCCCCGGACAAGCGTGGGGGTTCCAGCCTCACTGATCTGGGGTGGGGGTGGGGGGACCCAGTCCAGTCCAGGCCAGAACAGATGGTTCTCAGGCACCTTGTTCCATCTCTTCCTGCAGGTAGGATCTCACAGGCTTTCAATTTATGAGGACTGGGACCCCTTCCGATTTCGGCACATGATCCCCACTGAAGCTCTGCAGGTTCGAGCTTTGGCGAGCGCAGGTAAACTCCGAACTGCGCGTGTCCAACGTGTGTGTGAATTATTGGTCTGAACCCACGCTCTTGGTCGAACCACCCTACCATTGTTTTCCTTCCTATATTGAACTCTCTTACCCCCACCCAGCCTCTCCCCAGCCTCTTGTTTACCCAGCCACTTACTATTTGAATGGATGAATGACCCGAGTAAATGGATATGATGTCTCCAATACCGTTCCCAGGATTTCTAGTCATTCTGTTGTATACATTAATATTATATTGACCGATGTTGGGGTGGCAGTGAGTCTCGTATTGCCGGAGAGACTTCTGGAGAGCATGAGCAAAGTCCGTGTAAAATAACTCACTTGCTTTTTTAACCGGGAGACCAGAAAAGGCCACCAAAAGCACGAAGAAGCCATTAAATACATATGTGTGTGTGTGTGTGTGTGTGTGTGTGTGGGTGGGTGTGTGTGAGAAGCATTACAAATCTTTATGTTAGTCTGGAGGCCTTTGAAATGTCAGGCCTTTTCCTGCGATCCAAATAGTCGTGAAGCAAGTTGTCAGACAGCAAGAATATACTTATTACTATAAATTGGATGATGCCTTAAGCTCAAGACCCATGCACGCCAGCAGGGTACTGACCAAGAGAAGGAATATTTTTGTGACTCGGCAGCCCCGTTCAGGGCCTAATTAAAGGCCATTCTGGGGAGGAGCTGTCAGCAGTCGCTCTCCTGAGCACACCCCGGAGGGAGCACCTTGGGGGTCAGGTGGAAACTCTCAGGCCAGCAGCCGTCTGGTTGGCCAGAGAGGCCGTGGAAGGGACCACCACACATACATGGTAGATGCTATTTCTGTATCCTCTCTGGCATCCGGTGTGTCCACCGTGTGGCTCATCTTGTCCCCCTTTCTGCGTGTCACCTCGCAGTAGAAAACGTCAAATGCAAAATGCGTTTCGGACAAACGTATTCAGGATGATCGTTTGCCTGAGGAAGGTTTCTTCCTGACTGTCCAGTGTGGAGATTTGCCCTGGCGCGTTTTTACATAGCGATTTGATTTTCAAGACCCTGGACCTATTTTGCAATCTTGGGCTGCAGATTACCTAGTTCGTGTTTCCTGGTGCCTGGTTTATAGGATGGGAAGCTTACGTTTATAGCAAACGGCAGGCTTCTCAGCCAGAGATTTTCCCTTCATGGAGGACTAAATACACACAGAATTTAAATTCTGACAAGAAAGCCATCCTTGTGATATACCATTCGATTCTCACTCTGCTTTTCATTCAAATCAGGCTTAAAACAATCAAGATAAAAGCTTGTTTTAACAGAGTTATAAAGACCAGCCAACATGTTTCTCGTTATGAGATACATTCCAGTAGATATGAGAAATCAGAACGTGCAGTTGCTTGATTTTTTTATCTTCATTTGGGAAGACCGGTAGAAATTTTGGCAGATGAGCCCTGGTTGGGATGAAACAATGTGGGCACAGTGAGGGTTTGTGGCCGGGGCTCGGACCACGGGGAAGGCCGAGACCTCCCCATGTGCGGGCTCGATGTTTGTAGTGATTGTTTCTTTCACAAACACTCTATTCAGGACCTAAAAGAATACGGTACTGCTGCATTGTAAGGCGTAGAGATGAAAGCCAGCTGTTCTCACCTTCTCAGCATCCCGTTTTTGCTTCCCTCAGAATGGGTACCTTGGGGGTGTCGAGAAAGCAAAACCCCATTTGTTTCCAGGACCTGCTTGTCCAGGGCACTAGGCCTGGTGGCTCATGGGGAGGGCTCCCGCCAGGGACACACAGACCCGCCTCTCTAGCGTTGGCCTGATCGAATCTGCCTTACGACTACTCGCTCAGCTGAAATCGTTCAGCCGAACAGGCTGTGCATCAACAGGGAGCGGCTCTTGCATCAGTGTGATGGGCTGACGCCCTTTCAGACCACCGAGCTGGAGATTTTAGCACCTGGAAATTTTCCTTCACGTTAAGCCTTTCACTTTGTCTCTTTAAGATGACAAGGAGGGTAGCAAAGTACCTTTGGCCTTCAGAGGCTCTGCACTCTTGAATCTCATACCGAGGCATAGAAAATGCTTTTGTAAAAATGCAGATAAATCTCTCTGAGACATGCCCTAATTCATCCTTGTTCTGATTTGTCTAGATGCAGAAGCAAACGCTGTGTGTGAAATTGTCCATGTAAAATCTGAATCTGAAGGCAGGCCGGAGAGGGTCTTCCATCTGTGCTGCAGGTGAGCCTGGGGCCAGGACGGGCTGACCTTGCTGCCCAGACGGGAGGGGTGTGACAGCTCGATGTTCCCCCTCCGCTCCGCGGTCTGTACGTCCCCCTGTACGTCCCTACATGCCATGTGCTTTTTCTTGTACATTTCAGAAATGCGCTAACACTTTAATAACACTAACATTAAACAACACTAATTAGGGGCGCCTGGGTGGCTCAATTAGGCATCTATCTGCCTTCAGCTTGGGACATGATCCCAGAGTCCTGAGATGGAGCCCTGTGTCCGTCTCCCTACTCAGCAGGGAGCCTGCTTCTCCCTCCACCCCTCTCCCCACTCATGCTTGCTCTCTCTCTCTCTCTCTCAAATAAATATTTAAAAATAACACCAACTGGACACATTAAACTGATTTTATCAGAACATAGGCAGTAACCTCATTAACTTCATATCCTTCTAGAAGGAAGTAGGAATTTTCTTGTGCGTGCAATGTTCAGATGAGGGCTTTTTGCCCATAGTTACATTGGATGAGAAGTAGATTTGAAGGGTGTGGCTGTCTTGTACTATTTTGTTTCAGCGTTTAGATGTGTTTATACTGTAGCATCTCTGAGATGAGGCAGATGGAGAACGAGGGGGGACGAGATGAGAGGGTGTGGGGTGTACAGGCGCTACCTGGGTCCTGATCACATCAAGAAATTTCGGATGAGGGTTTGCCACAAGCTGCTCAGTTTCACCTACAGATCTCAGGAGGAAGCTGAGCTTAGAATATGGGCTTCTACTGATTACTTCTTTTCTTTTCCTTTCCCCCACCCCCGGTCCTTCCCTCTCCTCTTCCTCCTCCATGAGAATTTGAGAATTTTTTTCAAATGCAGCGAGTTCTCCCTCCCTCTCTCTCTCTTTTTTTTTTTTTTTTTTTGCCTAACAGTGTCAAAATGAATAGTCCCGATGGCCAGTGTCTGGTGTATTTGGCTTGACATACAATCTATACTCAGGCTTTAAGCTGATCACGGGTACTCAGTGATTTACTCAGTACCTCCCCAGTACCCCACACCTCGGGTAGTAATATGCTATAATTTCCCTACGAGAAATCTGACAGAGTTGGAGCACCTGGGTGGCTCAGTCGGTTAAGCATCTGCCTTTGGCTCACATCATTATCTTGGGGTCCTAGGATCAAGTCCCATGTTGAGCTCCTTGCTCAGAGGGGTGTCTGCTTCTCCCTCTGCCTCTCCCCCTGCTTATGCGTGTTCTCTCTCTCACACACAAATAAATAAATAAAATCTTTTTTAAAAAATAAAAAAAAAAGAAATCTGATAGAATCAATGTTGTTGGGCTTATTAACAATATGTTTTCATGTTACTACTGCCGTCATAAGAAGGCCCATGAACCAAGTATGAACTGTGCTAAGCCCCTTTATGCGTTACTTCATTTAGCCTTGGCTTGGGGAGCGAAGGCTCATGGAGGGGCCTTGGCCTAAAATATTAGAGCAAATGAACTCCGAGTTCAAACTCAGGGAGATCTGACTCCAGAGCCCCTGTTTTGTGTATCTGCATCACCTATGTGTGTCGGTGACATAGCAATGAAGGGCAGAATGTGGGAAGCTGCTGGGACTAGAATTGACACTTTTATCACATGGTCCACATGTGGTTTGAGCACCATCTTTACCATTTGTGATTTGGTTGGTAAGGTCCGGGGGGTCTGGTGGGCCCGCTCCTAGAGAAGCCACGTTCGTCATTGATAAGGAATACCAGGGAGTGCTTACCTGGGGTGAAGATACCAAGAACTTTATGAGAAAAATGACTCTGACCCCGGAAGTACTTTTTTATTGTGGGAATTAGGACTTGGGAAGGTTGTTCGATTCTCTGCAGTGTAGCTTTAATACAGACTTGGTGAAGTGTGTCACGGGATATTTCACAGAAGGACAACTTAAGAGGGAGCTATGGGTGTTGGTTGGGACATCAGATTTCGGGTGCTCTGCAAGGCTGAGAATCCCATGGTTCACTTGTCTGCAAAAGCATTTTAGGAGAAAAGGCTTTGCCGTAAGTGTCAAGGGCAGAATCTGGCAATGTCTGGGTGCGGGACCCCTCTGCTCATGCATGGGCTGTCTACCCCACATTGGCTGCAGGAGATGAATCAAGGAGCGTGAAGGGAAGGAAGTCCTCATTCTCTATCACCAGTGAAGAAAACATAGCTCAGCGTAGAAACGAGTTGTGGCCTCATTCTCTATGACCTTTGGCCCTCAAGGATGTTTGTTGGGCTGCTCCCGATGATATCAGAAGTTCCCCGTGTGTTCAGGACTTTGCCCCTAACACTTGTCCATCTTCTTTCTTCTTACAGCTCTCCAGAGAGCCGGAAAGACTTCCTGAAGGCTGTGCATTCAATCCTGCGCGATAAGCACAGAAGACAGCTCCTTAAAACCGAAAGCCTTCCCTCATCCCAGCAATACGTACCTTTCGGAGGAAAAAGATTGTGTGCGCTCAAAGGGGCCAGGCCGGCCATGAGCCGGGCAGGTACTGTGGGGATTCCGACGTTCAAGATCCCCGTCACCCCTGCTCCACTGTAGAACTCCAGAGAGCTTGACGTTTTCGTCGAGCAAGAATTAGACGTGGCCTTGAGGGGGCTAACGTTGGAGTACAGCCCTTCCCTGGTGTGAGGTTCCTTGCCCGTGCCTCTTTCCCAGCAGCTCCCTGGGTTTTCTGCCCTTCATTTATGCCTCTTGCCCTCCCTCCAGCTTCCCTCTGCCACCCTCCTCCTTTTGGCTGGGGGCTCCTCTCATTCGCCACACCAGGAAGTGAGCGCATTCTCTTCCTGGAGGGCCTCTCTCAGCCTGCTTGCGGAATGGGAGCCGCTGCTTTGCATGGCAGCCATCTTTGTTTAGCCGAAAGCAGTGTGTCATGTCTCCGCAAGATCGTGGCCCATCATTCTGAGAACATGGTGGCCTCGTAGTCTGGAAACACGGCATTGCCTGTTCTCAGGAAGGATTCCATGTTTGGTAGACCAGATGACACATCAGATTTTTACCCTTGCCTTTGGCCAGCTACCCGATTTTTAGCTTCATTGTTAGTTTGGGGAAGGCTTGAGCTGCTACTAGTAAAGAGGAATGTAGAGTTTAAATGGTCCCAGAGTATATAGTCTCTAAGGACTGGAACTGTCACGGTGGAGCGGGAAGGAAGGAAGACCCATAGTACCATCTAGAAACAGCAGTAAAATATATCTAGGAAGAAAGATGTTTTCATAACCTAGATGTATTAATGACATCAAGATATTAACACTTTTATCACTCGTTTCTTAAGAGGCAACCCCCATTTTTCAGGGATGCCAATAAAAGAGGCTTCCTTTGCAATTGCCAAGAAGATTCTGACCTTTCTGCCTATCCTCAGTTGTGTCAAAGGGTCATGGATAGAACTGTGAATGGTTGGAGGTTTTTGTAGACGTTGCCTATATAGCTTGAAAAGGGATATTACGTTCTTTAAGCACTTAAACAACTAGTGTTGGGGCTTAGTTATCTTGAACCTATTCTCCAATCAGTTGATCAATGTTTACTGAAAACCTAGTGCAGTGAACACCCAGTGTTCTGTTGGGTTC
This sequence comes from Enhydra lutris kenyoni, assembly GCF_002288905.1. Classification (NCBI taxonomy): domain Eukaryota; kingdom Metazoa; phylum Chordata; class Mammalia; order Carnivora; family Mustelidae; genus Enhydra; species Enhydra lutris. The sequence goes on along the minus strand of NW_019154127.1, from coordinate 2,378,852 downwards.
TCCAAGGTACCTGAAGTCTCACATACCTCTGTATCCACAGTTTCTCATGGAGGCCTCATGTTAAGAAAACTTCACGGATCCCTTTATAAGCTCAAAACAGAGCATTTCTCCTTAGAATTGTCCCACCTAATCCTTTTACTTGCCAGGGGATGCTTAAATTAGGATTGAGAATACATGTCCCAACCTTAGGAAACCCGCCTGTCACTGGCCAGGTTTCGATTGTTACTCAAGGGACTTAAATTCAGAGCTGCATTTGCTTTGAAACTAAAGCCATTTTAGTCTGTAGGACCCTCAGAAGTTTTCCTGCTGACACCCCTTTGGAAAGAAACCCAAACTGCACCTTACTCCATCATGAAAACCAAGTGAAACCCCCATGTCAGCCTGTTGGCTTTGGCTGATTGGAAGATTTTCCGCACGATGGCTCATTTTTGGCTGAGGAAAGTCTCTGCTATTCTGCTTTTGAAACTCCTCATTATCAGTGGGCTTTTTACGTTAGATGATTTAAAGATGGTGTCTGAGTGGGTCAGCTAGCACTAGCTTGTCAGTTTTAACAGTGCACTGGAGATACTCAGACCAGAGATGGTCTCCCTGAACCCCAGAAGGCTGGCCAGGTTATTAAGTATCCTTTTAATAAGGGATAAATACTCAGGCTTCATTATGCGTTGTTACGAATACCCATGAAAAGCCCAATATCCTAACACAGTATTCAATCCTGAAGTACCGCATGTTTGCCGATCACCCAATTAAAATTTTTTTTGTTCCAACATTTTCTTATGAAAAATTTCAGATATACCAGCTGAGAGAATCATACACATAGAGAACCTACCATCTATTCTGTAATGGATATTTTTCTGTATGTTCCTTACGTATCTATCCATCTGTCATCCATCAGCTCATGTTTTTGACACAGTCCAAAAATACAGACATCAACTCATTTTACCCCTAAACACTTCAGCATGGGGATCATGGGCGGATGTTTCCAAGGGCCCAGTTTTGCATTGAGGTAGTTCTAATACAGTGATGGGAGAGAGCCAATCTCCACTCTGGGGGTTTTGGGATAGAACTGACCAGAATGTCTGCTTCTTCCCAGTAGAGTAGACACAGTGGTTCTTTTTTTTTTTTTTTTTTTCCCTTTGTTCCATTTTTTCTGGAGACCTTTTTTCAGTTCCCTTCCTTGATCAAGAGGGATGTCCATTTGTTCCGTATTTTGGTAGAGCACCCCGGAACCATGAGGGCACCTCAGGGGTCCGAGGCAGAGGATGGCTGGAATGGGAGCCCACGCACGGCCCTGGGACCTGCTGGGTTTGATAGTCCCTGGGGATACTCCTGTCACTTGGAGCAGCACTGAAGCAGTTTAATGGTTTTCAGGGCTTAGGTTTCAGGAATGCTCCTCCTACTTGGTGTCCAGGCTCTCCCCCTCCAATGGAAACCCGACATTGCATTTTACCTTCTCGGTTGCCTTCTCACACAGCCCCGTTTGACTAGTGAGGGAGAAGCAGCAGCCTTTCCCCGTGTGTGTGTGTGTGTGTGTGTGTGTGTGTGGTGGGAATGTTCATTTGTCTGACTGGGTGGCGTCTTATGTGTTTGGAATAATTCTGGCTTCCTGGAAGGCAGGAGGGTGAAGGAATGAATTCGGAGCTTTTTTTCTTAATTTGTAGTCATTTCACGCAGCACTCTGAGGCTTGGTGGCATGTGTGTCCTCTGTTATGTATTTCTCAGGCCATCCAGGCACCGATATTTTAATTGCTTTGTAGGAGAAAAATCGGTGAGACACAGAATGCAGTCCGGGGGAACTAGAGCTCCCATTTGAGTAGCTTCACCGTGAACGTGCGGCTTTGGCAGAGAGAGGGCAGGGCGGTCGCTGGAGACTAGCTGTCGTGCCCGTAGCTAACTTCCCGTCCTCCAGAAATGGTACATTTGGTTTTCCAGAAAGCAGTATAGCTTCTGCCCCCTTGACACATCGTGGTGTTGTCTACAAAGGCAGTGGAACTCTAGAAGCATTGTCCACCCAGGGCGAAGTGGCCCTGGGACGGCCCCTGGGGGTCCCCAGAGCACCATGCCGTGGGACATCGTCAGGGTTGAGGGCACTAACCAATTCCAAGGTCGATGGTCTCTTTGGGGGCAGCACAGGATAGAGAAATGGATTGTTGCAGAGGGCGGTGAAGACACTTTTCCCCATAACCAACACCCCTCCCCGTGTCCCCCTGTCCCCCACTCTGCCCTTTGGCCAGTTGCCGTGCCATCCTCCAAGTCCAGACATGCGTGTGAAGTAAAGACTCTAAGACACACTGATGAAATCTGGACTTGAAGCCCTGAACAACATCAAGGCACTAAATGAATCCCATGTAGTTGTTCCTTTGTTTTCTTTGCTGTCTGCATTTCATCGCAGGTAAAGCATGTGGGGGTTTTATTTTTATATTTTTGTGTGTGTGTGCAGTGTCTGCCCCAAGCAAGTCTCTTGGGAGAAGGAGGCGGCGACTGGCTCGAAACAGGTTTACCATTGACTCTGATGCCATCTCGGCCAGCAGCCCGGAGAAAGAGTCCCAGCAGCCCCCCGGTGGTGGGGACACTGACCGGTGGGTCGAGGAACAGTTTGATCTTGCTCAGTACGAGGAGCAGGATGACATCAAGGAGACAGACATCCTCAGTGACGATGATGAGTTCTGCGAGTCCGTGAAGGGCGCCGCAGTGGACACAGACCTCCGGGAGCAGCTTCAGGCTGCCTCCATCAGTCAGCGGGAGAGAGGCCGGAGAGCCCTGGATAGTCACGCGTCCCGCATGACACAACTCAAGAAGCAAGCCGCCCTCTCGGGCGTCAATGGAGGCCTGGAGAGCCCGGGCGAGGAAGTCATTTGGGTTAGGCGTGAAGACTTGGCCCCATCCAAGAAACTGAATACTGAGATCTGACTGTCCCTTTCCCCCTAGAGAGCGTGTGTAGATACCGCCCCCTCTCCCCGCCCTGCCTCCACTCTGCCCCCATCCTGTCCCCGCGAGGAGGAGAATGTTCCCTTAGGTCGCACTCTTGCACACATGGCCTTGGTGTCTGACTCTTGTTCCGAAGCCGCGTAGCCACCCGACGTCGTCATGTCTAGAGACATCGGAAAGAATTGCTCAGAATCCCAAATAAGCTTGAGTCCTATCTTCTGTATATTACTAAGGGCTTTTATTTATTCTCAATTAATCAGGGCCAGAAGAATTAAAAAATTAAAAAAAAAAAAAAGATTCTACAGCACTGGAAAGCGAATGACCCCCCCCCCAAGGAGTTTAAAGTATGTATACAGATTAGTCGAAGAGATAGCACACAAAAATAAAATAAATAGAATTTAAAAAAACTAATAATAATAAAAGTCACTCTATCTGAAATCAGACGAGGAGCCATCTCTTAGTTGGGGAAACCACCTTCAAACACAAACGCCACAGAGCAACTGTACAGCTTCACAGTGTTCGTACTCCTTTTCCCTCTTCAGTGTCTGAGAATATCTGTGTATTTTAAGAATGTGTGAGGAGACGGTGGAGATGTATGTTTTGATGAGCTGTTGTTTTTTTTTCTTCTTCTTTTTTTATTTCTCTCTTCTGTTTTGATCTATGGCTGGTCTTACTCAATGTCCGTGTTGGAAGTTCTAGTTTTGCATAGAGTTGTAAAGATGCCAAACTCTTTGAGAAGAGATCCAAATTTATCACTTGAAAAAAAAAAAAAACACTATTTTTTGTATTTTACCTGAGGTGCAGAGGCACAAACAGATGAGAATTTTACAGTGTTAGTGTAACTGAGTCTTAAAAAAAAAATGAGGATTTTACCTTTTACAGAGAGAGTAAGGCATGGTGATTTATATTTATATATGAAAGGCCAACGAGATGCTTAGGAGAAATTTTTTTTCCAAGAAGAAGATTTTTTTTTTTTTTTTTTTTTTTTTTTTTTTTTTTTTTTTT
>NW_019154127.1:2154216-2374822 GCF_002288905.1 Enhydra lutris kenyoni | reverse complement strand
TTTTTTTTTTTTTTTTTTTTTTTTTTTTTTTATGTTTGAATCTCTATCTGAGATGGGAGCTTGGCTGGATTAAACATGACACCCGGATGGGCGTGTGTGTGTCTGTTGCACATGGTGGGGGAGGGGAGACTCCTTCTCAAGGGGTTGCCATGGTGATCATTGGTTTTCCCATTAAAGTTGCATCTTCATCCATAGATTACCTATCCCTTCCCTGACAGTCCATACAAAACCTCTTAATAAAACAGCCTCTTCAAAACCATCCTTTATGTTTCATACTTTCTACATGCCAACGAAACAGGGTAAACATGCTAAAAATCTCACATTCTAAACAGATTTCCAAACAGGAAGAACAAAAACAAGTTAAAGCACTTTCGATTTTTTTTTTTTTTGAACGGTTTATAGCTTTTTTTTTTTTTTTTCTTCCCATTTCACAATGTCCACTTCCTAAGAAGGGTTTAAATAATATGAAAACTTTCTTTTTGGGGAAAATATCTATTTGGTGTTTGACACATCAGTAGGTACTTTAAAGACCTGAATTTTATAGTAGCTTTAGGAATTATATTTTGTAAAAATCAGTTATGACTTTATATTTCCAGACAATAGAGAGTTCAGAACATCATGCTTCTGTGCCCTTGCTTGCTTTACCTGCTCTCCCACCTGATATCCCTCCCCTTTTTGGGTTTCCAGGGCTTTGAGCTTGATCTTTTGAAAGTTTTATTCTATTAAATTTTTGCTATATCTTCTGATTTTCTTAAAAAGCTTTAGAATGATTTCTATACCCTTTGTACCACCGCATTGTTCCATACCTCCAGTTCGAGGATGTCCGGATGGAAAACTGAAGCGAAGACTTCTGATAAGTCACACTTACTAATCCCAGTGCAACACTTCCGTCTGAAAAATGCTGGAAAGTCTGGTGCTTGGAGAGGGTGCCATTGTCTCTTGTACATAAGGTCACGACGTGTCTATGTCAAAAGTTCTTATATATTTCTTTTATAAGCTGAAAGAAGGTCTATTTTTATGTTTTTAGGTCTATGAATGGAACGTTGTAAATGCCTGTCAAACAATAAAAATAACTGAAAAGTATCTGGACAGTCCTGTGACTTTTTGGACAGGAGGATGGATATGGACCATTGGCGGGGAGGAGTTCTGTGAGAGAAATTCTTGGGAATGCCTGTTTTGTTTTGTTTTCTTTCTCTAGATAATCATGAGCATCTAAGAAAAGCTGACTTGGTAGAGCTTAAAGATTTTTTAATTTTTTTTCCAAATTGAGGTATAATTGACCTGTACTATTGTGTTAGTTTCGGGAGGACAACATAATGATTCGCTGTTTGTATATAGTGCGCAAGGGCCCCCACAGGCGTCCTCTGAATGTCTGTCCCCACACAGAGCTCTAAAGTTTTTTTTCTTGTGATGAGAACCTTCAGAATCCACTCTCCCTGCTACTTTCCAGTATGTGTTACAATGTTTTCACTGCAGTCTCCATGATGTGAATGACTTCCCCAGGACTTTTCAGTTTATAACTGGAAATTGGTACCTTTTGACCCCTGTGGCCCCTTTTGTCCCATCTCTGGCAACCATCAGCCTGTTCTCTGTGTCCTTGAGCTTGGTTTTTGTTGGTTTGGGTTTGAGGAGTTGTTTGTCGATTCCCCATATAAGTGAGGTCCTATGGTATTTATCTCTTTTTGTCTGTAGAGCTTGAAGTTTTTTTTTGTTTTGTTTTTTTAAGATTTTATTTATTTGTGAGAGAGAGCAGAAGGTGGGGAAGGGTGGGGGAAGGAGGCAGAGGGAGAAGGAGAAGCTGTGAGCCTGGTGCGGGACTGGATCCCAGGACCCTGAGATCATGACCTGAGCAAAGGCAGACACTCAACTGACTGAGCCCCCCAGGTACCCTGAGCTTGAAGTTTTAACAACAACAACAACAAAATCAGCATCTTGGTCCTTTCTCTTTTTCTATTTTTTTTTTTTTTTTTTTTTTTTTTTAGGATTTATTTACTTATTTTTAGAGAGAAAGAGAGTGAGCAAGGGGAGGGGCGGAGGGAGAAGGAGAGAGCACAACTTGACCCCACTCCCTGCTGAGTGCTTAGCCCAACAGGGGGCTCAATCCCACAACCCCGAGATCATGACCTGAGCCAGAATCAAGAGTTGGAGACTCAGCCGACTGAGCCACCCAGACGCCCCAGCATCTTGGTCTACTGATTTGAAGACTAGGAAGTGGCACATATACATATGTCTATATCCACACTGAGCACTTTTCCAGTGCCCTGTGCCCCCCCGGAGGGGCAGGCTGAGAGGTGCCTGGGGAAGTACTGGGGCGGAGGGCAGAGCTGGGATTGGCCTGGGTGGGGAGCTCTTGAGCCCGTGGTCTGGCACCCCATTTGTCACTGGGGGTCGGCTGTCTGGGTCTTCACGGAATCAACAAACGTAAATGCGGTCTTGGGCTTTCCCTTCCCTTTCAGAGTCTTGATCTCAGTCCATTATGAACCTTACCCAGTCAGTTCACCCCACCGACACCTGCCCTCCGGGTGAACACATGTTCTCCCGCCTGCCCGTGTGAGCTAGAATGTTTCCCGCAGCAGCCGGTGAGCACCTGCTCGCCGTGTGGTCGGTGGACCAGCAGCGCCGGCCTGGAACCAGGGAGCTTGCGAGCCGTGCAGAGACTACCCCACCCAGACCTACCGAACCAGAACGTGCGTTGTATCACGATCCCAGGTGACCCCATATGCGTGTTCAAGTTTGAGGAGTGCTGGTTGGGCTGTATCCAAATGTTCTGACGTTGAACAATGATTTGAAACGCATCACACTTCTTAAAGTTTATTAGGGCTTGGCTGTTTCCATCCCTCAATTTTTGAAAAGTTCTAATGACACCATATGGCTTTCTTTTTCCCTTTTTTTAAAGACTTTATGTATTTGAGAGAGCGCAAGCAAGGGGGAGGGGCCGAGGGAGAGGGAGAAGCGGGCTCCCCGCTGAGCCCCATGTGCGGCTCGATCCCAGGACCCGGAGAGCCACGAAGACCCGAAGGCAGACGCTTAATGACTGAGCCACCCAGGCTCTCCGACCACATAGCTTTCACAAAACATTTACAAGAGTACCTGATTCCACCAACCAAAAGATTTCATTTTTATGAAGACAAGATGAAAAGGAAACTAGTGCGCAGCGTGGTCTCGCCGTGAAGCCTCGTGCGGCTTCACCTGACCCGGAAACCACACTCAGCATCTCGGCACCAAACCCCCAGAGCTTTGAACTGTGCGATCGCCGTGCTTCATCTTGATTTATTGTGGGCGTCTGTTACCAAGGTGCATCCTATGGTAATCAGAGAGCAGGGTAATTGCAGAGAGCAGGGGAAACCTGCATGTACAATTTAAGACACAGAACCGTTTCTTTTTTTAAAAAGATAATATTTATTTATTAGAGAGAAGGAGAACGGGCAGGGGAAGAGAGAGAAAGACAAGCAGACTCCCCGCTGAGCAGGGTCCCCCCCCCACCCCCCCATCCACCCCACCCCCACTCTGTGACATGGAGCTCAATCCCAGGACCCTGAGGCCATGACCTGAGCTGAGGGGGCTGTATGGGAACAGGTGGGAGGTGAGGGCTATGTGTGCAGGGTGTGTTGGGGGCTGTGTGTGAATATGAGGCTGTGGGGCTGCTGTGTGGGGGGTGTGGGACTGAGGATGGGGGTGGGAGGGCCTTGTAGGGGGGCTGTGTGTAGGGAGGGCTGTGGGAGGTGGTGTGGGGAGTGGGGGGCTATGTGTGGGGGTTCATGTGTGGGTTTGTGTGAGTGTGGGAGGGTATGGGACTGAGGAGGGTATGTGAGAGGGGCTGCGTAGGGGGGCCTACGTGTGTAGGTGGGGAGGCTATGTGTATGGTTGTCTTGAGGGGCAAGGGGAACAGTATAGACAAGGTCTTAATTTTTTCCAGACTCTGTTGACACCCAACTTTTACCTGAGTCTTACAGGCAATTCCACTTTCCATCTTGGCCCAAACCTATTCTGGCATAGGAAATCCCTGTAACAATCCCTCAGAAGACAGGAAATGGGCAGATAGGGAAGAGAGAGAAATGAAAATACAGGGAGAAAAAATCTTTTAAATACTCAAAAATTCACCCACTGATTCATAAAGTCGCAGCATCCTAGGCTTTTCTAAAAGATGTCAGTGTTTGAAGAAAGAGCCAAGAATATTCAAAATACAAATCATGACCATGTAGGATTCTGTGAAGAGGATGGAGCTGTTGGGAAGGGACTGTCTGCTTGCTGAAGCCGTGTCAGAACCCCCCTGCCTGCCCCAAACACATCCCTGGGGTCACTTTGTTTCCGTTGTCCTCCCTGCCGTCACCTCCCATCCCCTCCCTCAGTATCCAAGAATGCACTGTGTGTTAGACCTCCTACACTGACAGTGGATTATTCTGGTCTCTTCTGTCCTTCCTGTGGTAGAAGCAAATAAGTTGTCTTCTGTCAGAAGGCAGTGTCTCATCACCCATGTCCGCGCCTCAACATGTGCTCAGTGTAAAGTGATAAATCGGACAAATGTGCAAATCTCGTTGTCCGTGCTGTCGAGAGCGGACTCTTCTACCGGCTGCTGGTCCCTACCTTGTCTAGGCCGGGAATATTAGTCACGTGCACACCTGGCGCCGTTCAGAGAGCCCGCTGCTCTCAGATCGAAGAGGCATGATGCTTTCTGGAATTCCCTTAACATTTTAAAAATCAGGATCCGCTAGGGAACATACTCTGTTAGAAGAGAATTCCAGGGGCGCGTGGGTGGCTCATGGGTTAAGCCTCTGCCTTCGGCTCAGGTCATGATCTCGGGGTCCTGGGATCGAGCCCCGCATCGGGCTCTCTGCTCTTCAGGGAGCCTGCTTCCCCCTCTCTCTCTGCCTGCCTCTCTGCCTACTTGTGATCTCTCTCTCTGCCAAATAAATAAATAAAATCTTAAAAAAAAAAAAAAGGAAAGGAAAAGAAAATTCCATTTTCCATGTTCTTCCAACATGCTGCGCGTCCAGGTCAAGCAAAGTCGGATTTTCACCAGTGGGACCCTTGCAGCGTGGCCGCCATCTGAGCCCCAGCCCCACGGTCTGAGGCTTCGGGACTTGGCGCATTTTCCTGGAAGCCACCAGGGGCTTCCGGAGCCCTTCCCAAGAGTCCGTTGGTCTCTGAGTTCCGAGTCTCCGTCTTAAAAAGGACGTCCTGTGTTCTGCTGTGCTCGGCTCTGGGCTTGTGTTTGGTGCCTGGTGTCATCGCCTTGTGCTCCAGACATTAATGGTTGGTTGGTTATAACCCTTCACTTTTTTTTTTAAAGATTTATGTATTCATTTGAGAGAGAGAGAATATGAGCGGGGGTGGATGGGGGAGGGGCAAAGGAAGAGCAAAAGCATCTCAAGCAGACTCCTGAGCACGGAGCCCAACGTGGGGGTCGATCCCAGGACCCTGAGATCACGACCTGAACCGAAATCAAGAATGAGATGCCTAACCCACTAAGCCACCCAAGCGCCCCATAATTCCTTCACTTTCAATCAGGATGTTAACATTTTGGCTCATGTCCTTCCTGACCGGTTCCTCAAATACGTGTGTGGGTGAGCATGTGTGTGCAAACACACACACACAGACAACCTGGGCTCATGCTATTTTATTGACACATACTTTTTTATTAACCTGATTTTTACTCTCAGTGCTACAAATTGTGGCCATTTGCCTAAGATACTATATAGACATATATAGGTTTACATCACTCTGAGCCATTATTACATAGTAATCCATTTTATTGTTATTTTAAAATTTTTTATTTAAATTCAATGCCATCCATTTTAATGGGTAGACTATGATTTACCATCATTTATATATTCCATTCCCTGCTGATGGTCATTAAGGATTCTGGTTTTTATTATAAAAAAATACTGTGAAGATCTGTATCACACATTCTTGGAACATGGGTCCACTTATTTGCTTAGAGTATGACCATAAAAACAGCTTTAAGTGTATTGATATGCATTTTTAAAGATTCTGATGTACATTTCTACATCGTAGGGGCCATATCCTGTTCTGTTTGGCTTCTGGTAATGGTCAGGATCCAATTCCCTGTCTGGTATCTTTACTTTTTCATTTCCTTTTTTCTTTTTTTTTAAGATTGATTTATTTGAGAGAGAGAGTGTGTGCACGCTAGGGGGGCAGAGGGAGAGAATCAGATTCCCTGCTGAGCACAGAGCCTGACACCGGGCTCGACCTCACGACCCTGAGATCAGGACCTGAGCTGAGAGCAAGAGTCGGGCGCTTAACCGACTGAGCCACCCAGGTGCCTCTGGTGTCTTCACTTTGCCTTCACAGAAATGCCTGTGGCCATGGAGACTGGCATTTTTACCTGCATTTGTATTTGAGATTCTTGGGCCGAATATGCCTAGTGAGCTGGGCCTCCTCCCAGTCCTGTCCTCCATTCTACCCTCAGTTTTGCTGGAGCATTTGGCCATGAGGTTCAGGATTCAGGACTTTATGTACCATCAGTGGAACATCCCTGCATAGTCTCCCTTTCAGAACTCCAGGATTTTAAATAGCCTGACTCCTTACGTGCTGCTTCTGGTTTCACTCCCAGATTTAAATGAGGGCTAAGGTCTTACAGTAGCGATCAAATCAGTTTCCAATCACAGACCTGTTTGGGCAATCCTCTCCTCTTCCCAATGTGCTCCTATACCTAATGAACAAAGTGGCCTTTTGAAACAAAAATAAACATTGATAGTTTCTTTTATTTTTTATTTTTTTGCAAAAATATCAGAGAAAGTCAAGGTGGGGACAAATGGTTGGGATGAAATTTATGTTTGAAACAAATCTTGACGTCTTTTATTAAAAGCCATTACGGAAAAGAAAGATTTTTGTAGAACAGAGAGAGGGACAATGACTGGTGGGTTTTCAGTAAACTCTTAAAGTCTCAGGGAGTTTCTCACCACCAGTGAAAGGAAGACGAACCAGACTCACAGAGTAATGATCCTTGAGCCAAAATGTGACTCTGCAGGAGGCTCAAGACACAGATAGTGTAACGGGAACCCACCTGCCAGTTTCTTTCCTCACCTTCGTCTGCCTGGGAACGTGCTCATAAGTAAGTTTTCTCCCACCCTTGTCAGAATCCTCTCCCTTTCTCTGTAAGACAGACAGACTCTTCTCATCCATCGCAGAGTGCACTAAGGAGCACGAAACTCCAGGACCTCAAACAGACACAGAAAAATAATCCCCGGAGAAAGCGAATGACTCTAAAGACCAGGAAGCTAGTCCTTTTGCAAGTCAGCCGGTTTCAAATTTGCTTTCAATCACTTTGAAGGGGGAACGCGTCAAGTTGTCAGGTGATTAATCATCGCAAACAATGATCGATGATATCGCTGATTTTTGGCGTAGAACTCAAGAAGTCGAGGAATTGAGTGGGAGAGCCATAATGGAGCCACACTCTCTCCCATCCAGTCCAAATAGGGCTTCTCTGTCTTGCATCTATGAAAATGAAAACAGAAATAAGAAAGTGCTGAAGTCTATGGGCAGCTAAAGTAGGATCCCTTCTGGATACATGAACCAATGGAGCAAAGGACCCAAACACTTCCGTGTCATTAGGAGGTCATTTCCGGTGAGATGGTACCTCTCACATCTAATAATTTTTTATCTATGTATTTTTTCATGTTGCTCAATTGTACCAATAACAATCATAATCCTAACTCAGTCCAAAAGTGGCTTTTAAATAAACAGTTGGAGCTTTATGATCATAGGAAATGCTAAAACTTTTTTTAAAAGGATTTTATTTTATTGAGAGAGAGAGAGAGAGAGTGAGCACATGAGCAGGGGGCAGGGGAGAGGGAGAGGCAGGCTCCCCGAGCAGCAGGGAGACTGACGTGGGGCTCCATCCCAGGACCCTGAGCTCATGACCTGAGCTGAAGGCAGATGCTTAACTGACTGAGCCACCCAGGTACCCTGGAAATGCCAAAACTTTTAACAAATTTATGTAAATATTTTTATTATAAAGCAGAATATTAGGGTGATGGGGATTAGAAAAATAAATCTAAAGGAAAAGAATGAAGTGACCATTTTGAGTTGTAAAATGTATTTTTAGGGGCACCTGGGTGGCTCAGTCGCTTAAGTGTCTGCCTTTGACTCAGGTCATGATCCCAAGGTCCTGGGATGGAGTCCTGCTTGGGGCTCCCTGCTCGGGGGTGAGGGGAGTCTGGTTCTCTCTCTGCTCCTCCCCCTGCCCTTATTTTCTTCTGCTCATTTAAAAAAATAACTTAGAAGAGCCGGTGTGGTTTTATTTATAAAGAGCTGTCTTATGAAGGCAGAAATGTGAGAATTTCTCATGTTTCCAATTACACATTCTAGCCGTATCCCCAGTCCTGGGAGCAGAGTCACTAGACTGCCATGTCCCTCTAGAGGAGCTGGGATGGGGTGGGCTCCCTCCGTGCCATAGGTCTTGTTTTCATAAGTGAATAAGTAGCAACGGTTTTCTTCAAGGAAATGTCCCTGCTGGACCTTCGTGGATGTATGTGTAAGATATTTTGACATTATAAAAATAAATTTCCCTCGGGGAAGTGGTAGCAAAGCACACGTCATGTTGGAAAAGCCCAAGTTGTTTGTCAGGCTCTGGACAGACAAACCATTCTGCTTTATTGCTTCCCTGAGAACTGGATGAGAGACAAGGAATTGGCCAGGGGTGGGGGTTCCGAGAGGGAGAGGGATGTTTTAAAAAATGACTTTTAAGGGGCACCTGGGTGGCTCACTGGGTTAAAGTCTCTGCCTTCAGCTCAGGTCATGATCTCAGGGTCCTGGGATCGAAACCCACATCGGGCTCTCTGCTCAGCAGGGAGCCTGCTTCCCCCTCTCTCTCTGCCTGCCTCTCTGCCTACTTGTGATCTCTGTCTGTCAAATAAATAAATAAAATCATTTTAAAAAATGACTTTTAAAATTGAGATGTGACCTATGTATGTACATGGGGCGCCTGGGTGGCTTAGTCAGTTGAGTGTCTACCTTCGGCTCAGGTCATGATCCCTGGGTCCTCGGATTCCAATCCTCCAAGGAAAGCAAGGCAGGTGCCTCCAAGCAAGGTAGCAGGCACCTTGCTCAGCCGGGAGCTGAATACCTCGGTGAGTGTTCCAAGGGCACACCCCATATAAACACCACTCAGAGTAGGGTTTTGAACACTCCCGGCTCCCCATAAGAGGCCCCGTACCTCTGCCAGTCAATACCCACCCCGTTCCCCAGGTCACTAACATGACCTCCATTATTGCTATGGGCAGAATGTTCGTGTTCCCCTCCTTGCTGAAGCCCTAAGCCCCAGGGTGATGGTCCTAGGAGGTGCGCCTTCAGGCAGTGACGAGGTTGGGAGGGAGGAACCCTCATGAGGAGGATTAGCGCCCTTATAAGAGACAAGGGTGACCTGGTTTCTCTCCAGCCTGTGAGGCCAAGAAGGTGGCCATCAGCAAACCAGGAAGGGGGCTTTTGCCAAGCACTAAAACGTCTGTCACCTTAATCTCAGGCTTCCTAGCCTCCAGAACTGCGAGAAGTAATAAATAAATAAATTTCTGTATTTTGTGTTGCGGCTATAGTTAATGAGACTATATTGCATATTTGAAAGATCCTAAGAGAAAGATTGGAACTGTGTGAAGGACGGATATTAACTAAACTCACTACCGTTATCCATAAAATATACATGTAGCAAATCATTCTATTGCACACCTTAAACAATGTTATATGACAATTATATAGCAATAAAACTAAGGATAGAAGAATTTTACATAATTTTCCCATGTCAGGAAATATTCTCCTTTTAATCTTCTCCATTCATTAAAACAATGCAAAAACTACAAAAAAAAAAAATTCTCTTGTTTAAACCACCTGAACAAATAAGCCACCTCATCTATGATATTTTGTTGTAGCTTTGCATGGGCTAAGACAGTCATTACCAACTAGCTCGGCTCACTTTTGAACTTGACATAAATGGGATTGGGAGGTATGCACTCTTTCATGGCGGGCTTCTTTCACTCCCAAATCTGAGATTCCTTTGCACATCCTAGTAGTACATTACTTTTGTTGTTGTATTTTTTTGTATGAATAATGCAAAATTTGCCTATCCGTTGGATGACGGGTCTTTAAACAGGCTGCCCAAGGGAGGGGATGGCTCTCACCATCATGGCTACAAAGTGACTAATGGGACCAGACGCTGTTGTTTGCCTGGGACAATTTATTCATTTATTCAACAAATACGTATGAGCACCTCCTCTGTGTATGACGCCCCCAGGCATCATGTTCTGTGTGCTGGAGGGATCAAGGGGGCTCACGACAGAAGTCCTTATCTTCATGGAGCTGACGTCATAGAGGGAAGGGATGGGTCTAGCTGCTGGGCCTCACCTATGCCAAACCAGTCTTAGCGGTGGATGGAGACTGCAGGAGAAGGCTTCCCTGGGAAGGCTGACATTTTCCAGGATTAGTGCCGTGGGGACTTCCTTGAGGGGAGAAAGCCACCTCCCCAAAGTCAGGAGTGATGCACCGAAAGCCACACAGGAAGCCCATTCTGAAGAGCCTTCCTCCTCCTTTCATAGATGCAGACTGAAAAGGAGCCCAGCTCGAACAGGAGCTGGACTTTCCATCCATCCTGGCAGCTGGATCAAGTCGGGGAGAGTTTGATCTGTTCCAAGTATAGACAATGTTGGCTCCCCAGTGCCAAGAGCTGGAGACAATTCCCAGGATAATTTCAGATGGAGTCACAGGTCAGATCTATGCAAAGGTCAAAACAGAACACAGGCAGGGGTTTGAAAATCAGTCTTTGTAGTTTTATTTTTAACTTCCCTATTTGTTATTTTTATTTTCTCTTTCCTCGTAGAAATTTTAACAGCAGCAACAACAACAAAAGCTCATTTGCACTTGATTTCTGGGGCAGCAAGAGAGCGAGGAATAGTTACACGATGACAAGTGTCTCACCAGTAATACCTAAGAACTGAACGTGGGACACGGCCGCAATGAAGAGGACGGTCAAGTGGGCAGAGTCCCTCGGCCCTTTGGAAGAAGGAGTCTGTGGTGATGCCAGACACTGACCAGACTCAGCAGGTGGAAGCCCTCTGCCCCTGCCATCCCCATCGTGCTCTGTGGGTCACTTACACTTGGGGGTTCCCACAATTCTGGAAGAGGCTGGCCCTTCCTGCAAGGGAAGCACGTGATAGCTTAATGTGCACACAGACACCTTCTGATGGTAACAAGGAGACAAGTAATTGGAAAATCTTAATGCATCAGCAGTACTCAACCCCGAGGAGCTCTGAAAATACGATGATGCCGGGACCCACCACGGACCCGAGAATCACAATCTCCGGGTTAGCATCCGTGTATTTTTTTTTATGCTAGACTATATGAAGCCCGGCTTTTATTCACTTCATGTGAGTGAGTAGAGAAGCCCAGGGCTTTTGTCAATTTTTAAAAAGCCTAATGAAATGATCCATCCACCTTCAACTAGGGTCTGAGACAGACTTAAACACTATATGTCCTGACTCTCAACTGCACTCACAGTAACTAGTGAGCAATCACGCTTACACACATGCCAGGCAGAATGATGGGTATATTTCTCTACCTGAGATACATATTTATAAAATCATATGTATTGATTAACAAAATGCTCTTTGGGGGCCAAAGAAAATCCTTCGAATTCTGAGGTGTCCCCAGTAAGGACAGAGACACAAAGTGGGGAGGGTATCCGTGAGAGGGAAGTTTGAATTCATGTTTAAACCCCATAACACATGACGGAACGGGTTAGTAAATTAAGAAGCATAGAATCTGGCTCTTTGGTTCTGTTTCTGTATTTTCCGTAAAAAGGATGCCCACACCCTACCCCGCCCACAACCAGGGAGACCCTCCTAAAAGCCAAGCAGCAGAAGAGACACCCAGAGCTGGAAGACCCTCAAAGCAAGACCAACAAGTGTTGAAGACAGGATACCTGTAGGCAAAGAGAACTGGTAAGTATCATTTGGTAGAGCGCTACTCTCTCGGGTGTCCATCTCACATCCAGCTGGAAAAATGAAAGACGGGGCCCAATAGTAACTATTATAACCCCAATTATGGACTGAAGCTCTAAGTAATACTATCTAATCTATTTCTAAATTGTTATATAAAACTTTGCTTTTAGGAAACAGGTGTTTGACATTCTCACCCAAGCAAACAGCTGTGTGTACGTATTATAGGACTTGCACTAGCAGCAAATACATAGATGAGAGACCGAGGTATGGAAGAGTTAAATAAATGGTTCGTACTAGAGAATTTTACCAGCAGTTAAAAAAAAATAGGGTAGCAATACCTGTATTGACTTTAGTTTATTTGAAAGCATCCAGGTGATTCTAACGTGTGCGTAGAGCTGTGAACTACAGCACGCCTTCAATCACAGGCCATGCTTTTCTGGTTCTCTGTCTTGTAATTGGACTGAAAACTACTGGATCTAATTTAACTTGGAAATTTGAAAGTCCATACATCTAATTAACATTTATGGAGCACCTATGATATGATGAGAGATTGGGGGACCGAGCAGATAACCATAATTCTTGACCCACAAAACTCACAATTTGTCAAAATGAGTGCGTGAAATGCCCTGATACACACATTGTATAGAATTTCTGTTTACGGAGAACTGTTTTTCTTCCTTCCCATGCGCTTCCTGAGAGGGGAAGCTCATGGGAATTTGAACATCTCGGTATTTGAGACAGGTATAGAGAAGGTGAACGCCACATGAAGATGTTCAAGGATGTGAAATATAAAAATCCCCTCATTGTTGGAAATACAATTCACTTGAATTTGTTTTTGTGTATTTATTTTTAAATTTATTAAATTAATGTAAGTTCAAATGTATACGATTTTATTTATGTTGAAATACATCAATACTAAATTAAAATAAAGGGAAACCCACTGAGTTGTCCCATTAGCTCATTTCTGTTTCTTTAGTCTGAAAAATGACTGGGGGAGGGCAGCTACACACAGTAAGTCTATTTTGTCCAGAAATAACCATTGCTTCCACGGGGTACTGCCTTCCATTTCCTCTGGCTTTCTATGTATATGCATTTCTATGTAATACACGGATATAAATATATCCATATTTAAAGGCAGTCATATTGTACCTTACTGTACTGTGGTCTGCTGAATTTCACTTACACGTAATGAACAGCTCCCCGTGCCATTAAGCATCCTTTAAAAACAGTTTCTTTTCTTTTCTTTTTTTTTTTTTGTAGATTTTATTTATTTCAGACAGACACAGAGAGAGATCGAGAGAGAGCACAAGCGGGGGGGAGGGGCAGAGGGAGAAAAGCAGACTCCCTG
Source organism: Enhydra lutris kenyoni (assembly GCF_002288905.1). Taxonomy (NCBI): domain Eukaryota; kingdom Metazoa; phylum Chordata; class Mammalia; order Carnivora; family Mustelidae; genus Enhydra; species Enhydra lutris. The sequence continues at coordinate 2,361,526 of NW_019154127.1, read as the reverse complement.
CTGAGCGGGAAGCCCAACATGGAGCTCCATCCCAGGATCCCAGGATTATGACCTGAGCCCAATTTAAATGCCTTAACCAATCTAGACACCCAGGCATCCCTTTATTAATAGTTCCTAATGGTTACAAAGATTTCATTTCAGTGGACACACTGCAGACCCTTAAATACTTGCTGACAAATGAGGGTCTCAACTTCAGTTTGAGAATTTTGGATGTTTGGATTACTTACGCTTTTGGCTAATAGTACATAAATACTGCCAAGCTACCCCTCACTTCTAAATGAGTTTCACTGGTCATTTGCAGCCTCGTACCCCCCCCTCTCTGACCCTTACAAGATCCCCTGGGTTGGCCTGCACTGCCATCCTCATCTCCATAGTAGACGGGAGAAAAGAAGGCTCGAAGGAAGTGTGACTGGCACCTTGGCAGCTTTTCTGTTGGTGGATGACCAGGATGAGACCCCACACCGGTGACCAGGATCAGACCCCACACCAAGAGACAGACTGGGGAATCCCAGCATTTCCAGCAGGAAAAGTCACCGATGGACTATAACGACAGGATGCTAGAATTACAAGGATCAAGACACTGTCCCCGCTTCTTTGAAAAAGAACGAACGTAATATTCTCGTATTTTCTTTATGGGTTCATGCCCTTGACCAGGATGAGAAGGGAACGGCTCTGCGCTCCTCACCACCGTCCAGCTTTTCTCCCGAGCTGCTCTGAAGGCGCCACGTGGACACGAGTGCCCCCTGCTGGACACCTGTCGCATGGTCTCAAGTTTCTCTCGCGGGGTTGACACCGAGGGGAACAGAGTTTGCGGGAGGTGGGGGGAGGCGAGCCCAACCGGGGGTCGGTCCCAAGCTCCTTCCTTAGCTGTGGCAGCGTCTGACTCGGCTCTGGGCTGCGATCAGTATGTTTCAAGGCAAGCAGGGGATTTTAATGAGTCCGAGCCGGGAACTACAGGTCGTATCAATCATGGGCAAGAAAAATCCTTTTCTCCTTGCCTGTCTTATAATTGGACTGAAAATTATTGGGTCTAATTTGCTTTGAAAATTCATACATCTGTCTCCAGCTCTGGCAATGCACAGCAAGCAGTAGGATGCTTTTTACCTTAATGAAGTGGTGAAGAAGATAAAGCTGGCTCCTACTTTCTGAACGTTTTTTCCTACTTAAGGATCTGCCCGAGTAATTTGGAAGGATCGTGTCCCACTGCGACCCGTCTAGGTGCCCCGCTTGGCCGCGGGCGCTTGTCCTGCCCGGGAGAGGGCGCCTCTCTGGTGCCCCCTGGTGGTAAATCGGCGAAGTGCCGCGTCTTATTTAGACCCAGAGCCCAGTGTGCACCCTTAGAGGACCCTTAGAGATCTTTTCTAATCCTCTGATTGTACAGATGAGGAACTGAGGCCCTAAATGGTGAAGAGGACTTCCCAGCTCATACACGATAGTGATGAAGTATATTTTACAGGTTCGCACACGTTGTAACTGGGGTCTGGGGGGGGCGGGGGCAGTGTTCAGGGATAGGAGAGAACCACTCAGGTCTTCAGAGGAGGTCAGTCTGAGCAAAGCTTGGAGATGAGAATCTGATGGTGGGCAGAGTTGGGACAGCTGCTGGTGCCATACACCAGGCCCTCAGGTGACTGTTGGTGCCTCTACCTGAGACTGAGAATCTGGAAAATTCTTTGAACCTATAGACTTATAAACCCTTCAAGCTAAGTGTTTCCAAAACCGGACTCATCATTTCCACCCCTCCTTTTTCTTCATCGTATCTCATCCCAGTCACTGGAATCACCTTCTACAGGGTTGAGCGAGCTGGACAGCTAGTCACCCCTGTCGTCTTCGTCCATCACGGAGCCTTTCTCTCGAACCTTCTCTCCCACCAGTGCTTCCTCTTGCCTTTTGGCTGAAAGAGCCTTGGCAATGGACACCTGCCAGACAGCTCGGCGGTAGTATCGTTTGAACATTCTTGGGGCATCTGGATAGGGTCTTACCGTGGAAAGCTTGTCCTGCCTTCTCAAGGGAGAATTTGGGACCCTTCCATCCGTAGCCCTTGCCCACCTCCCTTCCAACTGGAATGCAGCTGTGTGTCCCAGATTTCACCAATCCAGGGCAAATTCAGCAGGTCGCAGCATGAAGGTGAGCCATGCCATGGGGGCTGGGGCTGTTCATCAAAGCTCGAGTGTCCTGTAGGACATGATGGGAGGATGCGGGAGGACAAGGGGCAGGGGCGCAGAAGGCCCATGAAGAGAGAGGAGATGTTAGATGATTTGAGGGGGCTGAAATGTGGGGCCATGACCTAGTGTGACCCAAACTGATGCACGGTGATAAATTAGGTTGTCATCTCATTTGTAAACATTGCTTCGTTGTGGTAGAATGATCTAGGACTCCAAGTAGGAATGATGAGCTAGAGAGGCTGGCAGAGGAGCTCGGGAATGTGGGTGCTGAAGAACTGGGCAGGAGCAGAGTCTGGCTGGAAGCAGATCCTCACGTGTCAGACAGGGGAGCAGGTGCAGTGAGTGGTTGTCAAATAGGTAGAATGGTTATTTTTTTCACCCCAAAACAAGGTATCACCAAATGGGACAAAATGGGCAAACTGGACAAGAAGAAACAGATAAGCTGGGCTTCATCAACATTAAAAATTTTCATGCATCAAAATATACCATTGCGAGCACCTGGGTGGCTCAGTCAGTTAAGTGTCTGCCTTCAGCGCAGGGCATGATCCCAGAGTCCTGGGATTGAGTCCTACATCTGGCTCCCTGCTCAGTGGGGAGTCTGCTTCTACTTCTGCCCCTCACCCCACTCTCTTTCTTTCTCTCTCTCTCACACTCTTTCTTTCTCTCTCAAATAAATAAAATCTTTAAAAAAAGAGACACCATTGAGACAGTGAAAAGACAACAGAATGGGGGAGAATATTTGCAAATCACGTATTTGATAAGTGTTTAATATTCAGAATACAAAAAAAGAACCAACAACTCAACAACAAAAAAGACAATCCAATTAAATAAATGGGCAAAGGGCTTGAACAGACATTTCTCCAAAAAAGGTACACAGATGGCCAATTAGCACATAAGATGCTCAACATCTTTAGTCATGGGGCAATGCAAGTCAAAACTGTAAAGAGATGCTATTTCACACCTGCCAGGATGGTGATAACAGAAAAGAAAAAAAATCCAGAAAATAACAAGTGTTGGTGAGGATATAAATACGTTGCAACACTTGTATGTCAAGCATAGGAATGTAGAATGGTGAGGATGTTCTGGGAACTAACTTGGCAGCTTCTCAGAAAGTTAAACATAGAATTACTGTGTGACCCAGCAATGCCTTTGCTAGAAGCATTGAAAACAGGGACTCAAACAGATACTTACACACTAATGTTCCCAACAGCATTATTCACGATAGTCCAGAGGTGGGAGTCACTCAGGTGTCCATCAAAAGCGAAAAAATGAGCGGAAAAAGCGAAATGCAGGAACGTGCAGTGGAATATTATTCAGTTGTAAAAAGGAAAGCAGTTTTGATATATGCAGCAACACAGATGAACCTTGAAAACAGAAGGCTAAGTGAAATAAACCAGATGCGGAAGGACAAATATTGTATGATTCCACTTATGTGAAAAATCCAGAATGTGCAAATTCATAAAGACAGAAGGTAGATGGGCGCCTGGGTGGCTCAGTGGGTTAAAGCCTCTGCTTTCGGCTCAGGTCATGATCCCAGGGTCCTGGGATCGAGCCCCGCATTGGGCTCTCTGCTCAGCAGGGAGCCTGCTTCCTCCTCCTCCCTCTCTCTCTCTGCCTGCCTCTCTGCCTACTTGTGATCTCTGCCTGCCAAATAAATAAATAAAATCTTAAAAAAAAGACAGAAGGTAGAGTAGAGGTTATCAGGGTTGGTGGGGGGGGAGGAGAAGGGGAACGGGGAATTGTTGTTTAGTGGGTATGAAGTTTCGAGGTGATGAAAATAGTTTGGAAATAGTGGGGATGGTTACACAAAGCTGGGAATGTAATTAACACATGGTTAAAATGGTTTATGTTACGCGCATTTTACCGCAATAAAAAATGTAAAAGAAATTATCTTCAGTTTTTTAAGAGTGTAGATGTAAAAGTGGAAGAGCTAATACGCAAAGGTTGGATGTGTAGTTTAACTAATGAGAGGCTGTATTGTGCTCAGTGACAAGGGTGCCACACAGACAGGGCACGAGGTTGCCACGATTTCTCCGCCTGTTTAGTGTTTCATGCTCTCTCGTGGACTCCTTGGAAAAACCATGAGAGAAGCTGTTCCCATGTTCATTTTCCAGTTGGGAAAACAGACTGTTTGGTCTTGGCCCAAGGTTGCCCATTTATACAAACAAGTTTAAGTCTATCCTTCTCAAAATGGATACCAAATGGGGCCACCGTGACCTCACATTTCCTCCCACTTCCTGTTACTTTAGAACAGTGGGTGTAGTCTTTGATCCTGGATTATATTTTGAAGAAGTCGCCTCACCCTAAGAGGGTACATTTGAGCTGCTTTGCTTAATTTAACTGGGGAGGGAGGTCACTGTGAAGGATAGATCCTAAGATCTTTAAACACACCTAATTTCTCACGGGACTTTCTGGAACTCATCACTCTTGGGACACTGACCCTGAGTTGAGTTTGTTAGTTTGTGGGGTTCATTTTAGTGCACAATGGCAGATTTATTAAAGTTTGAATGCAGTTCTTTTTCAATGTAGTTTAATACATCTGCCATTTTTGAATCATCCATCTTTGAAATTTAGTGGACTTTGGTGAGAGAAGTCCTTGAATTTCCTCAATTTGACCAGTAGAGGTCGCTCTTTCACTACGATTTTTTTGAAAAAAGGCTCTACGGCAAGTCCACACTAAGGCCCTGAACAAAAATTATTGTCCTTACCCTCATTCTCTGTCTCTTTTTTCCTCCTTCTGTTCCTGCCTCTGCTTTTCCTTTTTTAAAATCCCCCCCCCCTTTTTTTTAAGATTTTATTTGTTTGTTTATTTGACAGGCAGAGATCACAAGTAGGCAGAGAGGCTGGCAGAGAGAGGAGGAAGCAGGCTCCCTGCTGAGCAGAGAGCCTGATGCGGGGCTCAATCCCAGGACCTGGGATCATGACCCAAGCTGAAGGCAGAGGCTTTAACCCATTGAGCCACCCAAGCGCCCCTCTCCCTTCTTTATTCCAATCAGTCAGCATAAGATATGACAGCAGGGGAGTGATGCTTTTGCTTAGCAAGTTCTGGGGACATTCATCACCGCCTGCATGCTGAATTCTATGGTCCCTACTAAGGACAAATTCCCCGAGTACAGGGACCAAATGGCAAAGAGAGTTAAACCTCCCCTTTATCAACTTTTACCAGATGAAAATGGACTTCCGTTTTTGTGTGTAGATAAAGTATGGTCACGTAGCTGGGGTTCTGTGTTCCTTTCCCTAACTATTCATTTTCTGGGGGTCTTACCTGTCCTGGCCCCAGAGAGGACAACAGGCGCTATTCAGAAAAATCCGTTGTCAAATCTGAGAAGCACTGAGATTTTGACATTCGATAGTTAAAACTCATTTTCTGCCCAGAGACTTATAGCTTTCCAGTAGTTCTCTTCTTTGGCTGCTGACAAGAACTTTAGCTTTTATTATTTTCTTAACTAATCACTAATAAATTATTTCAGAAAAAAAAAGTATTTCTTTTTAGTGTTTTCAACCAGGTTTTCATCTTCTCTGTTCCATATCTTCACCTGTGTTATTCGGGAGAGGTATCCACAGAAGGCTTTTTTTTTTTTTTTTTTAATTTTTATTTTTTTATTAACATATAATGTATTATTAGCCTCAGGGTACAACAGAAGGCTTTTAACTGGGAGAGTTAACAATCAAAATCAGATTTCACCAATTAGAAAAAAATTGATCAAATATTTTATTTTTTTAAAAAAGATTTTATTTATTTATTTTTCAGAGAGAATGTACGCAGGGGGAGTGGCAGGTAGAGGGAGAAGCAGGCTCCCCACTGAACAAGGAGCCTGTTGTGGGACTTGATCCCAGGACCCTGGGATCATGACCTGAGCGGAAGGTAGATGCTTACTTAACCAAATGAGCCACCCCGGCGCCCCTGATTTAATATTTCAAAACAAAGAACTCTGTAGCCTGAGAGACAAGGGAAAACGTGTGTGTGATGAGGGGTGGGAAAGGAGTGCTGCAAACACGATGTTTTCTCTATTTTAAATTACTTTGGTGTGGATAGAATTCTTTAAGTGTGGGGTGATTTAGAACCTCAAAGAAATGGTGCCCTTCTGCAGACATGCCTCATTCCACAACTTGGTTAGTGAGAAGTTTGCTGGAACCTGGTATTTGCGCCTTGGACTCCATGGGTTTTAAGGACCTGAAATGTCCCTGGGAGGTCGAGAAGGAGACAATCTACCCTGTTCTCATTTACATTACCCCGGCTTTTCCTTCTTGGGCAGCCTATTCAAATTAGCGGGAAGGAGGTGACATGGGCTCTCTCATGGAATTGGTTTTGACTGAATTTTCTGTTGCTTGTGTCACCTTGAGTCAGTTTCTTATTCTGTCCAGTTGTTGGCTGTCCCGGTCACAAAATAAGATGTAGAGTTAATGTTTGTCTGCTAGGTGTTCCCGATTTTAGTCTTTGAGGCTCCATGGTCTGGCTCTGATTTATCTGAAGATTTTATTTTTAAGTAATCTCTGCACCCAACTCGGGATTCGAACTTCTACAACCCTAACATCAAGAGCTGTGTGTTCTACTGACTAAGCCAGCCAGGCATCCGCCCCCAGCTCTGATTTATTATTTCAGTTGTATCGGTCAGGCTTCTCTAGAGAAACAGAAATAACAGAATCCACACACACACACACACACACACACACACACACACACGTTTCCATATATATAAAATCTGAAGAGATTTATTGTGAGGAATTGGCTGGCATGATGAATGAGGCTGGGAAGTCCTATGAGATGCTGTCTGTAGGTTGGAGATCCAGGGAAGCCGGTGGTGTAATTCAGTCTGAGTCGGGAGGCTTGAGAACCAGGAGTGCCTGTGTCCAAGGTCAGGAGAAGACGGGTGTCTAGCCCACACAGAGAGAGTGAATTTGCCCTTCCTTTGCCTCTGTGTTCAATACAGACCGTCAGAGGACTGGATGATGCCCACCTATGTTGGGGAGGACCAGCTGCTTCACTCGGTTCACCAATACGCGTGCTAATCACTTCTGGAAATACCCTCAGACACATCCAGAAATAGTGTTCTGCCAGCTGTATCTGGGCATCCCTTACCCACTCAAGACAACACATAAAATTTAGCAGCACACTAAGCAACTGTCTCACATTCTGATAAAGGTAGAGATAGTCAGTAATCACAATATTTGTATTTGTTTTCCTCTTGGTTCCGAAAAACCTTTTTTTTTTTTTAAGATTTATTTATTTATTTATTTGACAGAGAGATCACAAGTAGGCTGAGAGGCAGAGAGAGAGAGGAAGGGAAGCAGGCTCCCTGCTGAGCAGAGAGCCCAATGCGGGGTTCGATCCCAGGATCCTGGGATCATGACCTGAGCTGAAGGCAGAGGCTTTAACCCACTGAGCCACCCAGGCGCCCTCTGAAAAATCTTTTGATACAACTCTGAGCCTTTATTTGGCAAGGAATAGGAAAAAGGGAAAGTGAATCAAGAAAGTGAAGGACAGGGGCGCCTGGGTGGCTCAGTGGGTTAAAGCCTCTGCCTTCAGCTCAGGTCATGATCTCAGGGTCCTGGGATCGAGCCCCGCATTGGGCTCTCTGCTCAGCGGGGAGCCTGCTTCCTCCTCTCTCTCTGCCTCTCTGCCTACTTGTGATCTTTGCCTGTCAAATAAATAAATTAAAAAAAAAAAAAAGAAAAAAGAAAAATGAAGGACAAAGAACGAGACCTCTGGGGCCCACCTACCTGGGTTGTAGTCCCAACGCTGTTACTTACTAGCTACTTGGCGCGAGCTTTGGAAATGCTTTTTGTCTCCATTTTCTCCTCTCAAAAGCTGGGATAAAAATAGTACCTGTCTGGTGGGATTGTTGAGAAGAATAAATTATTTAAATGTGTATGTTTGTGCCCTATAAATGACGCTACCACCAAATAATTATTGTTCCTGCCTACTTTCAGTAATGTTTTCTAGGAGATCAGCTTCATTCCTTGCCTACTTGTGACCCACTGACAAATGTGAGGGGCACTGATTTTTGTGAAAAACAGTGTTCCGGGCCCAGGTTCCTGCCCTCATAGTATTTACCATCATGTTGAAAGGTAAACCCAACATATCAGTAAAATCTTTTTTTTTTTTTTAAAGATTTTATTTATTTATTTGACAGAGAGGTAGAGACAGAGAGCACAAGCAGTCAGAGTGGCAGGCAGAGGGAGAGGGAGAGGGAGAAGGAGGCTCTCTATGGAGCAGGGAGCCCAATGTGGGGCTCGATTCCAGGACCCTGGGATCATGACCTGAGCCAAAGACAGACACTTAACTGACTGAGCCACGCAGGTGCCCCAACATATCAGTAAAATCTAAGTGGTTAGTCTGACAGGTGGCTGTCGGAGGAAGGTGCTTCCAAGGTCACACGTCATATTTTGGAGTCTTCCCTTCGGGTCTTTTTGTTGACACCCCTTCAGAGAACCAGAACTGTCCTGTTGGTGGGAAGAAGTGTTGGGACAATCTAATACACCTGTATTATAGGCTGAAAACCACATGCCAAGATGGGGAAGAATCATAATATATATAATGTAATTATAATAGACATATTACATAATATATAATTATAATATATTATAAAACATATACATGATACAGGATTATTATATGTGATTTATAAATCAATAATAGGAAAAACTCAAAACAGAAAAAGGATAAAATTTCCAACCGTTAATTCACAAAAGATGAGAGTTAAATGTGTAGTAAACATGAACCCTCACTAGGAATCAGAGGTATACCAATTAATACCACAGAGAGATCATGTTTTGCACCATGAGTGGAGCAAAAAAGCAAGACAAACAATACCAGGCGTTGACAAGGGTCTGGAGAACTGGGAATTATCAGTCATGACTAAGAGGACTGTCAACACAGTAACCGCAGAGAGAAACTTGTTACTATTTAGTGAAGGGAAAGATTCGCATTCTCTTGACACGGTAATTGCACTTCTAGGCAGGAACGATACTGGATGTCTTTAACAACCCATGGGGCTAGAGCACCTCCAATCGGAGTGGAGGCTTCTCCTACCCAGCAGGGGCACATGTGTTGCTGAAAACATGCTGGATACCAGCCCCACTTCTAGCAATTTTCCCTAGAGACTTCACACATTGGATAGGCAAGTGTGTAAGAATATTTATTGCAACATTGTTTGTAAAAAAAAAAAGAAAAAGTAATAACAAAGCAATCCAACTCTTCAAGAAAAGGTGAATAAATACGTTTTGGTTTATTGTCCAATAGAATAATCAGTGAAAAGGGATGAAATTGAACCATGTGTATCAAGTGGGTAAATCTTGGAAACCTCAAGTTCAGGGAAGCAGCAATGGCAAAGGACACGTACTATAAAATGTCATTTATGTATTTATATTTTAAAAGTAATCTCTATACCCAGTGTGGGGCTCGAACTCACGACCCCAAGATCAAGCGTCTCCTGACTGAGCCTACCGGGGACCCCTAGGAGATACCATTTAAATAAACTTTGGAAACAGTAATACTACGGTTATGTGTAATAATGGTGGGAAGAATCCATGGGAATGACCCTCCACATTCAGTATATTGGTTATTTCTGGGGAAAGGAAGAAAGGAGGGAGGGGTTTCAACCTGACTCGTTTCTTTTCTTTTCTTTCTTCTTTCTTTCTTTTAGATTTTGTTTATTTATTTGACAGAAAGAAACACAGCAAGAGAGGGAGCACAAGCAGGGGAAGTGGGAGAAAGAGAAGCAGGCTTCCTGCCCAGCAGGAAACAAGTGACGCCTTCTCCGTGCAGCCCACCTGATGGGTTCTGCGGTGCCCTTGGGCTGACCTCCGACTGATGGACATTGCCCAGGTAAGATTTACGACTCCTCTTTGAAGCCTGAGTCTCAGGAGGATGGGACTGAACACAGGTGCCTCAAACAAAAAAGGCAATTACATCTGACTTGAGGCACATTCAGCAGCTCTAAGATGTTGCTTAAAGACACTAATTTCTTCCAGAGATAACCCTTCTCACCCCACTTCCAGTAGATCACTTAATCTGTTCTGTCCTTTCCCGTGAATTTTAAACTTCGCTGTGCTCCCGACAAAAAAACGAACACCGACCAGAGTCCATTTCTTGAATTATTGTAATTTAAGGATGGGAGCTTCAGGGTGATTGGGTACAACTCAGTTGCAGAATTTCTGATTGGAGGTGGCAAATCGGAAGAAGGGACATTTGTATTTGGGAATTCTCTGGACCCCTTCCCCAGCTCCTGGGATGAGGGAAGGGAACTGGGCGTTTGGGGCAACGTGGTCTGACAGACCACACTCGGGCTCTGCAGTTAGTCAGACCTGGTTTTGAAGTTGGCTATGTGACCTTGGGCCATTTATTTTACCTCCCAGAGCTTTGATTTATTTCCTCAGTGACAAAGTGAGGGAGGTGATGCCGGCCATGAAGGAGCTGGGAAGTTGACGGGTAAGGCAGCTTGTGCAATTCTGGGCACCCGGCTCATTCTCTCCTTTCCCCCATATGCACAAACACCCCTAAATGCTCTGTGTCCTGTAGCTTTTATTTTAAAGAAGGAAGTGTAGAAAGAGAGGGAGAGAGAATTTTTTTTTAAGATTTTATTTATTTATTTGACAGAGAGAGAGAGAGAGAGAGAGAGAGAGAGAGATATCCTAAGTAGGCAGAGAGGCAGGCAGAGAGAGAGGGGGAAGCAGGCTCCACATTGAGCAGAGAGCCTGATGCGGGGCTTGATCCCAGGCCCCTGAGATCATGACCTGAGCCAAAGGCAGAGGCTTTAACCCACTGAGCCACCCAGGTGCCCCAGGGAGAAAGAATCTTAAGCTGAGTGGGGAGCCTGGTGCGGGGCTTGATCTTAAGACCCTGCGATCCTGACCTGAGCTGAAATCAAGCATCAGACGTCCCACCGACTGAGCCACCCAGGCACACCTGTGTCCTACAGCTTTTATTCCCATCCTCACTTGCATCCAAATCTGCTCTTAGGAAGGTTTTGATTTGAGGGCTGGTGGGCAGAGGTAAGGGAGGTGGGAAGGGGGAGGCTGCTGGGGAACCAGCGGGGGAGGTGGGTTTGGAAAAGAAGTTTGCCAGTGAATTTCTGCTTAATGTTACTCTTCCCAGATTTTTTTTTTTAAGTTAATCTTGAGTTATAAAATCCAAGGGTCTCTTGCTGCCATTTCTGGAGTGGTGAGATTTGGGGTGGGGGAAGCTCCTGGGGAGGGAGGTCTTTCCCAGCTTTGGATTCATACCCTAGACTTGCTGCCTTCCTACCCAGATCTTTTATTAGCCACCTGAGAGACAGCTCACGGGATGCAAAGCTTCATTATTCTTCAATGGAGGCAGAAGTAGCAATTTGCAGATTCGCCAGAGTGTTGCACTGGTTTTAGGGCCACTGGCTGTTTCGCTTAGAACAAGTGTCTGGACTTCCCTGAGCCTCAGTTTACTCATTTGTAACAGACAATGTATCCTTTTGTTCCCGCCTACCATTGGGGGTATTAAATGTAAGCAGAGAGGGGAAAAGCACTTCAAAAACCATAAAGTGCTGTACGAATCTCAAACATCATTAATATCCTTGCCAACAGCCTGGACAGAGGTTGCCTTTGGGTAAGAGGGATGAAAATTGGTCATTGTTTCGAGCAGGACACAAAGCAATATCTTTACCTAGTTAACCTGATGTTCCGTACATTCTGCTCCTGGTTTTTTTTTTTTCCCCCCACATCAACAAAGCTATTATGTTTTCCCCAGTTTTATTGAGAAATGATTATCACACAACACTATTTAGGTTTAAGGCACACAGCATAATGGTTTAAGTTATATATTTTGTAAAATGATTACCATAATAAGTTCAGCTCACATCCATCTTGTCACATAGATACAATAAAAGGAAAAGAAAGAAGAAAAGAGTATAGGGAAAAAGGATTTATTCTCTTATCACCTTTTCTATAGGTCAGGCAGGACTATAAGCTATTGTCCTCCTCTGTTCATTGCATCTCTAGTGTTATTTATCTTATAACTGCAAGTTTGTATATTTTGACCACGTTCTTCTAATCCTCCCTCCTCCTACCCCTGCTTCTGATGGCAAATGTTATTGCTTTTTCTATGAGGGTTTTTTTTTTTTAAGGTTCCCCATATAAATGAGATCATACAGTATTTGTTTTTCTCTGTCTGACTTATTTCATTTAGCATAATGCCTTCAAATTCTATCCATTATCACAAATGGTAGGATGACCTTGGTTTTTATGGTTGAGTGATATGCCGTTGTGTCTATATACCCCAACTTCTTTATTCATTCATCTGTTGTTGGACACCTAGGATGTTTCCATGTTGTGGCTTTTGTAAATCATGCAGTTGTGAACATGGAGGTATGGATTTTTTTTTTTTGAGTTAGTGTTTTTTGTGATATATTATCAGAAGTGCAATTTCTGGATCTTATGGAAATTCGATTTTTGATTTTGTGAGGATACTCTGTACTGTTTTCTATAGTACCACTTTCCAATCCCACCAATGGTGCCTAAGAATTCTCTTTCTCTCCATCCTGGCCAACTTTTGTTCTCTCTTGTCTTTTTGATGATGGCCCTTCTATCAGGTGTGAGATGATATCTCAATGCGGTTTTGATTTGATTTCCCTAATGACTAGTGGTGTTGAGCATCTTTTCACATACCTACTGGCTTTTTGTATATCTTCTTTGGAGAGATGATGTTTATTCAGATCCTTTGTCCATTTTTTAATTGAGCTCTTTTTTGCTTTTGAATTGTATGAGTCTTTCATATGCTTTGGATATTAACTCCTTATCAGATAGATGGTTTGCAAATATTTTTTTTTCCCATTCCATAGATTGTGTTTTCACTTTATTGATGGTTTCTGTTGATGTATAGAAGATTTTTAGTTTCATGTAGCCACACTTATTTTTTTTTATTTTATTGCTGTGCTTTATTGCAAAAAAATCATTTCATTACCCAGACCCATGTCAAGGAGCATTGTTCCTGTTTTCTTCTAGGAGTTTCATGGTTTCGGATATTACATTTAAGACTTTAATCTATTTCAGGTTAATTTTTGTGAATGGTGTACAATAGGGATCCAGATTCATTTTCTTTATATGTAAATATCCAATTATTCTAGCACCATTTGTTGAAGAGACTGTCTTTTCTTCATTGAGTATTTTTGGTCCCTTGTCAAATATTAGTTAACTGTGTATGTATGGGTTTATTTCTGGGCTTTTGAATCTGTTCCATTGGTCTATGCCAGTACCATACACTTTTTAATAAAAGTTTTATATATATATATATATATTTATATATATATATATATATATATAATGGAGAGAGAGAGTGAGTGCACAAATGGAGGGAGGGGCAGAGGGAGAGGGAGAGAAGCAGAATCTCTGCATGGCATGGAGCCTGACACAGTGCTCAGTTTCATGACCCTGAGCTCATGACCTGAACTGAAATCAAGAGTTGGACACTGAACCAACTGAGCCACCCAGGTGCACCAAATACTATACCCTTTTAAAGACTATAGTTATATTACAGTTTGAAATCCGTAAGTGTAAAACCTCCTGCTTTGTTTTCTTTCTTAGGATTTCTTTGGTTATTCAGGGTCTTTTGTATTTTTGTGTAAATTTTAGGAGTATTTTCTCTATTTTTGTTAAAAAAATGTCTTTGGAATCTTGATAGGTATTGCATTGAATCTATAGATGGCTATTATTAGTACTGACATTTTAACAACATTAATTCTTCCAATCCATGAACATGGGATACCTTTCCATTTATTTGTGTCATCTTTGGTTTCTTCCCTCAATATGTTGTGGTTTTCCATGTTGAGGCAAAGCTTTCAGCCTTTCACCATTGAGTATGATGTTAGCTGTGCATTTATCATCTATGGTCTTTATTATGTTGATATATGTTCCTTCTATTCCTAATCTGTTAAAAGAGTTTTTATTATGAACAGATGCTGAATTTTGTCAAATGCTTTTTCTGTGTCCATGATCATAGGATTCTTTTCATTCATTCTATTAATGTGATATAGCACATTGATTGATTTGTGTATGTTGAACCATCCTTGCATCCCAGGGATAACCCTGCTTGGTCATGGTGAGTGATCTTGTTAATTTCATGCTGCATTCAGTTTCCTCATATTCTGTTGAGAATTCTTTCATCTTTGTTCATCAGGAATACTGGCCTGTAGCTTTCTTTTCTTGTGGTGCACTTTTCTGGTCTTGGTATCAGGCTAATGATGGCCTTATAAAGAGTTTGAGAGTGTTCCCTTCTCTTCAGTTTTTTGGAAGACTTTGAGAAGGATTGGTGTTAATTCATCTTTAAGTATTTGGTAAAATTCATCAGTGAAGATTTTTGGTCCTGCACTTTTCTTTGTAGTGAAATTTTTGATCACTGATTCAATCTTGTTACTAGTATTTGGTCTCTTCAGGTTTTCTATTTTTTCCACAATTCAGTCTCAGTAAGATTCTAAGACTTTTTCTGTTTCTCTCTCGGTTGCCCAGTTTGTTGGACTGTAATTGTTCAGAGTAGCCTCTTACGAACCTTTGAATTTCTGTGGTATTAATTGTAATGTCTTTTTTTTATTACTAATTTTATTGATTTGGGTCCTTCAATTTTTTTTCTTGGTTAACCTAGCTAAAGGTTTTCCAATTTTATTTATCTTTTCAAAGAACCAATTCTTTGTTTGGTTAATCTTTTCTATTGCTTTTCTGTTCTCTATTTCATTTTTTTCTGCTCTAATCTTTATTATTTCCTTTATTCTGCTAACTTTGGACTCAGTTTGTTCTTCTTTTCCTAGTTCCTTAAGGTTGTTTATTTGGGATCTTTCTTGCTTCTTAGTGTAGGTGTTTACTGCTATGAACTTCCTTCTTAGAACTGCTTTTGCCGCATCCTGTAAATTCTGGTATGTATGTTTTAATTTTCATTTGTCTCAAGAGACTTTTTAATCATCCCTTTAATTTTTTCTTTGTTCCACAGGTTGCTCAGGAGAATGTTGTTTAATTTTCATGTGTTTGTGGATTTCCCAGTTTTTCTCTTGTTACTGATTTCTAGTTTCATGCCATCATGGTCTGAGAAGATTGGCTTGGGATAATTGCAGCCTTCTTGAACTTGCTAAGACTGTTTTGTGGCCTCATATCTGGTCTATCCTAGAAAATGTTCCATGTGCACCATAGGAGAATGTGTATTTCCCTGTTGTTGGATAGAATGTTCTTTATATGCTTGTGAGGTCCATATGGTCTGTTGCATTTTTCAAATTCTCTGTGTCTTTATTGATTCTCTGTCTGGGTGACCTAGCTATTGTTGAAAGTGGGGTATTAAAGTCCCTAACTATTATTGTATTACTGTTTATTTTTCCTTTTAGCTCTGTTAGTTTTCGCTTTATATATTTAGGTGTTCCAATGAACAAAGCTATTATTTTGTACAGCATTTCCCTGAAGGCTGGAAGAATGGTTTAGAGATACTGGTAGGAGGCAAGATTTAATCACCTACTCTGAGCTGAAAAGATGGAATAACTCAATGCTTTAGTAGTTAGAACAGAGACAAAGTCATGGAAAACTGTACCAAGTAAAATAAATGTATTTTTTGATTTGTTCTTTCATTTTTCTCTTGGTCTAATTTTAAAACCACAAAATGATAGGAATTATTACTCAAATGAATATTGGCTTTCAGGTTATTCTCACAGAAAATCTCAATTATCATTTATTTTCTTGGGAGGTCTGTGATATTTTGAGTCCAGAATTTGTCAGTTGTAAGTGAAAGAAAGTTAACTCAAATTAATTAAAAAAAAAAAAAGACATCTTTAGCTCACTTAACTGAAAAGCTCAGGGGTAGATTGGCTAGATTCAGGGGCTATGTTTCAGGACTTGACATCTTTTTGGCACTGCTTTGTTTCAGCCTGATGTCCCTCTGTGGTCCCAATATGGGTTTCAGATGACTTTCGCCTATCTAGGGGTGGCTGGCTGCTCAGCTGGTAGAGCATGTGACTGTTGCTCTTGGGGTTATGAGTTCAAGCCCCACACTGGGTGTAGAGATTACTTAACAAATAAAATCTTTATAAAAAGAAAAGGAAGCCCTGTTTAGTCCCTGATGGTACTGAAAGACTGATAATTGCTTCAGATACACTGTGGACCATTCCTTATAACCCTGTCTCACAAATAGACTGACTCACAATAAGAAACCATGTAAACTTCTTAGGGTCTCCAGGGAAACTGAGGTTTCTGTAAAAGTGCAAAGCTTGGGGCGCCCAGGTGGCTCAGTCAGTTGGGCGTCTGACTCTTGGTTTCAGCTCAGATCCTGGTCTCCAGGTTGTGGGATCAAGCCCCATGTCAGGCTCTGTGCTCAGTGGGGAAATCTGCTTGTTCCTCTCAATCTGTGCTCATGCTTTCTCTCTCTCTCTGAAATAAATATACAAACTAAAAAACCTTGAAAAGGGAGCAAAGTTCATAAGCCTATTATTCCTATAAACATTTATATGTTTAATTTATAATAAATTTTATTTTCTCCCATCCCAGGCTTGGTACCATTTCTGAGAGTTGCTAATGTCACCGGATGAAAAGATAACCCACCAGCTCACAGGTTTACACTGGCGAGAGCGGGGAGGCATAATGCCATGTTGCTGAGGAGCAGGTCACCTGCATTTTATTTTGACTCAGCCACTTGTGCTCGGCTCAACTGCATTCCCGCTATGGCTGTGGTTACTGTTGCTGCTTCTCCCAGCACCTTGTGGTCTGTAATAATTAGCAAGAGCACATGGAAAGTTCTAGGAGCTTCTTGAAAACCAAAATGCTAAGGGCTATTACTCTGTGACTAGAAAGAAGGGGTGGAGAATAAACCTGACCCCTTGTGCTCCTTCCATCTTTGGGAATTGGCCCCTTAGACACAATGAACTCAAAGTTTCACACTCACCTGAAGCACTGGGGTGAGTGAGGTCCCATGGGGAGGGCTTTGCAGAGGTGTGTGTGTGTGGTCTGCTCAGAAAGGTGAAGGAGGGACCAGGCTCCTCTCGGTCACACTGGTCCATTTGTGACAGGCTCCCAAAATAACCTCAGGTCCTTGTTCACTCTGCTGTCCACTTGCAAGTTATCAAGTTACACTGTCCAGTTTCTAGACAGTGCCATGGCTTCTTTCACATGGAAGACAGAAGTCCAATACTTTTCCCTTCTCTTGGTGTCTGCCTCTCTTCTTCACACCACTCATAGGATTATCTTCTAAAAATGTGTATGCATGTCATTCCTCTACAAAATCCTTCTCTGCGGGCCTCAGTGTCACTGAATAATGGCCCCACCATCACCCTACAGCCTGGCTCTAAAGACTGTCCTGGGTTTGGGAGTTACTGACCTCTTAAAAATACCTTTTTCTTTTCTCCTTAATGAATTGTCTACACTCCCACATGTTCGGGCTCTTTGAACAACCTTTCCCAAACAGTGTGTCAGCTTCCTTAGTTGTGTAAAAGAATAGTAATGCTTCTCTCTCCCAGACAGAGCAGGAGATTAAATGAAATATTTCATGGAAAGAGTCTGAAGCATTTATGTGATCACAAAATGGTGGTTGTTATTGTTATAATCTTTCTTTCATGGCTTAGCCTGAGAGCTGTTTCTTTTCCGATGTCCTTGTCCTTGGCCTAGGGGACTTTTTCTTCCCTTGAAATCCCAAAGCACTCAGTCTCCTTATCATAATTTGGTATTATATAAAAAATATTATGTACTCGCGGTTTGTATCAAGTCCAACTTTATGTGCCTTTCTGATTTGCTAATCTTCAGGTTCCCCTGTGTTGTGCCTCTTCTTTCTTGGTGGCAGGAGCTCTCTGGACATCTGCCAGCTGGCCTCATGGCCTCAGGCTTCTCTCTTCCACATCACAAAGCAAGGCTATGACAATGTGGTGTGGCAGCTGTGACCACCATTGTGCTCATGGAAGCAAGAACCACAGCAGTTACAGTGTTTAGGGCATGCAGAGTCTTGGCCCTGTGGCCAAGAAGGGACAAGGTGGAAGCACAACATAATTTCCCTGGGGATGAGTTGTCTTAGTTTGGTGAAGCCTTACATGCTGTCACCAAAGAGTGAGGCCAGGAAGGTCTGAGGCTGCAAGCTCCCACCAGGGTCTTTCCTGCAAAGGTGGCCCTAGATACAAGAGGTCATTTGGCTTTGGATTTGGAGCTGACCAAAATTCAGTAGGTCTCTGGCCTTTCTGCTGCTTCAGGATTGAGTTAAAGGGCCATGCCTAAGGAGTGAGCTCTGACTTCCCAGTGGCTTCCTGGGGGTGCCAGTTAATACAACTTGTGTGAACTTGGCCCAGTGGGAGCCATTAGACAGGAATGAGCCTACAGATAAGTTCCTCTCCTTTCTTCTCCTATCTGGCTCTCAGGTTCTGGTTTGCTTTCAGTTTCTTTTGGAAATGGTCCATGCAGGTGGGCAGAACGTACTTTATGCTGAGGGTGTGGGCAACAGGAACAAGTCCACCTTTGATTTGCTGTTTTCTACTCCGCTGTCCTTTCCCCCTCACTTTGGCTGTTGATACATTGCACCCCCCAAGAAAACAGCATGCAAGTTTCACTTACATATCTGTTTCTTAGGGAACCCTGCCAAGAAAATCTTAATTTACATCTCTGTCTTCTGTCTGGACTCTTCCCTCCTCTGCTCTCCTCTCTATTTTGTTCCAAGCAAGATCACAGAGAGTAGAATTTTTGTGAAGGATTCCCAACATTTCTTCCTCATTGAGGCTAATGCCTTATGAAATCATAGGGCAGTAACTTTCTGAGTGGGATTCAGGAAGCTCCGCTTCATAAAACAAATGTGGATGCATTCCAATTTTAAGTAATCCCTTGAATGAAAATTCTTATTTACTCAAAAAGATTAATTGAAAGGGTGATTATTTTCTTTACAAAAGAGTTTCACTTAAATGTCTATCACATATAAATCATGATTTGATTAATATATTTTCAATTGTCAATGAACTTTGCAGTTGTAACCCAAGTGTAAGAGGCCATGAGGAGGCTGGTTGTTGTTTAGGACTGCTGCCCAGGAGAGAAGACACGTACCCATGCTTCCCTGGAGGATTTGCCTTTGCTCTTTCACTGCTTCCGTGGTGGGATCAAGCCTAAATACTCCCAAAACCCTCCACCTCAGCACTAGGGTGCTTCATAAATGCCTGACATGGTGACATAGCCGTGTGTGTGTGTGTGTGTGTGTGTGTGTGTGTGTCCATGCGTGCATGTTCTGGGAGGTGGACAGTAGGTAGAATAATGGCCTCCCCAAACGCCCATGTCCTAGTCCCTGAAACCTGCAGATACGTTACCTTACATGGCAAAAGGAATCTTGTCCATGTGATTAAGTTGAGGATCTTGTGGTGCGATGATTCTCTTGGATCACTCAGGTGCCTCCTCCTGCGGTCACAGCTGTCCTTGTAAGGGGGAAGCAGGACTGTCACTCACAGAAATGTATGAAGATGTTGCCCATCCGGTTTTGAAGACAGAGGAAGGGGCTATGAGACAACAAATATAAGACACCTTTAGGAACTAGGAATCACAAGGAAATGGATTCTCCCGCTGGGCCTACATAATGAACACAGCCCTCCTGACGTCTTAATTTTAGTTCGGTAAAATTTTGACAAACAGGATGGTAAGATAATAAATTTGTATTGTTTTCAGCCACTACGTTAGCAGCAATTTGTTACAACAGCCATAGAAAACTAACGTAGGGGATAAAATATTAATTTTTGAGTTACTCATCACTAATCATTTAAATAATTTTTGAGCTTATCCTTGGTGTTAGGCACACTGGTCAATAACATAGGCATGGCCCCTTTCTTCTGAGAGCTTCCAGCTTAGTATGGCAAGGATGCTAACGTCCACTATGTCCATAACTTTATCAAAGTGCATATTGTATTTTTTGGTTAGGTTTCTCTTTCTCTGTATGATTTTCTTTTCATTAAGAAGTCATTTCTTTCTTTCTTTTTTTTTTAAGATTTTATTTATTTATTTATTTGACAGAGATCACAAGTAGGCAGAGAGGCAGAGAGAGAGAGGAAGGGAAGCAGGCTCCCTGCTGAGCAGAGAGCCTGATGTGGGGCTCGATCCCAGGACCCTGGAATCATGACCTGAGCTGAAGGCAGAGGCTTTAACCCACTGAGCCACCCAGGTGCCCCTAAGAAGTCATTTCTAATTTAAGCCATCAAACATTTCACATTTTCATTTCACATTTCACACTACGTAGAAGGCATGGCAAATGGGTACTAGGGAAATAGATTCTTCTCAAGAAATTCCCAGTCCATTTGTAAAACTGGAAAAAGTCCAGTATACAAAAAGTATACAACTAATGGTACAAGGCAGTGTATGATTTTTGGTAGAAGAGATACGGCCTGGAAGTAGAACTGAGGGCTCCTTGATTCTCCCTCAGTTGGCAACTCTGTTCTAGATAGCTACCACATTGTCCTTGGACTTGCGGGAGAAGAACGCCTATCGCCTATAGACCTAGTGTCTTCTCTATCCCTGCTTGCTAATCGAAACTACACTCAAATCTCCCCATGTCCCTTTCAATGTGGACTTACTCTAGAGGCAGGTCAAGGTTGTACCAGTTGCTAATATTGACCTGATAATTTTTTTACCACACACAAGGGAAGGAAATTCTTTTAAAAGCAAACCACTCACATCATTTTTATTCCTCCAGCTAAATATCTCCCTCCTGTGCTCCGTCAGCAGTGGGGCTCAGTTGTGTGTCACTGCTTTATTGTATCCTTGGACCTTGGCAGGACCTAAATGGGAGGAGAAGGGCCTTGAACTCTCCCAGAAGTCAGAGTATGTGTGGCTAGCGATGCTAAGTGCCTCAAGAGACTCCTGGAATTTCTGGGTATGAAAGGATCCCAGGGGAGGAATGCATCAGGAGGTCAGTGGGCCACAGACTCTTTCATGGAGGAAGGGAACCATCTATGCCTCAAAGTATAGGGATGATTTAATAGAGCAGAGAGTACGGAGTGTCGTCCAACCAGGAGCCCGGAGTGAACAAAGCAGAAGAGTGGGACTCTAGTGTTTAGGGTACAGATGTTACGCTATTTCGACCTGACTTTGTAAATGCAATTTCAGTTGTCTGATTTGAGTCTTTCTCAAAATATAGCTGGTATTTATAGGATAGTGCGGCAGCTGAGGTTCTTAGATGGAGTAAAGTGACGATGCTGAGAGATCGGGGAAGCTTAGGACACGGATTTTTTTATTAATTATTTTTAATTGGAAGCCCCCGAGGAAACAGCGGTCTCTGGCCCTATGTTTACCTGCAGATTAAATGAAACAGAAGTCACTTGGTAACTTCTCTTGTCCTTGGTTCAAAAAGCCTACTTCAGAGAGGAGCGTAACAAACAGTCAACAAGATGCTGAGGATGGTTGTAGTTTCCTACCGTTTCACTATTGGTGTGCAAAGAACAGGTCAGCAGCAAGAGATAGCACAGATTAGCTTCAATCCTATGGATTTACCCTCTGAGCAGTCTGTAGGGAAACCTGCTCCTCATGGTGAAAGGAGTAGATGATATCTTTTTTTTTTTTAAATAGATTTTTCTTTTTAAAAATTGAAATTAAACTCCAATAAGTCTGAGTGTGGAAGTAACCTAGCATAAATTGTCATGGTCCTAGGTTACAATATTCAACAACTGGTTAATTAAGAATCTCTCAGATTTTCTAAGCATAAGATTCTGTAAATTATGGAAATATTTTAGGGCAGAGGGTCCTGGAGGACACTGTTCAGACAACATTAATTATTATGGATTATTCTAGAAAAGGTTTCTAGAAATCTTTTCTAGAAAATTCTATCATAAGTATATTACTTTTACTTTATATTATTTATCATATGTGTGATCTCTTCATTGGAGTCTCACTCCTCTGTGTCTGCAATGTTTTCTAGTTTTCTTGGGTTTCCCACTGAATTAAAATTTCTTTCCGTAGATGATACAATTTGAAGTATTATCAGTCATGACTATTTTAGATGGGATTAGTTGCTTATAGCAAATTGATCATGGCAAGGGCACATCCTGCAAATACAGACATCCAGGAGAGAAGGAACCCTGGAGCCCCGTGTTATGATTTGCCAAGGGCAACTTGGCTTATCATTTCAAGTATTTGGGTTGCTGGTGACAGAAACTGACTAGTCAATAAAGGGGGAAGAAATAAAGAAATATATGGAACTGAAGGAGTAGATGAATAAATGAAATAAGCACAAGAATCTGGGCAGAGCTGAAGAAAGAATGAGCAGAGTGTGATGCCTTTGGGATGTATTTATATCAGTTATGTTCTCCCTTTCAATCTCTGCACAAAATCTGAATCTTGGGTGGGTGTGGGGGACATTCAGCCTTGGTTTATCTCCCCTTGGTCAGGAAAAGGGAGGGCATATTATTGTTGTTCTTGCTTATTTTTTTTAAAGGTTTTTATTTATGTATTTATTGGGGTTGGGGGAGAAGAAGGAGAGGGAGAGAGAGAACCTCAAGCAGACTCTACGTTGAGCTCAGAGCCCTAAGGGCTTGGTCCCAGAACCCTGATATCATGACCTGAGCTAAAACCAAGAGTTGGATGCCTAACTGACTTAGCCACCTAGGCGCTCCAGGGGAGGGCATCTTCAATAACAGACAGCTCTATTGAAACCATAAATGAGGAGATTGGTTCTATGCAGGAAAGGCAAGGGGTTGTTTTCAAAATCAAGTGAGTCGGGTTTCAGGTCCTGAACAACAACAGACATCATCTCCAGACAGCTAGAAAGTTCTCTAATGTTTTCAAATTGGGAGGACAGTTTTTTCTATTCACTTTCATTATAACCTCCAGGGTTTCCAAACAAGTTTGTCAAGATTTAAACACAAAGGTGCTTGTAAACTAGGTAATAAACACTAGAGCAGAGGGACAACTGGTAGATGCTGCAATAACTTCATTTTCATTCTGAAGCATAAAAAGGTATGTGATATCTCATATAACTAGTTCCATGTTTCTAAAGGAAATTTTCATAATATTGTAGGTAGCGTCAGTGTAATATGGTGGAAAAAGCCTGGACCCTGAGCTGGAGGAGTTTATAAACTTGAGTTTTGTTTTTTGTTTTTGGCAATTCTCTCTCTCTCTCTCTCTCTCTCTCTTTTTTTTTTTGTAATAGGGAACTAGCAATATCTAACTCAGGGTAATTGCAAGGTATGTGAGACTCTTGATGTATATTAAACCCTTAATAAATGCTAGTTTCCTTCTTCCCACTGTGTGTTGTGTGTACTTTTTGCTTTTTACATGAATCATGTTCTAATGCAGATTATGTTTCCCTGTAATGAGCTGAAAACCAATTCTCCTTCCTTCAATTTTATTTTTCTGCTTTGGAGCTGGTGTTGGTAACTACAGCAAACAGCAGATAGGTCTGTCTCTATTCCGAGGTCCATTTTACAAAAATATCATCATCTTTCCCTTAATTGCAAATGGGGCAATTTATATACCAGGTTGTCTTAAACATCTCATCCAGCAATAGTCGGCTATAGTTTGAAGGCAAAATGAGATCCTGTATGGGTCTGAATCACAGCTTGAAGCAAAATCATCCAGTTATGAGTGCTTCGTTGAGCAAAGAAAAAGGAATATCTTACAACACCGAAATTGCAATGGATGAGAGTAGTATGTCATTCATTACAATTTAAGTATTCTAAAATATTTCTTTTTCTTTGCTCAACCAATTTCTCATATTGAAATGCTTTGATGGGGTGAGTCTTACTAATTTTTAAATGAGGCTGAAAGTAGGAAGTGGCACAGGAATAAATAAGAAACTGTTTTGTAAGCCTCTGGAGGGGGGAGAAGATAGATCTCAGAACATGTAGAAGAAGGAAAAAACCACCTTGGAAAATACACAGGCTTCCTGCCCTTATCAAAAGTTTTGCTTTCT
Source organism: Enhydra lutris kenyoni (assembly GCF_002288905.1). Classification (NCBI taxonomy): domain Eukaryota; kingdom Metazoa; phylum Chordata; class Mammalia; order Carnivora; family Mustelidae; genus Enhydra; species Enhydra lutris. Next base: position 2,337,517 of record NW_019154127.1, on the reverse strand, counting down.
GTGGCTTCAGTTACCTTCAAGTAACTGAGAACAGGTGAACCTTTTTCTGACTGGTTGTCAGAAGGTCAATAGTAGCCTGCTGCTACGTCACAGTGCTTACGTCCCTCACCTCACTTCATCTCATGGGCATTTTATCATCTCACATCATCACAAGAAGAAGGGTGAGGACCATACAATGAAACATTTTGAGAGGGAGAGAGAGAGAGAGAGAGACCACATTCATATAACTTCTGTTACAGTATATTATTATAATTGTTCTATTTTATTATTAGTTATTGTTAATTTCTCATTGTGCCTTGGTTATAAATTTGTCTTTATCAAAGGTATGTATTGATAGAGAAAAACATAATATATATGTAGTTCGGTACTATCTAGGATTTCAGTCATCCACTAGGGAGCTGGGGACGTATTTCTCATGGATAAGGGACTCTACTGTAGTAGACAGAAAACCACCACTCCTACCCATCCCTCCTCCCATAGAACATGGAGAATGGGCTTCAGGCTCAACCAGAATAGAATTAGAATTCCATCCCTGCCCCTGCCTAGGAGCCATTGACTTTGGAATCGTTTCTCAGTCCCTCTGGTTGTCAATGTCCTCATCACGTCCCCATGTAAAACGAGCCTAAATAATGACTCTCTTAGCAGGGTTACTGTGAGGGTAAAATGACAATGCAAAGCACCTTGGAGTGATTGGAACATACAAAACATTCCATAGATGATATCACGCTACTGGTTTAACACATGTAGTTTAAAAAGTGTTCTAAACTATATATTTAAAATATGTCTTCATCAGGAACATATCTGAAAATTATGCTTTTATTTATGGTTGATAATATTAATTCTCACATTCTAAGACCAGAATGTGATGGGATATAGTGTAAAAGAAAACACAGACTCTGGGGTCATGCGGATTTTAGCTTCCTCTTCTGGGGAGCTGAGATATTTGGACAAGTCACTATAGCTTGCTGAATCTCAGCGTCTTCATCCACAAAATGGGGATAGTACACTTTACCTCTTGGAGTTTTGGTAGCCTTATAAAACAACCAATGAAAATTGCCTGGCATGTACTAAGCCACAAACACTGGTTCTATTCCCTTGTGGTATTATTCTGAGACTATCATAATCCTGTTACACCTCACAGTAGCTTCAGAATATGGGCAGAATAGAGAATCTTGGCATCACAAATGGTATATATTATAATGGAATCATAGAATATAAAATTTGAAAGCGAACCTGATATGAATGAAGTTTCAATATTGGTCATTGGTGTGCCAGTGCCTTTTGGAGCCTCCTTGGTAATTAAGTTGCTGGTTAATTTCTGTAGGAACTAGTCCCTCACTGGCTTAGAGTAAAGAGGCCATTCTATTTATAGGCAGCTTTAACTTTGTCAGGAAGTTCTCTGTGTTGAACCAAAGCCACCTCCTGGTAATTTCTCCTTATGGGTCGTAGTTCCAGATCCCAACAATCTTCCCATCATAGCCCTTTGTTAATTTAGAGTGTGCTCTCACAGAAGAGGCACTGGCCTGGAGCAGGCCTCCACCAAATACTTCCTAAATGAATGACGGAGTGACTGAAGGACTGGGACGAGAATGAGAACCATTTAACAGAATGGATGTTTAACTGTCTATGCTGAAAATGTTAGCACGTTTTCACCTGTGCTAAATTATCATATATCACTCATGGTATAAGAGGGAATGCAGAATCATTATGAGTTTTATAGAATAAGATTTTATAGAATAAGATATATTATAGGATCACAGCCTTCCACAATTACGGAAGAAGCTGGAAAAGTAGGGGATTGAAAGGAGTTGCAGGATCAGGGAATCATCACCAGCCAGCCCTTCTGAAGCAGTAGTGCAAGTGGACCAGTGGGTGAGCAATATGGGAAGGCAGGGACATCATCTGAGGGGTAGGACTGGGAAGGAAATGTGGTGATGGGGGTGGTCTAAGGAAGGTGGTGTGTTCTGCATGTGGTTGTTAGCTAGGAATGGCTATCAGTCAGTGTATTAGTCAGGGTTCTCCAAAGAAACAGAACCAATGGGATTGATCTATCTATCATCTATCTATTTATGTGTCCATCCATCCATCCATCCATCCATCCATCCATCCATCCATCCATCAATCTGGATGCCTGCCTGCTTGTCTATTATCAATGGAATTGACTTACATGATTATGGAGGCTGGGAAGTCTGAAATCCGCAGCTTTGGGCCAGCAGGCTTGGTACCTGGGATTGCTGATGGCACAGTTCCAAGTCTGCTGGAGGATTTTCTCTTGCTGCAGGAGGCCAGTCTTTTTCTCTCTGTTCAAACCTTCAACTGATCGGATGAGGCTTGCCTACATTATGGAGGGCACTCTGCTTTACCCAGTGTTTGCCAATTTAAATGTTGATTGCATTGAGAAAACACCATCTAGGTTGACACAAAAAATTCACCACCACAGTCAGCAAGGCTGGCATTCAAGGAAAGTTGGGTACAGAGGAGGGAAGAGCAGGGACGAAAGCCAGAGTCTTCCAGTACTTCTGTCTCTGTCCCTCATTGCATCCAGCCATGATGCTTGTCAAAGAAAAAAGGGCCCCCGAAGGAGGTTCTGGGACTCCAAGAACCAGTAGACAGGTTGCCATAGTATAGAACTAGGACATTCCAGTCCTAGTCACATCAATATGCACCTTCTTTATCTATATTTAACTTTCTAACATAACGCAACTAACACGATGCAATTTAACTTTCTAACATGATCAGTCAAATAGCCTAAAACATGGTAACTCTGTCTTCCAAAGAATACAAAGTCTCATTTGTCGCTTCGTCCATCTCCAGTTGATGTTATCCCTCCCCAAGCTGCATCGTACTCTTCCTTTGATATCTTAGAATTTCAATGTGGATCTCCAAGGTTAACCAACCATTAAAAAGTCTGAGGATAGATAGGATAATGGGAGGGGGAAGAAGAGAAACATAACTGACTAGCATATACACGGATGTTCTCTATCTCAGTGGAAGAGGGTGGTCAATTGTCCCAACATGACCAGTGGTGGGCTTGGGACATGACAGCACATCTCATCTACCTTCCACCCAGTGCAGTGCTTCCCTGGACTGCGAGGACAGCTCAGTCCAACTTGTGTGGTCTGTGAACGTGATCCAAGATGTTGACAAGACTCTGATACTCCTGTTTGTGTTCATTTGCTCAGGCTGCCATAATAAAACATCCACAGACTTCAAGGAAAGAGATGTGTTTTCTCGCAGTTCTGGAGGCTGCAAGTCCAGGATCAAGGTGCTGGCAAGTTTGGTTTCCCCTGAGGCCTCTCTCCTTGGCTTCCCTCTGGGTGTGTGTGCATCCTGATATCTTTCTGCATGTCTAAACTTGTTCTTTTTTAAATAGATTTATTTATTTATTTTAGAGAGAGAGAATATGGGCAGGAAGGGCAGAGGGAGAGGGAGAGAGAATCCAAAGCAGACTCTGCACTGAGCACGGAGCCCGATGTGGGGCTGGATCTCACCACCCTGAGATCATGACCTGAGCCAAAACCAAGTGTCAAATGCTTAACTGACTGAATCACCCAGGTGCCCCTAAATTTGTTCTTGTAAGGGCATTAGTCAGGTTGGGTCAAAGCCTACCTGAGCAGCTTCACTGGACTTACCTTTCTAAAGGGGTCATCTCCAAATATAGTTGCATTCTGATGTATGGGGGTTAGGGCTTCAACATATGCATTTTGTGAGGAGACTATTCAGTCCATAACCATGTTCCTACTGCCAGAGTTGGGCAGCAGGCAATGTAAGACCCACTTTAGAAGGCACAGTGGAACCCAAAGAAAATAACAAATTCCCTCTGTCCCCATCCTTACACATTTTTCACACCGGGAAAGTTGATGAAAATTGACAAATAGGGAAGAGTTGAAAGATCCATTGAGAGGAGTAAAAGTCATTTGATAGAACCACTTTCTCCTCTCCACCACCCTCTGTTGCCTCTCAGAGGTGCTTATTTACTGATTCCTCCTTCATTCGTGTGTTCCAACACCACTTATCAGGGCCCCTCCTCTGTGCCGAGGCACCGTGTCAGACACGGAAGGTATGCTTGTATACTTCAAGGTAGTGCTGCCTCTGCTTGCATGAGGCTTGCCCTCTTGTGCGGGAGACAGGAGGTAGACACAGTTATCATACACAGATGCGGTAGAAGCAAAAGTGACTGTGATAGGTGGGTGCCGGAGGGGTTTGAGGTCAGATGGTCGACAGTGATATGTAGGCAGAGACCTGAACAATGAGAAGAAGTAACCTCATGAAAAGTTGAAGGAAGAGGTTTCCAGATAGAGGAAATCTTTTTGCAAGTGCAAAGTCCTTGATCAGGTAAGGAATGTTCTAGAAACTGAGACGAGACCAGGGTGGCTAGAGCAGTGTGAGGTGGGAGAGGAAAGTAGGACAGCACCCAGAAACTTTTCGCTTTGGCAGGAGAATCCCAAATGGAGGAACTATGACCCTTTCATGAAACACATGTAAGAAGTGTGAGCCTCAGGCAGAGCTGGCACATTCTAAGGCAGATTAGACCTAGTGCAGTAAGATTTGGATGAAGGACTGAGTTGGGGAGGTGGTGTCCTCACTGGAAATTCTAGCTCTCACAATCATGAGCATCTGTTTGTAGAGTCTGCCATTCTACTGCTAAAGAATCCTCTATCTTTCAGATACCTTTGCTCTGCATGGGAAGAGACACCTGTTTAAGGGCAGTTAACCCTGATAGCTGGAGGGGAGCAGCTTGTTGGAGAATGAGCTACACCCTGGGCTCTGCCTGCTCTGGCTCCGACTTCGGAACTTGCCTCTTTGATGACATCACTGCCTTTTTTCCTTGAATATCTCTGACATTCTTTTCCCTCTCTTTCCACTCACACCCGGTCACCTCTCCTCAGACTGCCCACCCCTCTTCTGTTGTCGTAGTCTGTCCCCACTCCCTCTTGATCTTTAGCTCTGCACACAGCCAGGACTTGTCATGCCCACATAATGCCCTCCTTTCTGTCCCAGATTTCTTGCTTTGGGAACTTCCATCACACCCATAATGCAGACTCCAAAATCTTAGGCAATCAGATTATTTGCTTTCTCCATCCTGACTGGTTTCTAAGACTCACCAAAGAACATCTTGTCACTTTGCCGATTGGCTTTGAGATTCCCCCCACGAATCTTCGCCAGCTGGACCACTGTCCTTTTTCCCAAGTTGATGTCATTGCTGAACACATTTCTTAAGTATTCTTAACAATGTGCAGAGAAATAACCCGAGCTTTGGCATCACAGCCTAGGTTCAAAACCCCTCTCTGCTCCTCTACTTACAGCTGTGTGTTCTTGGTCATGTTATTTTGCTTCCCTGAGCTTCAGCTTCCTTACCTCTAAAATACATTTAATAAAAGCTATTTAATGTGCTGTTATAAGTTTGGATGAGTACTGTGGCCAGAATGGTCATAGATGACAAGCAATGTCAATGAATTTCCCTTTTCCTTCTCAATGTTCAAAGAGCAGATGTCACATCGGTGTAATATCCAGATCCCACCCCCCCAATAATGCAGTCTCTTCAGATGAAGCCTGTCGGTGAACGCTTTGTGATTGTCAATGTCTGAGGGAAGGTCACATGGGCTTTTTCTTTTTGGTGGCAGCCCTGCTCTCCAGAGCGGTGTCCCATCACCAATCACAACAAATCATGTTGCAGCCTCATAAATTCAAGCAACACGGCTGAATTTGCCTCTCTTTTTATTCAAGGCCAAAGTTCATGTTGAATTTAATCAGGACTGAAGTGGCAACAGGAATCCGCAAACTGCAAGATATATGTGTGATGACTACTGAACGCGTCTCCATACAGCTCCACTGCCTGGAGAGGAGGAACAGCCACAGGAAAATGACAGCCATCAAAAGAGGAAAAATAATTAATGACAACAGAAAGAAAATGATTCCAAAGTAATCAGGTTGCTCATGATACACAGGTTGGAAAAATTAATTCAAAGGGCATTTCTCCATTTCTTCTGAGTAGGTATCAAAGATACAATACAGTTAAAACAATGGATGACATCTTTTATTATAGCTATATGGTCAGCTCTATTCTTATGCAAAGGTGAAATACAATTAAAGCAACATAGGTCATTTCAAGTGATAGCTATAGGGTCAACTCTAAACTTTTCTCTTTAGTGCAGGAAGGGAAGACAAAACAACTTGATTTAAGCAAGTAAGTATTTAGGGCAGACGATGTGCCTTGAGTAACTGAATGACCTCTAGGTTATAGTACATGAAGAGGTTGAAGGCGGTACCCTATTAAGATAGAGAATGAGTGTCCTTGAGCTTAGTTGTTGTGATCAGGAGATGTTTTGAAAGTGGGAACCCAGAAAGAGCTATGGCGGCCAGGGAGAAATGAGGGAGAAATTTGGAACCAGGTTTCTGACTGGAGAGTATTTTTGTTTCTTTCTCAAGCTAAGGAAGACTCCCAAGTCCATCTTGCCCCTGAGAAAATATTGTAAGAAAGAGAATTCCAGGTAGCTTTTTAAATATATTTTTTAAGATTTTATTTATTTATTTGAGAGAGGGTGGGGGGAGAGAGAGAAAGAAGCAGACTCCCCGCAGAATGGGGACCCCAGCATGGGGCTCGATTCCAGAACCCTGGGATCATGACCTGAGCCAAAGGCAGATGCTTAAGTAGCTAAGCCCCCAGGCACTCCTTTCAGGTACCTTTGAACTGGAAGGCCATATATAGAGTGATCTCTTTATCATTCTAGCCTTATTTGATTCAGACCAATTTGGTTGGTAAAGTATTTATAATGAAGGAAGACTACCATAATAGCAGTGATGAGGAGGATAATGTGAAAATAGTAATTCCCATTTATTGAGCTCTTGTTACATGCCAGACCCCTAGCTCTACACACTTCCTAGCATGATCCATTTCATCCTTATGGGATTCTTAGTCAGAGGCCCTTAATCTCTTTATCTATAATTTCCACTTAACCTCAAGATTTCTGTTTCTCATCTGAGAAATGAGGGCATTACACGAGACAATGGACAGAAAGCCTTTGGCATAGTGTCTGTTACTGGGGAAGTATTCATTGAGAGTTGTATTAATTCTTGTGACTATTACAGGGAAACATCCAAAGGCACGTGCCCAAGGGCTCCCATGATCCAGCTCGCTCTGCATTCACTTGTGTCTGTCACTCTGCCACCCTAGGCGTTTTCCTCAGCCTTACTCACTTGTCACCGGTACAGACCGTCTTCCCTCCTCCAGGCTCAGTCTCTTAGGCTCCAACTTGACTTAGGCCATTACCTAGAAGTATCCTGGAAGGTGTTATTGACCCCCTGACACTATCACACCACATGACTCAGTGGTGCCCTAGTCTGTGCTTGAGGGAAGCTCCTAGACACTTCATAAGTCCTGGTTTTATAGTATCTCTCCCAGCCTTGCCCTGCTTTCCCTTTGGTGACCAAGATCACAAAAGCAGGAGGAAGAATGGCTTCAGGTACATTTCTGTTAAGTCAGTATTCTCCAGAGAAACAGGATATTTATATATCTATCTGTATCTATATATTCTCTCTCTTTTTTTTTTTTTAAGATTTTTTAAATTTATTTATTTGTCAGAGAGAGAGAGAGAGAGAGCACACGCGAGAGTGAGCACAAGCAGATAGAGTGGCAGGCAGAGGCAGAGGGAGAAGCAGGCTCCCCGCTGAGCAAGGAGCCCGATGCGGGACCCAATCCCAGGACGCCGGGATCACGACCCGAGCCGAAGGCAGCGGCTTAACCCACTGAGCCACCCAGGCGTCCCTCTCTCTCTTTTTTTATAGGTAAATAAAATGAGATTTATTATTAGGAATTGGCTCACACAGTTATGGAGTCTGAAAGTCCCAAGATCTTCAGGTCAGGAAGCTGAAGTCCCAGGAAAGCCAATGGTGTAGTTCTTGTCCATTACCAGCAAGCTCAAGACCCAGGAAGAAACAATGTTTCAGTTTGAGTCTGAAGACAAGGAAATCCCGGGTCTCAGTTCAAATGCGGTCAAGTAAGGGTCGTTCTCTCTTATTTTAGGGAGAGTCAGACTTTTCCTTCTATTCAGGCCTTTAGCTGATTGAATGAAGCCCCCCTTCCCCCTACTAGGGAGGACAATCTGCTTTACTCAGTCTATCCATTAAAATCTTAATCTCATCCAAAACACCCGAACAGAAACACCCAGAATAACATTTGATAAACTATCCTTCCCAGTCAAGCTGACACATAAAATTAACCATCATAATTCCCATTCTCTCTTTTCAAGCCCCCTCCCTCATCCCGTCAGTAAAATGGCCTTTTGCTCAAAGGTCCCAAGTAATTTAAATTTTGCCCACCAGGGTGAATTTTTATCTCAGGGACAAGAGATGGGAGGGATGGGATGGCGAAGGAATGGCAGGAGTAATTAAAAGTAATTGTTATAATTGCTTTTTGTTACACCCAACTAATTGGCAAGAAGTAACAAGGAGGAGGTCATTATGCAAATGTGTGGCTGCTTTGTTCTCTGGAGGTAGGGGTATCAGAACAGAGGATGGGTACCTCTCTACTTGTTAGTTTCTTGAGGGTCTTTTCATTAGACTTTGTTGTCCTTCTTTCTTTAAAGTTTATTTATTGTTCTTGTTGTTGTTATTATTATTATTATTATTATTATTATTTAGTACTCTCTACACCCAACATGGGGCCCGAACTCAGGACCTGGAGATCAAGAGTCATATGCTGTTCCGACTGAGCCAGCCTGGTGCCCCTATACTTTCTTGGCCTCCACAGGACAGGTCTCTGTGATCTTGATTTATTAACTTTTCTCAGCCTAATCCAAACAGGCTGTATTCAGAGTGACCCCTGGCCCTGAATTCATGCCATTTGCCTCTCCGTCATTAACTACCACCATCCTTTTGATGCATAGGTTGGGTCTCATCTTCTCCTTGACACTGTTCAGTCCTCAGTGTCTTTCCATTTCTCTGCATTCTTTTCTTCTAGCCTCTTCTGTACACTGACTGCTGTCATTTGGGAAGATAAACCTGTATGACCTCAAGTTATTAAGGACTTTTCCCTGTTATCTTCCCATCAGTAGAAGGCAGAGCAAACAACCTCAAGATAAAGCTTTGGGTCTTGTGTATCTCCATTAGCAGCTGCAGGAGTCCTGAGACTCAAGTCCTGCTAAAAAAGTAGTCATCAGGGATGCCTGGGTGGCTCAGTTGGATAAGCGGCTGCCTTTGGCTCAGGTCATGATCCCAGTGTCCTTGGATCGAGTCCCAAATCGGCCTCCTTGCTCGGCAGGGAACCTGCTTCTCCCTCTGTCTCTGCCTGCCTCTCTGCCTACTTGTGATCTCTCTCTCTCTCTCTGACAAATAAATAAATAAAATCTTAAAAAAAAAATAAAAAAGTAGTCATCAATTTTACAATAAGTGACTCCAAAATGTAAGTCAAATGTCATAACTCCTCTGATCAAAACTCTCTAATGACTTTTTATCTCAATTACAGTGAAAGCCAAGCCCTACCACAGCTGACAAGGAGTAGCTTGGTCTAATCCTCTGTCCCCTCTGATCTTGGCTCCTACAATTGTCCCTCTTGTCCAGCAGAGCATCACCTAGAGAAACCTGTGTCAGGAAGGGCCCTCAAGCACTGGGTCTACCTTGCACTGTAAAGGCAAAGACAGATACAAATAAGATGCTTAATTCTCTCTTTGAAGATAAGGGAGGAGACTTCCCATTTCTTCAAGCAGTTCCATTAGAAAACTCATAATTGTAAATTCTTTCCCTCTTTGAATGTATGTAAATCTTTTTAAAAGCCCAATAAGCCTCTTGTCAGGTTTATGACCCAGAAATGTCTTTCTCAAGTGCTCCATCTTCCAGTTTCCGTGGGAGGATAGGGACCTGACTTTGGCAGGTGCCTCACTCCAAACCGTTCCTGTCATGAAGATTTGAGAGGTTTATTTTTCCTTTCCGTAAAGCCAATTAGCAAACACAGAGGGTGACCTCAGTTCCCAGGTGACTCTGGGATGATCTCTGTGTGACAAATGGTGCTGTCAGGTCCCATTATAGGGGAGTGGTTATTGTTTATCTTGAGAACATGCATGTAATTGGTTTTATCTGCTTGGCTCCATAAAATGGTAAGAATCCCCCCCCCACACTTCTTTGCAATCTCTTTGCGGATTGCCTGTGATACACAGCGTATTCTGATTTAATGGTTATTCAGTGATAGAACAGTTTTATTTCTCTTCTATCTTTTTCTGGGTCAGGAGAGATTTTGTTAATTACATTGCAATTACAATTACAATTATACTACCTGCCTGGATGTGTCCCCCATACTTCTAGGTCCCTATGGCTCCCAGTTTCTACCTCCACATTTTCCTCTTCTACTTCATTGCACCAAACAGTGGGTTTTCCACTTTCTTTTCCTTCTAGGAAAGGATTTCCCCATATTATTTTTTTCTCCCCACAGCACTGATCTTTACAGACCAGACTAGACTGGAAAATCTCCATCATCCGAATCTTTCAGGCATGTTTTTGGCTGTGGAAACTCTTTTGTTTGGATTCCCCCAGCAGTCCTTAGACAAAGACTTGAGTGCAAGTAGTTTATTTGGGAGGGGCAAGGAACACCGGTGGAGGAGCAGGGAAGTGAGCAAGGAAAAAGAAGGCCAACAATGGGTGAATTATAATTATTGCAGTGGATGATGGGAGCTTAATCTCACATGGAAACTTGGAGAAGGGTCAAACATGCACATAGGAATTACATCATGGAGGAGTCAGGAAGCTGGCGTATTTATTCACCCCCGAGAGTCAAGGCTGTAGGTAGTTATTCATTCCCTGGCACATCCAACCAGTCTTGCTTGTGAGCAGAGTTGCCCTCAGTCGCTCAGCAAGAAGCCAGTAGGCGTAGTGATGTGGATTCTGTCTGTGCAAGAATTGCCCACATTGGAGGTCAGGGCAGTAAAGGGCAGGACACAGCAGCATCTGCAATGGGAAACTGCAGTAGGATGCTGAGTGGACACAGGAATGCGCAGCCCAGATGCCTTCACCTCTGGGCTAGGATCCAGCCACTGAGCGTATGGCGCCCACATGGCCTTCAGCCATCATTTCTTTAGGATCAGCTCAGCATTGGAGTGTGTCCAAGGTCATGCTCATTTCTAATGACTGATATGTATGGGAGTATGAAGGTCAGGTCACATTGGCCCTACTTGGCTCAGGGCTAGAGGGCTGTTCCATAGGCAGAGGCCACGTGGGTCAGCCCAGGCTGTGTCAAGACAATATCATGGCTCTGCTTCTCCTTCTACCCAGCTCTGCTCCCTGCTGCTCCTTCCCTTAGGGCTGGTCCCAGGGCTCTGCTTAACAAACCACCTGCCCTCGAAACCCCTTCCCCAAGTCTGCATCCCACACAGCCCCACCTGCTTTAATGTGGAAGCAGCAATTCTCATGGATGAAAGCACATTGGCTCAATATTCTAAGATTATCATCCCCTGCTAAGCGACGGTAAAGGATCTACATACCCTAGTTCCTCCACAGTAAGCAACAGCAGGCCCTTATGAGGGCAATGGTCATTTTTAATAAACAATTATCTCCATTCTTCTCAGGGAAGATTCTCTTCCAGTTTGGGCCGTCTTCTTCATGCTTTGCATGGTTCTTGTATTGAGACCTCTTTTTCTTGCTTCAGGGATTTCAATTCTCTGTCTTTCAAGGTGGTTCTGGTCAACAATTCCAACTTCATCAACTGGTTTCTAAGGAAATATCGATTTCTCTGCAGTATCTGCCCAAAGCCGGTTGCCACCTTAAAAGAAACGATGAACCATGAGAGACTATGGACTCTGGGAAACAAACTGAGGCTTTTAGAGGGGAAGAGAGGTGGGGAGATGGGTGAGCCCAGTGATGGTTAGGTATTAAGGAGGGCACAGATTGCATGGAGCACTGGGTGTTACACACAAACAATGAATCATGGAACCTAGGTATGGTGACTAAGACAACACAATTCAAAAAAAAAAAAAAAAAAGAAAGAAAGAAAGAAAGAAAAAAGAAATATTGGCCTGAGGCTGCAGCTCTGGGTGTCACTCACCTGAGTGCTGGCAGTCTGTGTTCTCCCTTCACTTGCTGCATTCCTTTTTCCTGCAAAGGCACTAGGAGCAGGGTTTGAACTTCCCGATCAGTGTCCAGGCTGCGGACGCACTCCCCCTGTAGAAGCTTAGGGCACGTTCTGTGATTTTGCGAGCCAGCCCTTTGGCAGATGCCAAAGATCACATGATATCCAGTTATACCCTACAGCTTAAGTATGGTCCATCAATGGAGAGAAAACCAAAAGAGGTATCAGAGGTTTTGTAAAATAACAATTTTAATTTTTGTTTTTGTAAAAAACCAAAAATGTGGCTTTACATTTTTTCTATATGTTTTCATAATTCGTTCTTGTTTTTTATAATACAGAGCCATTTTTAAAAAGATTTATTTATTTGAGAGAGAGTGTGAGCACGTGCAAGGTTGAGGGGGGAGAAGAGCTGGAGGTTAGAGGGAGAGGGAGACCAGGAGACTCCGAGCTGGGGAGCCCTACACAGGGCTTAATCCCAGGACCCTGGGATAGTGACCTGAACTGAAATCAAGAGTGGGGCACTCAACCAACTGAACTACCCAGGTGCCCCTAGAGGCATTTTTAATTTGCCCAGTAAGTATCTTAAGGCTCATCCTAATTTTGGAATCATGGTGTTTGTCTATACACCTTGCTTATACATGAACACAGACACACAGACACAGACACAACACAGACACACAGACACAGACACAGTTTGGGTGAGCATCTCTACCCCTGGGTACAATTGTTATTTGTCCCAGGAGCTGAAAAAAACCTCAACAGCCCCATAGCTGAGAAGCACTCTGTATGCACCCTCTTACAGAGTCAGGCATAATACCTTGCAATTTGCCAAGAAACATTAGTTAAAATTATTTGCTATCCAGGCAAGCCACAGGGAGGCAAATGATATTTGCAACATATATAACTGGCCAGTGTGTACTCATGGGGACTACTAGAAACAACCCAAGTGTCTATCAACAATAGAATGGAAAAGTAAATTGTAGTACATTCTTGCAAAATAATACCACACAGTAACAGTAAGGACTAAACTACAGTTTCACACCCTGGATAAGCTTCATATTCATAATGTTGGGTGTCAGATCCAAGCATAAGAGAATACAGCAGGAACCTATTTACGTAAGATCCTAGATAAGAGCAACTAGATTACAGGGTTAGAAATCAGGGTAGTGATTCCCTTCAGGGAGCTACTATTAGGGAGAGGGCCTAAGGTGGAGACTGGGGCTTCTGGGGGACTGGCAATTTTCCATTTTAGTTGGACCTGGGGGTTGGTCAAATGCTCTCTCTGATAAGTCATTGAACTGTTAACTTATTTTTGGGTGTGTATTTTCTGCCCATTTGCCATATTCCAATTGAGAACACTCCATGTTTTAAAAAGAGTCAGCTAAAAACAGAATTTACCAGATATTTTTTGAGTACCTTCCATGGGTTCTGAAACAGGCTAGGGTATATGTGGGTTTAAATGAATAAACACATTGCTTTTAGTGTTAAGAAACTCAAAATCCAGTCATTTATAATAGGGGTATATTTGGGGGAGGGGTTGATGAGTCCCTGTTCTTCTAGGATCAAAGTCAGAGTCGGGGAAGTTTTTCCTAATGCACCCAGGCTCCATCAGGGTATCCCTGCATTACTAGCATCTCTATGTTAGTCCTAGAGCTAATCATACCTGAAAGAGGATGACAGCAATTTCAACAGGAACACCAAGAAAATCAAGTGAAGCACCTCAATTAAGAAACTTGCTTACCTGTTGGTTTTGCTTTTCAGCTTGTACAGCCAATGTTTACTGCTCAATGAATACTGAGTGTATCTGTTATAAAAAGGAAGGCATCAGTATTCCTCTGGGATTATAACTAGGAAATGGGTATTGTTAGCGGAGAAAACGATCTAGCTAACCATTAATCCGAACTTCAATGGGAATTTTGATGTCTGAAAATTGTCCTAGAATTTTTGAAAATTATACACTGGCTAAATTACTCCTCAGGATATTATATGAGAAAAACTGTTACACAACGTGAAATATATTAAGGAAAATGGTGTTTGTCATTTCTTGAGTTAGTTTATTTATGCTATTAAAGATGTTTGGAAAAGTAAGGACATAAAGTTGATGTTCTTTGTGTTACTAAAAGATATTTTAGTTGGGCAACGGTATTAATGATTTTCACATAAAACCTTCAGTATTTCAGTAGTCTGCCTGATGGGTCTGGGAGGGCTGATCAGAGCTTTAACAAAACTGATGTGAATATCAAACATTCCTAAGGCTATTAAATATGCCTGAAAAATATATACAGAAAAACAATGATACGGTAACGAGGAGTTACTCATGAGGACTGTTGAACTTGGAGATTGGCACAAATCTTGGCCAGGCAATTGCTTTTATGACCCCATTGCTGACTAGTATCTTCTACTTGACAGAAATAATATACCACACATGAGCCTCTCACTAAATTCAGCTTTCCCTGAATGTTCACTAAGATTTATCTCACATAAGATGGATTGAACTTTCAAGGCTTAGGAAAAACTGCACATTTGTATCCAACTCACCAGCTAAAAAGTATGCCAACTTCATGTCACACTTGAAAGGAAGGCCTCAAGGATCATTCTGATGCCCCAGAAAGGGACAGCATTCCATGTCACCACCTAACATCTCAAGACTGAAGCTATAAAAACACCCACTTGGGCTGAAACCCAAGTTAACATTAAGCATCTGGGCTATAATAAGTTTATGACCACCTGTTAAGAATAACTTTTCAGTGATGCTTGGGAATTAGCTTTTTCATTAAGCTATAGGGTGTGTACTATCTAGAAGTTGCTTAGAAATATAGTTTGCTCTTGGACAACGTGGGGGTTGGGCAACCAACCCCCTTGCTGCCTAAACTCCACATATGACTTTTGACTCGTCAAAAAAGTAACTACTACTAGCCTACTGTTGACTAGAAGCCTTATCTGTAACATAAAGTCGTATTTTGTATGTTGTATGTATTATGTCCTATATTCTTACAATATTAATCTAGAGAAAAGAAAACAATTTTTTTAAAGATTTTATTTATTTATTTGACAGAGAGACAGAGATCACAAGTAGGCAGAGAGGCAGGCAGAGAGACAGGGGGAAGCAGGCTCCCTGCTGAGCAGAGACCCTCCCCGACTCGGGGCTTGATCCCAGGACCCTGGGATCATGACCTGAGCTGAAGGCAGATGCTTAACTGACTGAGCCACCCAGGTGCCCCAAGAAAATAAAATGTTATTAAAGGGATCATAAGGAGGAGAAAATACACTGATAGCACTGTATCTATTAAAACAAAACAAAACAAAACAACCCTCACATGTAAGTGGACCTGTGCAGTTTAAACCCATGTTGTTCAGCATAAACTGTAGTTAAAAAAAGAAAAAAAAATCTCTGTAGATTTTGTAAATGTTCTTGGTTTATTGCTTATCTAATTATAAATGGGCTATCAGTGATAAACATCTAAAATAAAGAAGCAAGCTTTTGCTAACTCTTCTGTAGGTCTAATTTCTTGTAGAACGGTTAAATCCCAGTTGCCTTCAGACCAAGGAATATTTGTATTTATGGCTTGAAATAGTGTTTTTGTATTAGGATAGCTAGACTATGCTGTGGTAACAGATACCCTCTCAGATCTCCGCGGATTCATCCAGGAAGGTTTCTTTCTGACCCTGTCTCTGTCTTATTCAGGTCAGGCATCTCTCCTTGGGGAGGCTTGTGACTCGGGGATCTGAGCTGCCTCAGTCTTACTCCTCCCGTGTCTCATTGTTCCAGTCAGGCTGAAGGACGAAGGAAGAGGAGACAACATGCAGAAGACATAGCAGCTCCTACGGCTTTGGGTGGGATGTGACCTACGAGTGCTCTTCCCTTTCCAATCTGCGAGGACTCAGTCATATGTCTCTGCGCACCCAGGAAGGGCAGAATTGATGGTCTTGGCCGTGGCTAATTTCCTCCACCAGAACTGTATTGTTTTGCACATCTCAGGGGCTCTTTGCTCCTTTCTGTGCCCACCCCATGCTCCATTTATGGGTTTAACCCAAATATAAATACAATGGAGAAATGGAAAGATCAAGGGTGAACTTTCTTCATTTGACATAGGACATTCTTTTCCAGGCTAACATAGTTCCTTGCCACTTTAAATGGTACAAGTTGTGGGCGCCTGGGTGGCTCAGTCAGTTAAGCATCTGGCTCCAACTCGGGTCATGATCCCAGGGTCCTGGGATGGAGCCCACATTGGGTTTCCTTCTCAGCAGGGAGCCTGTTTCTCCCTCTCCCTCTGCCTGCTGGTCCCCCTGCTTGTGGCCTCTCTCTCTCTGTCAAATAAATAAATAAAATCTTTAAAAAAATGGTACAAACTCTCTTCTTGGCATTCCAAGACTCAAATAAATATGTAAATTCATGTATCTATCTACCTCTCTATGTATGTTATGGGCATAAAATCTACAAAATATTCTAATTTGTTTTCTTATAAGAATAAACAAAAAAGTTTATATTTTCTTATGGAATTTTTAAGGGGATTTTAATGGATTATAGACATTTGAAGGGATTAGAGGTTATCTAATAATTATTAGTTAATTTATTTAATCAAGACCTCATTTGGGGCTTCTTGTGCCTCAGCAATTCTGATAAAACATTATTGGTATTAGAATAGTTCAAAGTGTCTTTTTCCCTTACTTCCATCTCTGTCTACTTAACATCCACGTACGCAAGAGCATTTGGAGAGATTAGAACCTTAACTGACATTTTCAGGGCAGAAGGGAGGCATAGAGAAGTGATCATATGAGATAAGCTAAAGAAATACCTTTACCATCTTGTCTAGGAGCTCATTCATACAATCTAGCCCTCCCCAACTCACACCCTCCATATGTGACCTGTTCATGATAGGAATCCCTGCGAGAGGAGACCTGTATCCCACTCCACGGAGTTTCTAAGAGAACAATCCCCTCTATTCTTCATTGCCCAAAGAAAATCTGTTTGTCTTTAGGTCTCCTGGATTTTGGAGCATAAAATTTTCTTCATCTTGTTACACATTGTTATATCCTACCTACTTCTTTCTTTTTTTAAGATTTTATTTATTTATTTGACAGACAGAGATCACAAGTAGGCAGAGAGGCAGGCAGAGAGACAGGGGGAAGCAGGCTCCCTGCTGAGCAGAGAGCCCGATGTGGGGCTCGATCCCAGGACCCTGAGACCATGACCTGAGCCGAAGGCAGAGGCTTTAACCCACTGAGCCACCCAGGTGCCCTATCCTACCTATTGCTTAAAAAATTCTAGATGATTTACAGTAAAAACCAGTTGCAATAAAACTATGAAGCATGAGAGTCAAAGGAGAAGACCTGAATAATGAAGAGGGACAATGATGCTAGTTACTCCAGACTGAGGAAAAACCATTGTGATTAACTTGGAAACCTAGCTCCAAACTTTCTGGCTAAGGTTATTAAGGAATCTCATTAATTTTCATCTCACTTGATTTGGTAAGTTTCTTTTTTCGGTTTGCCATGATTCTTCTTGATTTGGGCTCTGTCATCCAATGTCTGGCTCACCTTTCTTTCGCTTATTTCTTTAACGTGTATTCCTCGTATGTCCTCTTTCATTGATCCAAGTCAATTTGGGCCAATTCAAATTCAGTGACTAAGTCAATGAAAAAAATGTTAAAAAAAGAGGACCAAATAGAGCTTTGTGGTATGTTTTGGAGATAGCTTTCAGTGTTAACTCCCATTCATTCAACGATTCATTCTCTCAAATATTACCAAATGCTGACATATTCCAGACACTGTGCAAAGCATACGGGAAATAGTTATTAGTTCTCCCTCCTCCTAAGAAGATTGCAATCTGATGAAAGTAAAGCTTAGAGGGGTTTAGCAACTTATCTGAATTTAAACAGAGATCCAGTCAAATTACAGTGCTGGAATCTGAACTAAGTCAGTCTTTATCAAAACCCATGCTCTTAACTTTTATCCCCCTACTTCCTCTGTGGTAGGCAGAATTTCCACAATTCCCTCCACAAAAATGTCCTTTTCCTATCCACAGAAGATGGGAAGATGATGAAATATCACTCCTATGGTCTCATTATGCCATCTGGCAGAGTTAGCCTCACGATTATTTGGGTGGACCTGCCTTCCTTCAAAGCAGAGAGCTCCCACAACTAGTAGCAGATGAGGAAGTCTGAGTTCCAAGCATGAGAGTTTCAGTATGCTGTTGCTGGCTTTGAAGATGAAGGGGGCCATCTATGAATGAATGAGGTTTCTCTCTAAGAGCAGAGAGCCCCTATTAGCTAACAGCCAGGAAGGAACTGGATGCCTCAGACCTACAGCCATAACCTAAATGAGTTTAGGATTAGAGTCATCTCTAACGCCTCCAGGTAATAGCCCAGCCTGGCTGACTCCTTGACTTTGGTCTTGTAAAACCCTAAGTAGAGAACCCAGTCAAGCTTCCTGGGTTTCCGACCTACAGAATTGTGAGATCATGTATTCTTTAAGCTACTAAATTTGGGGTGGTTTTTTGCACGGCAATGGAAAACAAACACACCTTCTTAGATTAAAAAAAAGTCATCAGTCTACCTTCTTTGGGTAACTGATCTGTGAATCACTGTGAATCAAAACAGATGCATCCTGTCTTCTACAAGAACTTCTTAATATTTTCTTAAATCATGAGAAAATTCCAGGAAAACCGATCGTAGCTGTTCATCAGATGCGTACTTTGAGTGGTCGTTCATATTCAGTGAGGTGCTTTCCTATATATTTCTCTTTGGAGGACCAGGAGTGGCAGCTGTCTCTGAGTGCATTTGCTCAGTAGGGAAACAGTCTCTGAGGTGAGAAGGCTTGTGTAATGTCACACAGGAAATAGGTGATGGATCGGGATTGTTTAAATGTGTTTTTCTTTATTTTAAAAAATCTTCTTTCCTTTAGGCAGCATGATTTCTAAATCTGACTCTGGGCCAAAATTACCCTTAAAGGTGGACTTAATGTCTGATGCAGTTGTGACATTTACATAGGGAAATATCTTATAGCTGGTTTTTCTCTTTTCATTTTTAGACGTATTTCATCATCATAGTGTCTTGGGTTTTGCCAGCAAAATGTCTTTTAATGACCTCAGTTATATGCTTTTGATTTGTTTAAAACATGCTATTTCCATTTTAGTAGTGATCCAACTGCTTGGCATTCGACAGAAGCTCACATCCATTGTTGTATGAATAGACACCGAAAATAATTTTGATGCAGAAAAGGAAAGCAACTAAGTTTAGGTTACTAAAGGAAAGTCAGACTGAACTCTCTGACCCTGAGCCCCAAAGAGCACAGTATAAATGCTGGGCAAGCTATTTTTGTCCTCTGCTTTATAAATGAGTTCTTTTCTTTTTCTGTTGACTACTGTCTGTCACAGCTGCTGTTTTCAGAGCATAAAAGAGATGGGAATCGTGAAAGCACGGAAATAAAACCTTGCCTGAAACATGTTAGCCAGTGAATCATGGCCTGTCTCCCCAATGGCCTCCGTAGAGCCTCTAAGTCATTTGTGAATGAAGGAGCATAGGTTAGTGATGGCATCAACAAAAGGAGTTAAGACAGGTGAATTCTATTTCTGGTTCTAAACTGATGATAAAATGACTTCAGAGAAGTCATGTTAACTTTTTCAGGCCTCCTACCTATGAAATAAGAAGAAAACTTTTTTTCTTGAAGACAATATAAAGATCTTGTTCTCGCAGCTGGATTCTCTCAAGCTTCTCCCTTGCATTCAACCCTGCACACCAGCTCTGTGACCTATGCTTTTTCTTCGTGGGGGGGAATCCCAGGACAACAACTCAAATGACTCAGTTTTGATGTTGGTTCTCTTGGAGTTTTGAGCTCTGGTTGGGTTCTGGCTTTAGTTCTCGACTCAGCGGAAACTACTCTGCTGACATTTATGTTTATTATTCTCTAACTCCTCCTCCCCTCCCCTGATACGTGACCCAGATGGTACCTCCCTAAATGATATATTGCTCAGTGTTATGTGTTTTTGAATTTAATATAGACAAAATTAAAGTATATGTCTTAGGATACTTACCTTTTTAGCTCCACATTATATTCCTGACGTTCATCTATGTTTTTACATGTATCTGTAATTCATTAATTTTCACAAGAACACAGTGTCTCATTGTATGACTCTCATGCAGTTTATTCGTCTCTTTTACAGGTGATGTACATTTGGGTTGTTCTCACTTTTCTTTCTATTGCAAAAAGTGCTTTTATGAATAGGCAATTGTCTTTTAGAAGTAGTTGCTGGGTGATAACGGTTTCAAAGATGCTTGCCTTAATTTACAGTTTTATAGATGAGTAACTCCAGATCCTTGCCAACTTTAGATTTTGCCAGAATTTTAAAATTTTCTCAGTTTGACAGTTGTAATGTGGTACCTCATTGTGGTTTGAATTTTTATTTTATTGGTGATTCACATGACTGAGAATCTCATTTATATTTGTTTGGCCATTTGGCGCTACTCTCCTCTGAAGACCTATTCAATCTGTTGTTTCAGTTTTCTATTAGTTGTTTGCTTTTTTACTTAATGATTCATTGAAATACTTTATATATTCTAGATAGTACTGCTTTGTCAGTAATACACCTGGCAAAAATTTTACAAGTTTGTGGTTTGCATTATCTTTTGGTGAACTAAAGTTCTTACCTTTTTTTAAAAATAAAGATTTATTGATTATTTTAGAGAGAGAGAGAGAAAGCAAGCAAATGGGAGGTGGGAGGAGGTAGAGGGAGAAAATCTCAAGCAGACTTCCCACTGAGCATGGAGCCTGATGTGAGTCTCAATCTTTTAATCCTGAGGTCATGACTTGAGCCAAAATCAAGAGTTGGACGCTTAACCAACCGGGCCACCCACGTGCCCCCAAAGTTCTTACTTTTATTTATTTTATTTTTCGTTTTTAAGATTTTATTTATTCATGAGACACACACACACACACACAGAGAGAGAGAGGTAGAGGGCAGCGAGCCCAAGGTGGGACTCAATCCCAGGACCCTGGGATCATGACCTGAGCTGAAGGCAGGTGCTTAAGCAACTGAGCCATTTAGGTGCCCAATTTTGCATCTTGGTTTAGAAAGAATGTCCCCTGTCCTTAATGTCACAAAAATGTTGTTCCGTGTTGTGCCTAAAAATTTTATAGTGTTGCCTTTTGTGTATAAGTCTTTAGTCCATTTGGAATTGGTTTTTGTGCATGAGATCAAGGAGAGCTTTGATTTCATTTTTTCCACACAATAATAATTGTTCCAGTCATGTTTATTAAAAGCCTATCTTTCCCCTGCTCTTGACATAACAAGTTTATATTCTGTTTTTTCCCCCACGTTTTTATTTGAATTCCAGTTAGTTGACATATGGTATAATATTGGTTTCTAGTATAGAATTTAGTGATTCCTCACTTTATTCAATAGCCGGTGCTCATCACAGCAAGTGCCCTCCTTGATACCCATCACCCATTTAACTCAACTCCCCACTCACCTCCCCTTCAACTCTTTCTTCCTCTACTCTGTTTCATTGGTCTATTTATTTGTCTTTCCCTATAATAACAGCATCCTACTTGTTAAAGATTTATAAGAATTCTTTTTTTAATGAATAAGTACCTTAATCCATATCACCTACCCCTTGACTTCACCTCTGGCAACCACTAATCTGTTCTTTGTATCAGGTTGGCTGTTTCTTTTTTGTTTGGTTGTTTCTTTTTAGATTCCACATATAATGTGAGATTCCATGATATTATCTTCCTCTGTCTGACTTACTTCACTTAGAATAACCTTTTCAAGTTCCATCCATGTTGTTGCAAATGGCAAGACTTCATTTTTATTTTTTTGATGACTGAATAGTGTTCCACTGTATATAGATATCACAACTTCTTTACCCATTCATCGATCAATGACTCCTGGGTTGTTTCCATATCTTGGCTCTTGTAAATAATGCTACAATGAACATGGGGGTGAAGATATCTTTTTGAAATAGTGTTTTTGTTTTCTTCAGTTAAATACCCAGGAGTGGAATTGCTGGATCATATTTTTGATTTTTTGAGGAAGCTTCATACTGTTTTCCAAAGTGGCTGCATGAATTTACATTCCTACCAATGGTGCACAAGAGTTCCCTTTTTTCCACATCTTCACCAACACTTGATATATCTTATCTTTTTGATAATAGTCATGTTAACAGTTATGAGGTAATATCTCATTGTGGTTTTGATTTGCATTTCCCTGATGACTAGTGATGCTGAACATCTTTTCTATGTACCTGTGTATTTTCTTTGGAAAAACGTCTGTTCAGATCCTCAGTCCGTTTTTTGATTCAGTTTTTTTTTGTTATTGAATTATATGAGTTCTTATATATTATGGATATTAACTCTTTATCAGATGCATGATTTACAAATATTTTCTCCCATTCAGTAGGTTGCCTTTTCATTTTGTTGATGAATTTTCTGGTGTGCAGAGCTTTTTAGTTTGATGTAGTCTCACTTGTTTGTTTATTTATTTATTTATTTATTTATTTTTGTTGCCTTTGCTTTGGGAGTTAAGTCTAAAGAATCATCACCAAGACAGATGTCAAGGAGATTGCTGCCTATGTTTTCTTCTAGAAGTTATGGCTTAAGGTCTTATGTTTAAATCTTTATTTTGAGTTAATTTTTGTGTATGGTGTCAGTTAGTACAGTTTCATTCTTTAGCAAGTGGCTGTCCAGTTTCCTCAACATCATTTATTGAAGAGATTGTCATTTACTCATTGTATATTGTTGGCTTTACTGTTGTAAGTTAATTGACCATATATGCATGGATTTATTTCTGGTCTCTCTACTCTGTTCCGTTAATGTATGTGTCTGTTTTTATGCTAATACCACACTGTTTTGAATACTACAGCTTTGTAATAGAGTCTGAATCAAGGCCTGTCATGTCTCCAGCTTGGTTTTTCTTTATCAAGATTGCTTTGGCTATTTTAGGTCTTTTGTGGTTTGATACAAATTTTGGGATTGTTTTTTCTAGTTCTGTGAGAAATTCCGTTGGAATTTTGGTGGGAAAAATTCCACTGGAATCTTGAATCTGAAGATTGCTTTGGGTAATATGAACATTTTAATTTAATTTAATTTTTTTTCAGTGTTCCAAAATTCATTGTTTATGCACCACACTCAGTGCTCCATGCAATACGTGCCCTCCATAATACCTACCACCAGGCTCACTCAACCCCCTCACTCCCCTCCCCTCCAAAACCCTCAGTTTGTTTCTCAGAGTCCGCAGTCTCTCATGGTTCGTCTCCCCCTCCAATTTCCCCCAACTCACTTCTCTCCATCTCCCACTGTCCTCTGTGTTATTCCTCATACTCCACAAGTAAGTGAAACCATGTGATAATTGACTCTCTGTGCTTGGCTTATTTCACACAGCATCATCTCTTCCAGTCCCATCCATGCTGATACAAAAGTTGGGTATTCATCCTTTCTGATGGAGGCATAATACTCCATTTGTATATATGGACCATATCTTCTTTATCTATTTGTCTGCTGAAGGGCATCTTGGCTCTTTCCACAGTTTGTCGACTATTCCCATTGCTGCTATGAACATTGGGGTACAGATGGCCTTTCTTTTCACTACATCTGTATCTTTGGGGTAAATACCAAATAGTGTAATTGCAGGGTCATAGGGTAGTTCTGTTTTTAATTTCTTAAGGAATCTCCACACCGTTTTCCAATGTGGCAGTGCACCAACTTGCATTCCCACCAACAGTGTAAGAGGGTTCCCCTTTCTCCACATCCTCTTCAACACTTGTTGTTTCCTGTCTTGTTACTTTTGGCCATTCTAACTGGTGTAAGGTGGTATCTCAATGTGGTTTTTTTTTTTTTTTAATATTTTATTTATTTATTCGACACAGAGAGAGATCACAAGTAGGCAGAGAGGCAGGCAGAGAGAGAGAGAGAGAGGAGGGGAAGCAGGCTTCCTGCTGAGCAGAGAGCCCGATGTGGGGCTCGATCCCAGGACCCTGGGATCATGACCTGAGCTGAAGGCAGAGGCTTAACCCACTGAGCCACCCAGGCGCCCCTCAATGTGGTTTTGATTTGAATGTCCCTGATGGCTAGTGATGATGAACATTTTTTCATGTGCCTGTTAGCCATTTGTATGTCTTCTTTGGAGAAGTGTCTGTTCATGTCTTTGGCCCATTTTTTGACATGCTTATCTGTTTTGTGTGTGTTGAGTTTGAGGAGTTCTTTATAGGTCTTGGATATCAGCCCTTTGTCTCTAGTGTCATTTGCGAATATGTTCTCCCATTCCGTGGGTTGCCTCTTTGTTTTTTTTTTTAAATAAAGTTTTTTAAAAAATTTTATTTATTTGACAGAGAGAGATCACAAGTAGGTAGAGAGGCTAGCAGAGAGAGAGGAGGAAGCAGGCTCCCTGCCAAGCAGAGAGCCTGATGCGGAACTCGATCCCAGAACCCTGAGATCATGACCTGAGCTGAAGGCAGAGACTTAACCCACTGAGCCACCCAGGTGCCCCTGCCTCTTTGTTTTGTTGACTGTTTCCTTTGCTGTGCAGAAGCTTTTGTTCTTGATGAAGTCCCAAAAGTTCATTTTCGCTTTTGTGTCCTTTGCTTTGGAGTCATATCTTGAAAGACTTTGCCGTGACTGATGTTGAAGAGGTTATTGCCTATGTTCTCCTTTAGGATTCTGATAGATTCCTGCCTCACATTGAGGTCTTTTATCCATTTTGAGTTTATCTTTGTGTATGGTGTAAGAGAATGGTCGACTTTCCTTCTTCTACATGTAGCTGTCCAATTTTCCCAGCACCATTTATTGAAGAGACTGTCTTTTTTACACTAGATATTTATTCCTGCTTTTTTGAAGATTATTTGACCATACAGTTGAGGGTCCATATCTGGGCTCACTGGTTATGTGTCTGTTTTTGTGCCAGTACCATGCTGTCATGATAGTCACAGCTTTGTAGGAAAGCTTGGAATCAGGCAATGTGATGCCCCAGGTTTGTTTCTCTTTTTCAACATTTCCTTAGCAATTTGGGGTCTCTTCTGGTTCCATACAAATTTTAGGATTATTTGTTCCAGCTCTTTGAAAAATGCCGGCGGAATTTTGATCAGATGGCATTGAAATTATAGATTGCTCTAGGCAGTATAGACATTTTAACAATGTTTATTCTTCTGATCCTAGAGCATGGAAGTCTCTTCCACCTTTTTTGTGTCTTCTTCAATTTCTTTCATGAGTGTTCTGTAGTTTTTTGAGTACAGATCCTTTACCTCTTTGGTTTGGTTTATTCCCAGGTATCTTACAGTTCTTGGTGCTATAGTAAATGGAATCGATTCTCTAATTTCTCTTTCTATATTTTCATTGTTAGTGTATAAGAAAGCAACTTTTTTCTGTACATTGATTTTGTATCCTGCCACATTACTGAATTGCTGTATAAGTTCTAGTAGTTTGGGAGTGGAGTCTTTTGGGTTTTTCCATATAAATTATCTTATTGAGAGAGTTTGACTTCTTCTTTGCCAATTTAAATACATTTTATTTCTTTTTGTTGTCTGATTGCTGTTGCTAGGACTTCTAGTACTATGTTCAACAACAGTGGCAAGAGGGGATATCCTTGTCGTATTCCTGATCTCAAAGGGAAGGCTGTCAGCTTTTCTCCATTGAGGATGATATTCACTGTGTGTTTTTCATAGATAGATTTTATGAAGTTGAGGAATGTTCTCTCTATACTTGTACTTTGAAGCATTTTAATCAGGAACGGATGCTGTATCTTGTCAAATGCTTTTTCTCCATCAGTTGAGAGGACCATGTGGTTCTTTTCTCTTCTCTTACTGATTTGTTCTCTCACATTGATTGATTTGTGAATGTTAAACCACCTTTATATCCCATGGATAAATCCCACTTGGTCATGGTGGATAATCTTTTTAATGTACTGTTGGATCCTGTTAGCCAGGATCTTGTTGAGAAACTTGGCATCCATATTCATCAGGGATGTTGGCCAGAAATTCTCCTTTTTGGTGGGGTCTCTGCCTGGTTTGGGGATCAGGGTAATGCTGGCTTCATAAAAAGAGTCTGGAAATTTTCCTTTTGTTTCTATTTTTTGAAACAGCTTCAGGTGAATAGGCATTATTTCTTCTTTGAATGTTTGGTAACATTCTCCAGGGAATCTGTCAGGCTCTGGGCTCTTGTTTTTTGGGAGGTTTGTGATCACTGCTTCAATCTTGTTATTAGATATTGGTCTATTTAGGTTGTCCATTTCTTCCTGATTCAGTTTTGGAAGTTTATAGTTTTTCAGGAATGCATCCATTTCATCTAGGTTGCTTAACTTATTGGCATATAACTGTTGATAATAATTTCTGATGATTGTTCCTATTTCTTTGGTGTTAGTTGTGATCTCTCCTTTTTCATTCATAATTTTATTTATTTGGGTCTTCTCTCTTTTCTTTTGGATTAGTTTGCTCAATGGTTTATCAATCTTATTGATTCTTTCAAAAAACCAGCTTTTAATTTCGTTGATGCATTCTACTGTATCTCTAGTTTCTATCTCATTGATCTCTGTTCTAATTTTGATTATTTCCCTTCTTGTATGTGGGGTTGGCTTAATTTGTTGTTGATTCTCCAGTTTCTTAAGGTGTAAAGAGAACTGGTGTATTCTGGATTTTTCAATTTTTTTTTTGAGGGAGGCTAGGATGGCTATGTATTTCCCCCTTAGGACTGCCTTTGCCATTTCCCATAGGTTTTGGACCAAAGTGTCTTCATTCTCATTAACTGGTTTTCCATTAACTGCTTAAGTTTTTCTTTGATTTACTTGTTATCCAAGCATTCCTAAGCAGGGTGGTCTTTAGCTTCCAAGTGTTTGAATTCCTTCCAAACTTTTTCTTGTGGTTGAGTTCCAGTTTCAAAGCACTGTAGTGTGAGAATATTCAGTGAATTATCTCCATCTTTTGGTATCAGTTGAGGCCTGATTTGTCACCCAGTATGTGGTCTATTCTGGAAAAAGTTTCATGTGCATTCGAGAAGAATGAGTATTCTGTTGTTTTATGGTGGAATGTTCTGTATATATTCTGAGGTCCATCTAGTCCAATGTGTCATTCAATGTTCTTGTTTCTTTATTGATTTTCTGCTTGGATGATCTGTCTATCATCCAAGAGACTGGGGTGTTAAGATCCCCTACTATTAATGTATTCATATCAATATGACTCTTTATCTTGATGAATAGATGTCTTATGTAGTTCGCTGCTCCCATATTGGGGGCATAATATTTATAATTGTTAGATCTTTTTGGTGGATAGACCCTTTAAGAATGATGGTCCAGGGGCGCCTGGGTGGCTCAGTGGGTTAAGCCTCTGCCTTCGGCTCGGGTCATGATCCCAGGGCCCTGGGATCGAGCCCCACGTCGGGCTTTCTGCTCAGCGGGGAGCCTGCTTCCTCCTCTCTCTCTGCCTGCCTCTCTGCCTGCTTGTGATCTCTATCTGTCAAATAAATAAATAAAATCTTAAAAAAAAAAAAGAATGATGGTCCATATACACTATGGAGTATTATGCCTCCATCAGAAAGGATGAATACCCAACTTTTGTAGCAACATGGACGGGACTGGAAGAGATTATGCTGAGTGAAATAAGTCAAGCAGAGAGTCAATTATCATATGGTTTCACTTATTTGTGGAGCATAACAAATAGCATGGAGGACATGGGGAGTTAGGAGAAGGGAGTTGGGGGAAATTGGAAGGGGAGGCGAACAATGAGAGACTATATGGACTCTGAAAAACAATCTGAAGAGGTGGGGGGGTGGGAGGTTGGGGGAACCAGGTGGTGGGTATTAGAGAAGGCACGGATTGCATGGAGCACTGGGTGTGGTACAAAAACAATGAATACTGTAATGCTGAAAATAAATAAAAAAATGATTAAAAAAAAAGAATGATGTAGTGTCCTTCTTTAATTCTGATTACAGTCTTTAGTTTAAAATCTAATTTATCTGACATGAGAATCACTACTTCAGCTTTCTTTTGAGGCCCATTAGCATGAACAATGCTACTCCATCCTTTCACTTTCAGCCTGGATGTATCCTAAGGTTCCAAATGAGTCTCTTGTAGACAACATATGGATGGGTCCTGTCGTTTTATCCAATCTGCAACCCTGTGCCATTTTATGGGAGTGTTTAGGCTCATTCACATTGAAAGTGATTATTGAAGGATGTGTTTTTATTGACATCATGTTGCCTGTGAAATCCTTGTTTCTACAGACTGTCTCTGTAAATTTCTGTCCTATGACACTCTTGGGGTCTTTCTTCTTTTATAGAACCCCCCTCCCCTTTGTATTTCTTGTAATGCCAGCTTGGTGGTCACCTACTCTTTAAAACTTTGCCAGTTTTGGAAGCTCTTTATGTCTCCATCCATTTTGAATGTCAGCCTTGCTGGATAAAATATTCTTGGTTTTATGTTTTTCTCATTTAGTGCCCTGAATATATCTTGTCAGCCCTTTCTGGCTTGCCAGGTTTCTGTGGACAGATCTGATGTTATTCTGATGGATCTTATCTGTACATAAGGAATCTCTTTCCCTTAGCTTCTCTCAAAAGCTCTTGTCTAAAATTATGATTCATCAGTATTGCAATCAATGCCTTGAGGTCTTTCTAGATTCATTCATCTTGGGGGGTGTTCTTTCTACCTCTAGGACAGGATCACTGATCACTAGTTCCATTCCCCAGACTGGGAAAATTTTCATGGAGAATTTGTTCAACTATATATTCTAGTCTTCTTTCTTTCTCATCCCCCTCAGGGATCCCAATAATTCTGATGTTGGAAT
This sequence comes from Enhydra lutris kenyoni, assembly GCF_002288905.1. Classification (NCBI taxonomy): domain Eukaryota; kingdom Metazoa; phylum Chordata; class Mammalia; order Carnivora; family Mustelidae; genus Enhydra; species Enhydra lutris. The sequence goes on along the minus strand of NW_019154127.1, from coordinate 2,308,705 downwards.
GTTTCATGACATCATTTATTTCCCTAATTCTGTTTTCATGGCTTCTAAGCTGTTTGTTCCAGGCTTCCTCCTGATCCTTTTTCTCTGTCACTTTGTCCTCTAGATCACTAATTCTATCTTCTGCCTCAGTTACCCTAGCTGTTGGAGTATTCAGATTAGATTGGATCTCATTCACAGCATTTTTAACCTCTTTCCAGGTGGCTTTCACTTCTGCCCTAATCTATTCCATGTTGTCACTAATGGTTTTCTCCAACCTAGCCATTGCCTGGATAATTGTTATCCTGAATTCCCTTTCCAAAATACTGTTTATGTCCATATCCAATAGTTCTGATGGAGAGGGAACAGTCTTTAAATTTTTCCTCTGTGGGGTGTTCCTCCTCCTAGTCATTTTGGTGAGAGGTGCTTGATGGGACGTGTAAGTGAATATATCAACTGCTATCCAGACAAGGTGCACCCTGGTAGGCTTATGAGCAATCAGAAGTCACCACCAAAGAGAAAGAAAAAAGAAAAAAAAAAAGAAAAAAGAGAGAGAAAGAGACAGAATAAAAGGGAAGTCCCAGCCAGAATGGGTCCCAAAGGTAAGATTTATAAGGTATACAAACGAAAACGGACAAACAAAAAGACCGACAAAAGTAAATGACAAGAAAAAGAAAAGAACCCAGCCAAAATGAACCCCAAGGATGTGATTTATATAATACCCAAACAAAAACAAATACACAGAAACACTGGCAGAAGAAAAAGATGGGACGGTGGTTATAAATCCTCAATTTGGGTGAAGAAGGTTATTTTGATTCTTCCTGGCTGTGTCTTGATATCTTTGTTAAAGGACTCAACTTTCCAGAGATAAAGGGAGATTAAAACTGGTTTATATATAGGGGTAGTATTGATTCGGGAAAGAGGATTACCTTGAAGCCTATATCTATATGTATATTAAAAAAATAGAAAAGCAAAAGAAAAACCCAGGTATGTGTATGAAAAAAGTTCAAGTTAAAAAGTTATTATGGAATTTGTTGCATTGAACCTCTTGTTGTAATGGTAAATAGGTTAAAAAAATTAAGAAGAATGAGAATAGTGAGAACAAATTAAAAATAAAAGTTGTATCTATGAAATATATAGGTTTTAGGGCACTACCAGGAGCTAAATACATTGTTTTCCCCTGATATTGGGGTTTTACAGTTTTATGGGGACCCTGTGGTATTGTCCTCTCATTCTTTGGGATGGCTTTCTGGGGGAGGGGTCTGCCACATTGTTTTTCAGTTAGTCTTGCTTGGGTTGACCCTATCAAGGGTCTGGGCTCTGTGGAAACCGGTTTTTCAGGCTTTTGTTCTCTGGAGGTTTTTGTTCTTTGGCAGCTTTTTGCATCATTTTGGAGTTTTTGTGGAAAGCAAACTGCACCCAGAGCTTTGTCTGTGAGAGAAGCTTCAATTTGCTCCCCTCTGGGTTGTCCAGAACACACAGACTTCCCCTCTATAAACTCCACTGAACTGTGCAACCTCCCATAGGCAGTGCAGGTCCCCAGCCACAGTGTCAGGGGTTGTCCGAAGTGCAACCCCAACAAAGCTTGTCTCTACACCCCTGTGCCACTGAAACCGAGAGTGATATTGGTCCAAGGAGCCTTTGCTTGCACTGCTCTCTGGGATCTAGACCTCAGGCTGCCATGGCGGGAGATCACACTGAGTTCCTTCAGGCCCCAGCTGGGAGAGTCCAGACCCTCGGCAGCCACAGGGAATGCTGGCTAGCTCCCGCACAGAGTTTTATCAGGTGCGGTGGGGAGTGGGTAAGACCCTGGTCATGCAGTGCACAAAAGTTCTAGGGAGCGCAGGCTGGTGCTGTCACCAGATTCCCTCATGCGGGGCTGAGAGTGTGCCCAGCTAAGCCATGATGCAAGTCACACAACCCTGGGAGCTCTGCCACACTCTCTCTGGCACGGGTGGTCACCAGTGGTGGCCGTCCTGGGTCCGTGGGCTTAGGCCCGTGCCCATGGCTGCCCGATTCCACCAGTTGTCCTTTAAGATCTTTTGCTCGTTTTGAATGCTTTTAGCTAGACTCTAAGTTAATGCTGTCCCCAAGCACAGGGCACTCTCGTATTGGATAATTACTTTCCAATAGGTCGCGTCTGGTGGCTCCCTCCCCCTTTTGTTTATCTTCCGATATCAGTCCGAAATTCCCACTCTGCTTTACCTGTCCACTGATGTCTTCTGTCCCCATAGAGATCCAGAAGTTTCTAATCCTACATCTCAGGCTGGTTTCACAGGTGTTCAGAGTTTTCTGGTAAATAATTAGCTTGCTTTAGGGGACCGGTTGAAACAGGGTCTCCTACTTCTCCACCATCTTGCCCCTCCTAATATGAACATTTTAACATTATAAGCCTTCCAACCAGTTAAAATGGACTATCTTTCCACTTATTTCTATGGGTCCTCTTCAATTTTTTAAATGAAATTCTTATAATTTTTAGTGTGCAGGTCTTTCACCTACTTGGTTAAATGTATTCCTAGGCAGTTTATTCTTTTAGATGCAATGGTAAATGGGGTTGTTTTCTTGATTTCTCTTTCTGATAATTTGTTGTTTGTGTATAAAAGCATAACAGATTTTTGTGTGTTAATTTTCTATCCTTCAACTTTACTGATTTCATTTATTCATTCTTACAGTTTTTTTAGATGGAGTCTTTAGGAGTTTTGTATATAATATCATGTTATCTGGAAATAGTGACAGTTTTACTTCCTCCTTCTCAGTGGGATGTCTTTTATTTCTTTTTCTTGCCTAGTTGTTCCGCCTAGGACTTCTAATACCATGTTGAATAAAGTAGTGAATATAGGCATCCCTTTCTTGTTCCTGATCTTAGAGGGAAAGCTCTCTGCTTTTCACCATTGAGTATGATGTTAGATGCCTTCATTATATAGAGGCCCATACCCTCCATACCCTTTTCAGAGGATTTTTGTCTAAACGGATGTTGAATTTTGTCAAATGCATTTTCTACATCTATTGAGATGATTGTATGACTTCGTTCCTTCATCTTGTTAATTTGGCACATCAAGTTGATTGATTTATGGTTGCTGTACCAGTCTTACATCCCTAGAATAAATCCCATGGATCATCACGTATGATTCTGTTAATGTATTGTCTAATTTGGGTTGTTAATATTCTCTTGAGGATTTTTTCATCTATGATAATCAAGGATAGTGGCTTCTAATTAATTTCTTCTAATTGTGGTGCTTAGTCTGGCTTTGATATCAGAGTAGTGCTGGCCTTGTAAAAGAGCTTGGAATTCCTCCACTCCTATTTTTTGGAAGAGTTTGAGAAGGATTGGTATTAAATCTTCTCTGAATATTTGGTAAATTTAAATATTATGTATACGTATACACACACACACATATATGTATGTATATACACATCTATAATTTTTTTACATTGTATCCATGAATAAGACTTATCTGTAATTTTCCATTTTCATAGTGGTTTTATCAGTTTTTAATGCAAGGTTATGCTAGCTTTATAAAATTACTATGTCTCCATTTTGTTTTGTTTTTAAAGATTTTATTTATTTATTTGACAGACAGACATCACAAGTAGGCAGAGGAGCAGGCAGTGAGAGAGGAGGAAGCAGGCTCCTTGCTGAGCAGAGAGCCCAATGATCTTGATCCCAGGACTTGATCCCAGGACCCTGAGATCATGACTTGAGCCGAAGGCAGAGGCTTTAACCCACTGAGCCACCCAGGTGCCCCTGCTTTGTTTTGTTTTTAAGTAAACTCTAGGCCCAACTTTGGGCTTAAACTCATGACCCCAAGATCAAGAATCACATGCTATACTGACCAAGGCAGCCAGGTGTCCTTATTTTTGTTTTGTTTTGTTTTTTTTTTTTAAAGGGAGACTTTTGACTGATTACTTTTTTAAAAATGTAAATAAACATATTCATTGTTTTTTTAAATTATATTTTTCAAGGATCTGGCCATGTCATCTAACTTTTTACATTTATTGGCATAAAGTTGTTATTATCTTTTTAATATTTGTAACACCTGTAACTTTGTTTCATTTTCATTCCAATATTATTCATTCAGTTTATCTTTTTTCTGAAGCAGACTTGTCCAGCATTTGTCAATTTTATTATTCTTTCAAATAACCTAGTTTCACATTACCATTCCCCTCCATTGGGTGTTTGTTCTCCATTATTTCATGTTCTTATCTTTATGTTTTCATCTTTTAATGTTCTCTGGGTAGTTAGATTTTCAGTCTTTTAACTTTTCTATTATAATCATATTACATTCCACATTCCACTATAAACACTACTTTGCCTTTCTTTTACAGGGTATGAGACACATGTACTATTTTTGTTATTATTCAAACTCTAAATATTTTATAATTTCCCTTAAGAGTTGATCTGAGAGTTATTAAATTTGTGTTTTTAAATTTTCAAACATATGGGGATTTTCACTTATAGTTTTGTATTTGTAAATAATAATTACATAACTGTTCTATAGTTAAAAATGTGATCTACATGATATCAACTTTTTGACATTTTTGAGTTACTTTAACTCTAGACACAGTTCATTTTTATAAATATCTTTCACATGCTTGAAAAGAATGTATATTGAGGCCATAGTGTTCAATATACGTGCATTAGATAATGTTTTTGCATATTATTCAAATCTATATCCTTGCCAATTTATTTTGTGTTTAGGCTATTATTGGGAAAAATATGTTTAAGTATTGCACTATGATGGCAGAATTGCCTTTTTTGGGGTATTTCTGCTTATTTTTGCCTCCAGTATTTCAAAGCTATATTACACGGTGTCTCGCTGCACCCTAATACCTTCTTTTGACACTGATGTCGGGAGGATCGAGTAAACACACCTGGCTAGATTAGGGTTGATTTTCAAAGAACGTTCCTCAGCTCTGCCGAAGATCTTTCCTCTGTCTAAGAATTTATATCAATATGCATTTCAGATGTACAAATAAAAGAAAGCATTAGATTAATGGACTGTGTAAATAACACCAGCAGGATTTGTGTAAATTATTATTGCTTGTTGGTAGTGTTGGGGAAGCTGGGTTTATATTTCTTTTGTTGGATTCATTAAATAGGTTTGCTATCACTTCTTTTCATAGTTGATACATTAACTTGTTCTTGACTCTCTGGGTTTATTAATCCCCTGAGAGGAAAAACATGATGCTGAAGGCCATGAGTCAGTGATGGAAGAAAGATGGGAAGGAGCCACAGAAAAGGACCCCGTCGGTTAATATCTATCTGTCTAGAGTCCTCTCAGTATCTTCCTTCTCTTTTCTAGCTTCTGGGCTCCTTGAGGGGGCAGAAAGGAGATGGGCTTTTAGAATCTGTTATCCCAGTTTCAACTGTCACACAAGAAATCATTAACATTATACAGAGTGTGGGCCCGAATAACATTAAACATTGGACACCTAGACCAGCATTTTTGAAATCTTAGTTTCATGGCACCATTTAAAAAAAAGTCCAAGTTAGGGGCACCTGGGTGGCTCAGTGGGTTAAAGCCTCTGTCTTCGGCTCAGGTCATGGTCCCAGGGTCCTGGGATCGAGCCCCGCATCAGGCTGTCTGCTCCGCGGTGAGCCTGCTTCCCCCTGTCTCTCTGCCTGCCCTTCTGCCTACTTGTAAACTCTGTCTGTCAAATAAATAAAGTCTTTTAAAAAAAAAGTCCAAGTTACCTTTAATCCTAAACATATTCAGAGGATGATAGCAATTACCTACAATTTTGAGAGATATGCAAGACAATACATTTTGAACCGTATAGTTTTGACAGAGCATACTTCCTTTTGAAGTGCTTTATCAGGAATGAAAATGATGAAGAGTGCTGAGAATATGCAAATACATTCAAGTGCACACAATTAAAACCCTGAGATGCATTGATGATAAATCTCTTCACTGTGGTTGCAAGGATTCGCAATAGGAATTCAAATTGATAATTATGATTATATGATTCTTAGAATAGCTAACAGTTTTCCATTTTCATCTGCTCTTCAAAATAAAAGGAGGTGTATAATAACAAAAACCCATCTATAATAGGCAGATCGCATTTCGAATATATGGGAACTCTTTCTTCTCTCTGGCAGTCTTATAGAGAAGTGCCTTGAGAAAACAAGTAGAAAAAAAAAGGCTGGTCCTATTCCCTAGGATCTCACATTCCCAACCTCAGAACAAATCTCAAAAGTTTTAGTTCCAGAATTATGTCCAGTAGAGGCCTTCAAGAATGAGAGCAGGTGCTCTGTGCACCCACGACAATGCAGATGTGTAGTTCTGCAGTGTAAAGCACTTCCAACCAATCCTTTTGCTGAGCAAGCCTGGATGGGTGGAATGACCTTATGAAGGGAATGTGTGTGAGGGTGTGTTAGGGGAGGACTACTGTGTTTTCTTATCATCTGCACCATTTTTTTTTTTTCTCCGCTTTTGTGTCTTGCTCGGCTTGGAGGGATGAGTCAAGCTGAGCAGACATTCTTCCAATTCAGAACCCACGTTGATTGCATGTGCGATGGCTTTGTAGAGGTACAGGAAGGCTAGCTTGGGTGGATGCTGGGATCACTGGGCTCTTCCTGGAGAGCTAACTGGGTGCGGCAAAATCAGCTCACTTCCTCCTGTCACGGGATCTTCCCTAGAAAGGAGACTAGTCTGACGTTCTCTCTCATCTTTTGTCTGTCTGGACCCAGCTTATTCCAATGTTTAGTTTTCAAGTGTGCTGATTTGAAAATGTAGGTTTTATTATTACTCAGGTATGATGGGGCCAACAGATCAGGAAATGGCTGCCATTGAAAAGACAGTATGTTACTCATGAACTGTTTCCTGGGATTGGGGGATGAAGGCATGCCATACCCCACAGGCCACACAGGGAAGCACCAGGGCCAGTCAGGAGACTGATGGAGTGAGAGGAAAGCATGGGCAAGAACCTGTGCTGGGTTTTCTACAGGAATATGATACCAACAGGGTACAGGTATCATTGGATTGATTGGTTTGCGTTTCAAAGGCAGGCTTGGTGGTGCCGGGGAGGGGCGGTACCCAGAGTTAGTAAGCCCTCAGGATGTCAAAGCATCAGAGTCTCATAGTTTTATACAGTGTTGTAAATGACAAGTGCCCCCCTTCCCGTGGGGACTTCTCAAGGCTTTGCACAAGTGTCTAATAGTGACTGGACTCTGGGTAGACCCACGGTCCAACTGAGAGAGCCTGTATGCACTGACAGCACATTCTGTCTGAGTTAAATTCACCTTCCTGCCTCCGACATCTACCCTGGGGTGGCAGATTCTGCAGTGGACTTTGACTAAGACATCACTGAACCTCTCTCAGTTTCATCTGGGAACCGTGGGCAAGGGCAGTCTTATCTATTGAGAGTGAATCAGAAAAACAGACATGAAAGGGATTTAAAGCTTTAAAGTACCTGCCGTACTGTACAAGAATGATTCATGATTACTTGGTAGGGAAAAGAAGGAGATACCTCGAAAGAAACACGCACTGAAATAGAAATAACATAACACACTACCAACAATGCGATAAAGTCCGTCTTTTAAAGTTTGATTTAAAGCTGACACAGTAAGCATGAGCTCCATTTGGCATTCCTAAACTCAGAGTTTTGGCTCTGAGTTGAGGTAATTTATAGAATCTGGCAACCCTCTAACTCAACCGTGGAGATGTTGGCCAAGTCTTGCAATTCTTAATCAAATCATCACAGCACAGTATCTGTGTGCTCTTGTCTACTTCTTTTGAAGTAAGATTTGGGCAATTTCCCTGTAGGCCCTTAAGCATTTCAGGTTTCCTCAAAACAGTTTCCACAAAACCCGTTTTCCTTTATGTCTGTGACAAAGTCCTAGAGAGGCTTTGATTATACTGTTTGCCAATCCCGTTGAAAAAAGGCTTTCTCTTACTGGTTGGGGATTCTACCAGGAGGCTCGGTTTATTTCCTTACATGCCTGGTGTGTACTAATAGCAGCTGCTTAGTGTCCCAGATTTTAAAGGAGAAGGTGGTGAGGCTTCCTGTAGGATGATGGAGGTTCTCAAGAAGTAAATGTAAAGAAGGCAGAGAGAAGGTGATTGCATTGTGTTCTGAGGCCCTCAGCAAGCTGACAGAATTGAAACAGACCATCACCAGAGAGGAGAGGCAGAGACGTGAGTTCACAGAGCAGGATTAGAAACTGAGTTACTGGAATAATAGGCAGGAAGCTGGGAACTGGTGTGGAAATGCTAGCTCTGTTGGCTAGAAACCTGTTGTTTCCATTTATTATCTGAAAAATAGGACGAGCCATCTCATTGTAGAAGGCCACAGGCACAGCGGATGATACTGGAAGCCCACAGAAGCTTCGAATTTCTCTGGAAATGCAAAAGAATGCTTTTCCATGCAGACAGTAAAATAATTATGATTGCCAATGCACCAGCTTTAAAAATACATTATGAACTTTCATTTCTGGAACAATGAACGTCTCTCAGTGGAAGGTGTTGTTCTCGATAAGTAGGAAACTTAAAATGCAAAAAACGGTGATAAGATTTACCTTGTCTAAGGAGGAGAAAAAAATCACTTGTAAAATGAAGATTAAAAACCTCATGGCCTCAGGGCACCTGGGTGGTACAGTCCGTTGAGAGTTCAGCTTTTGGTTTTGGCTCCTGTCATGATCCCAGGGTCAGGGGATGGAGGCCCACTTTAGGCTCCATGCTCAGAGGGAAGTTTGCTAAAGATTCTCTCTCTGTCTGCCCACACCCCCACCCCATGCCCTCTCTTTGTGTGTGTGTGTGTGTGTGTGTGTGTGTGTGGGTGTGTGTGTGTCTAAAATAAATAAATAAATCTTAAAAAAAAAAAAAGAAAAAAAGAACAACAACAACAACAAAACCCACATGCCCTATTTCTGGAAATATCGACCAGCTCCTATACAGTAGATCTCAGGCTGAGAGATCTCATTGCTAACTTCCCCGTGTTAGCCCCTCAGGCCCCTTGAGGGATTTTGGGAACCCCTTACTTTCAGAGTCCCCTGGAAGCTCATATAGTTCGGGTCCCGGGGGAGGGGGGCTAGCACAGAGTAGGTATCTCTGGGTTTAATATCAGATCCGGCTCTCAGCAGAAGTGGGCACGTGGGTTCAGCAGCGATATCTTTCCCATCTGCCAGGGTTTCCCAGAGCTGAAATTTGGGACTTTCTCCTTTCCTGACATCTTGTACTCTGGTTCCTGCTGGGCTGGCTCCGCATTCTCACGGGAACACCTACTCCCACGGTTCCTCTCTGTTGTCCGAGTTTTTGCTCCCTTCCACCTCCTTTGCTTCTCGACTCAAGCTGGACCCCAGGGCCCAGTGTCTGCTAATTCCTCATTCACACCGCAGCACCCCTCAGGCCGTATAGTCTTCCACTGTTCTCACTTGTCACATCCATGCCTGGATAGGGACACTTCCTCCTGCTATTCCCAGGTCCCAGGAATTGATAGAGGAGGGTGAGGAACTTCTGAGACGTCTGTCCGCAGCTCTCTTCTCCCCCCAGGAAATTCTCCACTCTTACTTTGCTCAGACCATCAGATCTGTCTTACAGGGACCCTTTTATTTCCCCTTATATCACATCTAGAGTTCTCTGAGTGGGGGCAGAATACTTTTGAGATATTAACCTATATTAATTAATTCTTCCAGCATTTCTTCTTTTCTCTCCCCATGTGTAGAAGCAGTGAATTGGCTCCATGTTCATGGTCTCAGCATTGGGATGGGATGGGGGAGGAGGGGTCTTACTGGCTTTGGTTGCAGAAAAACCTTGAGCTGAGAAAAACCCTGAGAATTGACCCGGTGTTTGGATGAAACAAGAAAGGAGGATTCTCGTCTCCACCCCTCCTTAGTCCTTCCCCAGACTAGAATTCTCTGGGATGGTGGGGAAGACAGAGACTCAGTGAAGCCTGGAGAGAGGGAACCCACTGCTTTCTTGTTCAGAATTATAGGGAGAGAATGGAGTCATGGTGTTTAAGTAGATGGTGCTTAGTGTGGTAGAGATCCCTGCATGCCAGGCATGGCACAAAAGCCACAGCAAGAGTCTCCTGCCACTGGAATGACATGGAAATGGCAGAGAGAGCCTCCAGACTGCAGGCATGTCTTAGTGGAAATCCCTGACCATGTTTTAGTGCTGTGAGTACCCCAGAACCTTGACAGAGCCATGGGAAAGGAAGTAGGGTGGGGAGAATCAACTAGGATAAAATTTCCACCAACCCAGTGGGCCGAGGACTTATAATGCAGATTAAGTTGAGTTACAGAAAAGACTGTTTATATTTATTGTACACTTGAGTGAAAGACTGAGGTTCACTGAAGGGGCATCTGCAGCTCAATGTTTATAGCAGCAATGTCCACAGTAGCCAAATTCTGGGAAAAGCCCAGATGTCCATCGACAGATGAATGGATAAAGAAGATGTGGTAGATACCTATACCGTGTAATATGACTCAGTCATCAGGTAAATGAAATCTTGCCATTTGCAATGACGTGGATGGAACTAGAGGGTATTATGTTAAGTGAAATAAGTCAATCAGAGAAAGACAATTATCATACAACCTCACTCATATGTGGGATTTAAAAAACAAAACAGAGGATCATAGGGAAGGGAGGGAAAAATAAAACAAGATGAAACCAAAAGGGAGACAAATCATAAGAGACTCTTAATCATGACAAATACACTGAGGCTTGGGGCGCCTGGGTGGCTCAGTGGGTTAGGCCGCTGCCTTCGGCTCAGGTCATGGTCTCAGGGTCCTGGGATCGAGTCCCGCATCGGGTTCTCTGCTCGGCAGAGATCTTGCTTCCCTCTCTCTCTCTCTGCCTGCCTCTCCATCTACTTGTGATCTCTCTCTGTCAAATAAATGAATGAAATCTTTAAAAAAAAAAATACACTGAGGCTTGCTGGAGGGGAGGTAGGTGGAGGGATGGGGTTACTGGGTGATGGGCATTTAAGGAGGGCACATGATAGAGTGAGCACTGGGTGTTGTATGCAACTGGTGAATCACTGATTTCTACCTCTGAAACTAATAATATGCTATATGTTAATTAATGGAATTTAAATTAAAAAAAATAAAATGGGGGAAAAAAGACTAAGATTCAGACCGACTTCATTGCCTTCTGTTCCATTTTCACTGTAAGCACACCACGCCATCATCCTGAACTATTGTTTAACATTTTCCAACATCTACCAAACCTTTGTTGTAACATACAGCCCTTCTCCTATTAGGTTATTTTAAGTCTCAAGGGACAGAAGTCAAAGTGCCTAAGACAAGAAGGTGAGTCTGTTGGTTCATGGGATCTGAGGACATGTTAAATGGGAAAACCAGTGGAAAGGCAGTACTGTAGCCATGCCTTAGAAATAATTGGAACTTGGGTCTAGCTTCCCTTAGGGTTCTTTCTCTCCATTTCTTCCATCCACTTCTCTCTGAAAAGCAGAATTATCATCTTTCTTTGCAGATTGACTGGCTTATTCTAGCAGGGAAGAAATATGATTGCTGACAGCACCAAAGTTTTTCATGTTAAAATTTCTGCTATGAGGAAAAGACTGACTCATGCTTTCTCTTTGATACCACATTTAGAAATCCACATTTCTGACATTCCTTATGCCAGCTGCAAGGTTCAAGGTGGAGGTAGAAATAGTTTACAGAAAGGGCTAAGCCAGGGATGGAACAGATAGAACAATAGACGTCCATGGCCCATCTTGAAGGAGGTAGGTAGTTAATAGTTACTGGCTGTCATTTAGGTGGGCGGTGAGCACCCACATTCAGTCACAGCAGGTAAATACTCACAAAAGAATGGGAGTATATTACCTGTATTGTTTCCACTTCCTTACTGCTCACCCTCCTCACCTTCTTGCAGTTTGCTTCCTGTTTTGAGCACCATGAAGAAATTCTCTTAAAGGTTACTGAGAGCGACCTCATAATTCTCCAATTCAACTGCCTCCTCTCTCTTTTTTTAAATAACCACCCTCTTTCATCTTTCTCTAGTAGTTGACTCTGTCCCTGGCCTCATTTTGCCAAAACATTTTTTTCTCAGCCTGACTTCATGGGCCCATTTTTACTTGGTTTTCTTCCTGTTTTCCAGATAGTGCTTTCCGTGCCCTTTGCTGATTTTTCCTTTTTCTTTCTGCTCCTTAATTGTAGGTAATCATCACATTTTGGACCTCCATCCCATTTTTCTCTGCTCTCTTGCCTACTGTGGTTGGAAGTCTCCAGTAGCTTTTTTATTTTCCACAGCATAAAAACAAAAGCACTAAAAGCCTCAAAAAGCTAAAGCAAAGTTAACATTTCACAATCATAATGTGATGAATGATAATAGTAACAGCAAGAATTGACAATTATTGAGCATCGATCACTGCTCTAAGCACTTCATTGAATTAAGCTATTTGATGTTCATCCTACAAGGTGAATGTTTTTTTTAACAGAATGTGCATGGCATGTGCACAGGAATGTACACAGGCAAGTGCAGGAATTGAATACTCGTCCAATGTCAAACGGTGAGAAAGACAATGTTCATGCTTGGGGAGTCTCCTAGACATGCCTGCAGCTTCTTGGAATTCTCAGTTTCGCTCCCCACGATTGGCTTCCACTCCACCATTAAACGTTCTGCTTCACTTTCAATGAATAGATTCCCAGATTACTCCTCAGTGCCTAAATGATTCTTTCCCGCCTTTGAACTCCCATGCTGTCTTGCTTATAAATTTGTGACTTTATACTCTAGTTGATGATTTAAAATATGTCAGCTGATTTAATAGACAGTGAGCATCTGTAGGTTTGTGTGCTCCCCGCCATTTCCAGTTTTCCCAACATCATTTGTTGAAGAGACTGTCTTTTGTCCATTGGATATTCCTTCCTTTTTTGTCAAAGATTAGTTGACCTTATAGTTGCAGGTCCATTTCTGGGTTCTCTCAGTGCTTTGTTTATCACAGATGTTCAGTTAATGCTTATTAAATGAATAGATAAGCCATTTGTCAAATAATAAATACATAACTGAGAATCTTTTGTATAGATCAAAGCTGCCTGAAGGTTGGTACTCTTCCTAAAACTATTTGTTATGTTGAGGTAAGGAGCTTGGATCCGAGTGTAAATCAACACACAGCTTTCTTCTTTAAGAGATTCCTGCTAATGGGGCACCTGGGTAGCTAAGTAGGTTAAAGCCTCTGCCTTTGGCTCAGGTCATGATCTCAAGGTCCTCCGATAGAGCCCCGCATCAGCCCTGCATCCGGGCTCTCTGCTCAGCAGGGAGCCTGCTTCCCTTCCTCTCTCTCTGCCTGCCTCTCTGCCTACTTGTGATCTCTGTCTGTCAAATAAGTAAATAAATAAATCTTTTAAAAAAGAAATTCCTGCTAAGGATATAAAATCCATGTGCAGAAGTCTGTTGTATTTTTATACATCAATAACAAAGCAGCAGAAAAAGATACTAGAGAATTGATCCCAGTTGCAATTGCACCAAATACAATTAAGACACCCAGGAATAAACCTAACTGAAGAGGTTAAGGATCTGTACTCTGAAAACCACAGAGCACTTATGAAAGAAACTGAAGAGGGCACAAAGAAATGGAAAAGGATTCCATGCTCATGGATTGGAAAAGCAAACATTGTTAAAATGTCTATACTACCCAAAGCAATCTATACATTTAACGTAATCCCTATCAAAATACCACCAGCATTTTTTACAGAGCTAGAACAAATGATCCTAAAGTTTATATGGAACCACAAAGGACTCAGAATAGCCAAAGCAATTCTGAAAAAGAAAAACAAAGTTGGAGGCATCACAATTCGGGACTTCAAGCTCTATTACAAAGCAGTAGTTGTCAAGACAGTATGGTACTGGTACAAAAACAGACACACAGATCAATGGAACAGAATAGAGAACCCAGAAATGGACCCACAACTATATGATCAACTAATCTTTGACAAAGCAGGAAAGCATATCTAGTGGGAAAAAAGATAGTCTCTTCAACAAATGGTGTTGGGAAAACAGGACAGTCACATGCAGAAGAATGAAACTGGACTACTTTCTCACATCATAAACAAAAATAAATTCAAAATGAATGAAAGACCTAAATGTGAGACAGAAAACTATCAAAATCCTAGAGGAGAACACAGGCAGTAACCTCTTTGGCCTCAGCTGTAGCGACTTCTTACTAGACATGTCAATGGAGGCAAGGGAAACAAAAGCAAAAATGAACTATTGGGATTTCATCAAGATAAGAAGTTTCTGCACAGCAAAGGAAACAACAAAACTAAAAGGCAGCCTACAGAATTGGAGAAAATACTTGCAAATGACATATCTGATAAAGGGTTAGTATCTAAAATCTATGAAGAACTTATCAAAATCAACACCCAAAAGCCAAATAATCCAATTAAAAATTGGTGAGCATACATGAATAGACACTTCTCCAAAGAAGACATCCGGTGGCTTAGAGACATATGAAAAGGTGCTCAACATCACTCATCATCAGGGAAATACAAATCAATATCATGATGAAATACCACCTCACACCATCAGAATGGCTAAAATTAACAACACAAGAAACAACAGGTGTTGGAGGGGATGTGGAGAAAGAGGAACCCTTTTGCACTGCTGGTGGGAATGCAAACTGGTGTAGTCACTCTGGAGAGCAGTTTGGAGTTTCCTCAAAAAGTTAAAAATAGAACTACCCTATGACCCAGCAAGTGCACTAGGTATCTACCCAAAGGATACAGAAATACACATTTTAAGGGATAGGTGCACCTTGATGTTTATAACAGGATTATCAACAATAGCCAAACTATGGAGAGAGCCCAAAGGTCCATTGTCAGATGAATGGATAAAGAAGAAGTGAGATATATATCTGCATATCTATCTATCTAGATAGATAGATAGATAGATAGATAGATATCTCCATCAAAAGGAATGAAATCTTGCCATTTGCAATGACATGGATAGAGCTGGAGTGTATTATGCTAAGTGAAATAAGTCAGTCAGGGAAAGATAAATACTATATGATCTCATTCATATGTGGAATTTAGGAAAGAAAACAGGTGAACACATAGGAAGGGGGCAAAGGAAAAAAAGGAAAGAGGGAAACAAGTTATAGGAAACTCTTAACAATAGAGAACAAACTGGGGGTTGATGAAAGGAGAGGTGGGTGGGGGATAGGCTAGATGGGGAATGTATGTAAGTGATGCGTCACTGTATTCTACTCCAGAAACCAATATTGCACTGTATGTTAACTAACTAAAATTTAAATTAAATTAAAATTAAAATTAAAAATTAAAATTAAAATTAAAATTAAAATAAATTAAATTAAATTAAAAAAAAGTCCTGGGGTGCCTGGGTGGCTCAGTGGGTTAAGCCTCTGCCTTCTGCTCAGGTCATGATCTTAGGTCCTGGGATCAAGCCCCGCATTGGGCTCTCTGCTCAGTGGGGAGCCTGCTTCCTCCTCTCTCTCTGCCTGCTTCTCTGCCTACTTGTGATCTCTGCCTGTAAAATGAGTAAATAAAATCTTAAAAAAAAAAAGTCCTGCTAAGAAAAATATATTGGTTGAACTAATTAGTATGCAAATAAAACAATATATAAAAAATAGTTTGAAGATCTGTATTTTGAGTAGCACAGTTCTAGGGGATAGAAGACAGGCACGATATGACTTCTACTCCGGGGGACTTACTTTCTAGTTGAAGAGCTATAAGACAATATTTTAAAATAAGAATAACAACAGCTAAATCACAAGATGATGAGCGTGCAGGTGAGTAAAAGGAATAAAGGAATTAAAGTGATTCCGAACTTTTGGCCCAACTCTCTGATTGTTGCAGATAAAGAAACAAAGTCTCCGACAGGCTATTATAGGCAAGTCTTAATAATGCAAACTGTTTCCATGGAAGGAAAAAATGAGAAACACAATTCAAAATACAACCAGGTGTTAACTGTGATATGAACATTCGTTACAGTTACAGGAGATGTGGGTATCACAAGAAAATTCTCTGATCTTTATCTGTAGAGACAATAAAATCCTTAAGTTTGTGTGATGAAATATGATAATTGGGATGTAAATGATTTAAAAATGTATTTTTGCAGTCTTCATGTCTTTGCTCTACTTAAAAATTCTAAATTTATCTTGTTAAAAAAACATAAATACTTAAGAAAGCACTTTGTAAGTGGCTGTATTTTCTTGGAAGGGCTTCAAATATAGTTGTGTGCAGCAAGGCTTTCAAACATTTGTTGGTTACGAATACAATTTTAAGTAGTCTGACAGTCATCGTTTTTTGGGGGAAATATTATCAACCAGCATAGACTTCCTGAACCAGGCATTATGCCCAAAGTAGAACTGATTACAAATATTGGGTTGAATGTGCCAGATTTCTTGAACAGTCACTTCCTAGAGATGTGTGCTTTAAATCAGCAGATTGCTACGGAAATAGAAAAAGAAATCGACACATCTTAAGGAACAAAATATATAATCTGAGCATAGAAATTTATGCTGTTGTAAAGGAGAAAGAAAAATCTCTACCCCAGGACAAAGTTAATACTGTTGTGGTTCATGTGCTTCCTGACAAAATATTTCATCTGCCTGGGCACACATGAGACGGGGCTCAGCTGGCAGGAGGTAGAGACAGATTCTAGCACAAACAGTCCAGTGCACACTTATGAAGGGGTTATAAAAACCATCTGATTTACATTCTCTATTAGCTCCATTCCCATCACTGAACTAAGGAAACACACACGGGATTTCATTTTTCATCAAAATTAAATCCCAATGAAACTGAAGCAAAATGTAAACAACAACAACAACAACGACAAAAAACCCTGAAAAAGATAGAAGTCCTGTGTCAGTAGGAACTGTTGATTAATTTTGCTTAAAAGCTATTTAAAGATAAAGAGAGCAGACCAAGAAGGAGGAAAGTCAAGACAGAGAGACTTTCAAGCTTGATCATTAAGTGATCTTTATTGATGAGGGATGAATAGCAGGTTCATTTTTGCTTGGCATTTTTTTTATCCCCTCCAAGATGAGAGAGAACACAGAGGCTGTTTTCTTCAGACACTTACAAGGCTCAGGCTGAGAAGTATTGCAAAAACCTGTATGGAGCTTTATTCTTGTTACGGACTGAACTGTGTCCTAAATTCATATATTGGAACACTAACCCCCAAAGTGACTGTATTTGGAGACAGGGCCTTTAAGAAGGTAATTAAGGTTAAATGGGGTCACAGATTGGGGTCCCAATCCAATAGGACTGGTGTCCTTACAAGAAGAGAGAGAGAGAGAGACATCAGAGATGCTCACACAGGAAGAAAAGACCAGGTGAGGACAGAGAAAGAGAGAAGCCATATGCAAGCCAAAACCAAGAGACCTCAGGAGAAACCAAACCTGTTGACATCTTGATCTTGGACTTCTAGCCTCCAGAACTCTGAGAAAAGATTTCTGTTGTTTAAGCCACTCAATGCATGGCACTTTATATAGGAATCCTAGCAGGCTAAGACATTCTAGATGTAGTCTACTCAAAGTATGGTTAGAGCCAGTCTCTGAAGTATATGTTGATGGTAGGTTAAGTCCTGAGATTGAGAGTACGATTTAGGAAACTTCAAACAAAAAAACAAACAATTTGACAGATTTACCTTATGTCTCTTGAATCAAATAGTACAATATTGAGACGAGTGATACATATTCTTTTGAAAAATTTCACTTTTCTAATAATGTATTCCTGCTGTGTTTGACAAAACTATCACTTTGTGATGGACTAGAAAAATAATCTGGTCCTTCAGCATAGGGACAAGGCTTGCAAGGAAACTCGTTCCCTCATTTCCCATCTGTGTTTCGAATCTAAGACAGATGATTAAATTTTGTGATCTCTGAACGGCTGTACGTCTCAGGAATCCAAGAGAGATTGACTTCCATTTTCTCCACTCAGATTCCCATTGAGAAATGGCCAAGATTTTTTTTTTTTTTTGAATGAAGACAATGTAAACTGGAGGGTAGGGCCCAAAGAACATGGTTCTTACTGTCAGAACTTACCAGGAGCTCCTTGTCGCTTCCTCTGATAGCTGAAGAATACAAGAATTGCCACACACAGCCTAAATGTGATCTACCCAGCCTAGAAGTGGCTTTATTGTGAGAATTCTGGAGCTTTCTCTGGGAAATCTGGGATGACATCTGCCCCCCAAAGCCTCCAACCCCAAATGTTCTCAATGTCCAGCATGAGTATCTCTAAGTGCAAAGTCTCCATAATTCAGAAGAACCCTTCTGCAGTATGGCCTGAGAAGAAGAAAAGCAAGTGGGAAAGATAACCATTGTTTGCGGAAAATCTATTTTGTAACAAGGCCCTGTGATAGGTGCTTTTATGCTGAACACTCTCGACGCTCTCAACAACCTTATGAATTTCCTTTTAATTTTGTTTTTTAAGATTTTATTTATTTATTTGACAGACAGAGATCACAAGTAGGCAGAAAGGCAGGCAGAGAGAGAAGAGGGGGGAAGCAGGCTCCCCGCTGAGCAGAGAGCCCAATGTGGGGCTCGATCCCAGGACTCTGGGATCATGACCTGAGCCAAAGGCAGAGGCTTAACTCACTGAGCCACCCAGGCACCCCCTTTTAATTTTTTTAAAATTATTTTTATTTTTTAAATTTTTAACTTCTTTATTTTTTGTTAACATATAATGTATTATTAGCCTCAGGGGTACAGGTCTGTAAATTGCCAGATTTACACACTTCACAGCACTCACCATGGCACATACCTCCCCAATATCCATAACCCCACCACCCTTTCCCTACCACCCCAAGCCCTAGAAAACGTACGAATTTCTAATGAGGCAACTGAGAACGGGAAAGGTCAGAGACTGTGCCTAAGGTCACAACACTAATAGAGGGTGGAACGGAATTGCTCTCTCTCTCCTCCACTGTGTTCAACTCACAGCTAAATCCTATTGGTTCTGCATCTTAAGTAAGTTTCAATCAGTCCCATCTCTTCCAGTCTTCTGACCATGAGTTTACTTCAATCTGGACCATTGCAGTGACCACTTACCTGGCCTCTGTACTTGTCTTCCTACCCCTCTAATGGCCTAGATTTGATGATCATGTATCTTGTGTTAAACTGTCTCTTCCTTGTGTGTGTGTGTGTGTGTGTGTGTGTGTGTGTGTGTGTGTGTTTTAAGATTTTACTTATTTATTTGACAGAGAGAGATCACAAGTAGGCAGAGAGGCAGGCAGAGAGGGAGGGGGAATCAGGTTCCCCGCTGAGCTGAGAGGCCAATGCAGGACTCGATCCCAGGACCCTGAGACCATGACCTGAGCCAAAGGCAGATGCTTAACCCACTGAGCCACCCAGGTGCCCCAAGGTCTCTTCCTTATGTTGAAAGGGTATCATGTGAGAATAAGCTGCTGATTGGTTTCCTCTTAGATCAGATATTCTGAAGCTTCCTTTAACCTCAAAGTAGCAACAAGTTGAACCCAAGAGAAGAATTCCTTACAGAGTTGTTTCAGGCCCCAAGGAGAGGGAAACACTAACGGGGATTCGCTTTGGAGGCATCAATCAAAATGATCCAAATAATAGTGACTTGCGTAGGTCACTCTTGAATGACAATGAAGTCTTGGTAGGTAGTCCACAGTCCGCAGAGTAGCTCAAGGATGTCCAGATCAATTTATTTAATTCTTTCAATTCTCTCTCACTGTCAGCTGTGATCGACTACTGTGGTTCCAGCCACCACAGCTGCTTTTCAGGTGGAGAGAAGGAGGGAAGCACTGAGGCCAGACTTGCCCTGTGTCAACTGCTTTTATCACCCAGAGGTGCTTGCTGGAGGCTCCAGGTAAGAATTTCCACTTGTCATTCACTAGAACTGTGTCACATGGTGATTTCTAGCTACAGTAGATGCTGGGAAAGGAGGGGTTTTTGTCTTTGTTTGTATTTAACTGGGTTCAGTGGGCTCTGTTTGTAAAGGACAGGCTGTCTAGGGGCGCCTGAATGGCTCAGTCCTTAAGCGTCTGCCTTTGGCTCAGATCAGGATCTTAGGGTTCCGAGGATTGAGCCCCGCATTGGGCTCCCTCCCCAGCAGGAAGCCTGCTTCTCCCTCTCCAACTCCCCCTGCTTGTGTTCCCTCTCTCACTGTGTCTCTCTGTGTCAAATAAAACAAACAAACAAAAAAACACCCAGGCTGTCTAGAAGGCAGTCATCAGTCTGTGCCACAGATTAATGCAAATCCTCTAAGGGTGCATCTTCTCATTCAGGAAGTGAGCAGCTTGGCTGAGTTGCTAAAGGGAGAAATCCTCTGGAGCTGGTTACCTTATGCCCACTAAACAGGGTGACTGGGGAGCATGCAAGGAGGGCCAATATACATCTTTTCAATGAGACCATCCTATAGCAGGAGAAGTCTTTTGGAAATTCCGTTCTTCTAGGATAAGGGTTTCCCCCCTCCTCTTTATCTTTGGTTTTTAGTAGCTTTTGCCGTAATGTGCCTAAATGTGGTTTTCTTTGTGTTTGTTTTACGTAAAGAGCATTTTGAGTGCATGGCTTAGTGTTTTTCATCAGTGTTAGAAAATTCTCATTCATAATCTCTTAAAATATTCTCTCTTCCCTTTCTTTTTGGGATCTCACTTACACATGGTTTGGGCCTTCCACACTTTGTTCCAGACAGTCAGTCTGTTCTTAAGCATTTTCTGTCTACCACCCCACCCCACCCACATGCTTCATTTTGGCTATTTTTTTTTATCTAGCAATATTTCTTAGTTCATTAATCCATTCTTCTATTTATCTAATGTGATGTTAATCTTATTTCTTTAGTTATTAATTTCAGCTCCGGCATTTTTTATTTTAAAAAATTTCCATTTGTTTTTTTCTTAATATATTTCAGATCTCTGATGAAATTTACCATCTTGCTATCTATATTCTTGACAGTATCAGTCACATTTATTTTATTTATTTATTTTTTAAAGATTTTATTTATTTGACAGACAGAGATCACAAGCAGGCAGAGAGACAGGCAGAGAGAGAGGAGGAAGCAGGCTCCCCGCTGAGCAGGGAGCCCGATGTGGGGCTCGATCCCAGGACCCTGGGATCATGACCCGAGCCGAAGGCAGAGGCTTTAACCCACTGAGCCACCCAGGTGCCCAGTCACATTTATTTTAAAGACATAATGAACTATGGGTATGTCTCTGTTGTCCAGTTTTTCTTCCTCTCTCTCTCTTTTTTAAAAAAGATTTTATTTATTTATTTGACACAGATAGAGCGAGGGAGAGAGGCAGAAAGCAAGCAAAAACAGGGGGAATGACAGGCAGGGGAGAAGCAGGCTCCTGGCGAGCAAGGAGCTCGATGTGGGGTTTGATCCCAGGACCCTGGGATCATGACCTGAGCTGAAGGCAGATGCTTTAACCAACTGAGTCATCCAGGTGCCCCTCCTTTTTTTCTTTTTCTTTTTCTTTCTTTTTTTCTTTTTTTTTTTTTTTACAATCACTTGGTCCTATTTCTTGACATGCTTGCAATTTTTGATTAAATATTGGATATTACATATAAAAAATTATGGAGGATTGGATGATACTATCTTTCCCCAGGGAGGCCTTAGCTTTCTTCTGGAAGGCAAGTGCAATAAAACAGGTCATCCTGATCTAGTCAGTTTTCGGAAGGTCCGGGTCTCATTCTGGTCTCCTTCACTCCTAGGGTGTGGCCTTACTGACTTGAACACCAACTTTTGTCTTTCAGGCACTTTGAGCCCTGCTTAGCTTTTTGGACACTCAGCTCCCAGTTTTTCCTTGCTTTTCAGCCCTCTTCCTTGCTACTGAGAAGTTGGTAAACAGCTGGAGGAGAAACGCAGCAGAGAATCAAAAGATCACAGCAGTGTATTTTCTTTTTCTCTTGATCTTGACCCATTAAGTCTTGGCTGCCTTCTTGATCTCTCATGGTTTCAAACAGCTACTTTGAACAAGATTCCAGCTTTTATAGTTTATTCAAGGGGAAGTTGTTTGGTATGAGCTGTGCTCTCATTGCCACAACTTGAAATTTCACGATTTATTTAACTTTGTGTGAGGGGAGACTCACTCCACATGAGAAAACGCACTTTAAGGCATCGTGAGGGTACAAAGAAGGCTTCTCACCAAACTTGAGCTGGGCAAGACAGCACTCCACAATCCTCTCCCCTTGGCGGGGCAGCACTCTGCTAAAACATGGCAGCAGCTCTTGGTGACGAAACCTTCCCGCTAAATTGCCCCCTTTTACACTTTTCTATCCTTGGAATTGGTGAGTGGAGTCAAGAGTCTTGGAATAGGTCTTTAGCCCTCATTGTAAATTTTCTCTGTGGAAGTCCCGGTGTCACAGTCACAGCAGTTCTGTTCCATGGTGCCCATGTCAACGCCGAGAGGCAGGAAAGCCACATCCTGAAACCCTGTTGCACTTTAATATAAAAATACTGGCTTCTGCCTGGCATTTAAAGAAAAATGAGAACTGAAAGAGGTTTTAAAAATTATTTTCTCTTTTGGGGGGCCTGGGTGGCTCAGTGGGTTAAGCCTCTGCCTTTGGCTCAGATCATGGTCTCAGGGTCCTGGGATCAAGCCCCGCCTCGGGCTTTCTGCTCAGTGGGTAGCCTGCTTCCCCATCTCTCTCTGCCTGCCTCTCTGCCTACTTGTAATCTCTCTCTCTTTGTCAAATAAATAAATAAAATCTTTAAAAAAATTATTTTCCCTTTTGAAGTACATGAACCCTTGTTCCCAGGACCTCAAATTCAGCTTTGTCTTTGGAGCATGGCAGTTCAGCGATGTCATGGATGAAACAGTTTTGTTTGTTGGGACCCACGTAGGATTCTGACTTTCATTCATAATATTGTTACCGTGGGAAAATGCGGCATCATACAGCCGATGTATAAATAGTCCACAGAATATAATCCATGTGGAAAGTGTGGATTGCCTTTGTTAAACTTATTAATTCAGAAAGTTAAAGATTTGGAAAAGGGAAATGGGCCCCTTTGGAGAAAACTGTGCATTTTCTGAAGTCATTTTTTCCATAACCATTTGAATGTGGCATTATTTGTGCCTTCTTAAAGCTGCAGCTAGATAAGTGAAATAAAAAGAAACATACATTTTTTAATCCTGGTTCATACAAACTTCTGGATCCCACACAGAGGAGCAGAAGCTATGTTCTGGAGTACGATGGCTAATTGTGTGTGTCACCTTGAGAGGCTAGACCAACATGATCTCTGGGGGTGTCTGGGAGGGGGTTTCCAGATGAGACGAGCGTCTGAATCCGTGGATGCAGGAAAGCAGATGGCTCTCCCCGGTGTCGGTGGGCATCTTCCAATCCATGGAGGGCCTGCATAGAACAAAAGGTGGAGGAAGGAGGAATTCATCCCTTTTTTTCCTGCCTCACTGTTTGAGTTAAGACACTTCATCTCCTCTTCTCCTGCTCCCTGACTGGGATTTAAATCCCAGGCTTCTGGGCACCTGGATGGCTCAGTAGGTTAAGCATCTACCTTTAACTCAGATCATGTTCCTGGAGTCCTGGAATTGAACCCCTGCATCCGGCTCCTTGCTCAGTGGGGAGTCTGCTTCTCACTCTCCCTCTGCCCTTCCACCGCCCAGTCCCCTCTCCCACCCACCTGTGCGCTTGCGTGCTCTCTCTCTCTCTCAAATACATAAATGAAATTGTAAATAAAAAATAAACCACAGGCTCTTTTGGTTTTCAGGCTTTCAGCTTGGACTGAATTACACCCAGTGCTTTCCTGGGTCTCCACTTGCAGAGGGCAGATTATGGGACTTCTCATTCTCCGTAATTGCCTGAGCCAGTTTCTCATAATAAATCTCTATCATTATACACATAAAGCTCTATCCATTTACATATATCCATATATATATAGTATATATCCATATATATATCCATATATAAAACATGCTTATATAAAATGTATATCTATCTAGATAGATAAAGGAGATTATACACATACACATATAGTTAAAGATTTATTTATTTATTTGAGAGAGAGACAGAGAATGCTCATGGGCTAGCGGGGGAGGGGCAGAGGGAAAAACTCTCAAGCAGACTCCCTACTGAGTGTGGAGCCCGACTCAGGGCTCCATCTCATGACCCCAAGATTATGACCTGAGCTGTCACAAGGGTCAGACACTTAACTGACTGAGCCATCTAGACACCCCAAGGAGATTATATAAAGGGTATATAACGTGGAGATGTATATTCTATATATATATTATGTATATTATATGCTATTATATAACAGATAGGTAATATTGATATATTCCCTATTGGTACTGTTTTCCTGGAAAACCCTAATACGCATAGTAGCATAGGAAAGTCAGCTTCCAAGCTGGGACGGCCAGTGGTTTTGAGCTCAGCTACGTAAACATTCTTGGCTAACACTTGGAAATTTCAGATCAGGGAAGCGACAGAATTTCTAAGAATTTCTTCTGGGTTTTGACGTGACTGTAGATGAGTGAGTTTTGGAACTATGCGGCCCTTTTAAAGGTAATTTACTCTGATGCTGTTTGCTTGAGTCTATGGGGAGAGGCTATGGTAGCCATGTGACTCTGAGAGAAGGTCATTTGTTGCATGTCCTGGATAAGGCAGGCCAGGGGTAAATCAGAGCAGAGGTATGCACGGGCTACTTTGACTAGCTTGTTAGAGCTGCTGTAACAGAGTCCTACGGACATTTATTGTCTCACAGTTCTGGAGGCCAGAAGTCCAA
Source organism: Enhydra lutris kenyoni (assembly GCF_002288905.1). NCBI lineage: Eukaryota > Metazoa > Chordata > Mammalia > Carnivora > Mustelidae > Enhydra > Enhydra lutris. The sequence goes on along the minus strand of NW_019154127.1, from coordinate 2,284,104 downwards.
GATCTTGATGTAGGCAAGCTTGTTCTTTTAAGGGCTATAAGGAAAATCAGTTCCGTGCCTCTCTTTCAGCTTCTGGTGGGTTGCTGGCAATCTTTGGTGCTCCCTGGCTTGCAGACACATCACGTCAGTCTCCTTTTCCATCTTCATATAGTGCTCTCCCCGTGTCCATATTTGTGTCTGAATTTCCCGTTTTTATAAGGATGCCAGTCATGTTGGATGAGGAGCGCCCCTACTCCAATATGACCTCATCTGAACCAGTTGTACATGCAAAGATAAATTCTTTCCCCACATCATGTCACTTTTTGGGGTACTGGGGGCTAGGACTTCAACATAAGAATTTTGGGGGACACATTCAAGCCATAAGGCTTGTGTTGGCTTGAGATTCCCACTCTGCTCCTAGCCTGCCAGCACCTTGCCAGTGAGAGTTAAGAATCTATGATACAGCCCTTCACATAATTAGCTATCATGATCCGCTCTGGGCAGGGGGCATTAGTTCCAGACCTTTCTGGTAGTAGGAGGGTTAATCTATTATGCAGTGAAATCATCCTGAGGGCCACCGTTTCCTGGAATCAGGAACCTGCCGCGGGAAACTTTTATCAGGTGTGCACAATTGTGTTGATTGATCTCCTGTTTTTAGAAACTAGAATTTTGCAGCCATTCATTTTCAATCTGGTAATCAGGCTGATTAAACTTTGACAAGCATAAAGGGGAAAAAAGGAAATAATAACTCTTCTGCTAAATTTTAACTGGAGAAGAAAGCTGACAGCCCTAGGAGGGAGCAATGATGGGTATTTAAAAAATAAAATTCGAAAAAACAATCGGCATCTGGAGGGTCCTTGTTAAGATACTTGTTAAAGTAACTAGTGAGATAAAGCTTTGAATCTCAAATCCTCTCCATTTTTTTTTTCTTTTTAGCTTGATTACACAAAGTGTCGGGAAATCAGTCATGAGGTTTTGGGTTTTCTTTTTCTTTTCCTTTTTCTTTTTTGTTTTCTTTCTTTCTCTTCCTTCCTTCCTTCCTTTCTTCCTCTCTCCCTCCCTCCCTCTGTTTGTTTCTTTTCTTCCCTTCCTTTCTTGCTTTCTTCTCTTTCCTTCCTTCCTTCCTTCCATCCTTCCATCCTTCCTTCCTTCCTTCCTTTTCTTTCTCTTTCTTTCTTTCTTTTTCTTTCTCCATCAGCTCCTCACCACTGAGCTGGGATGACTTTCTAATCACTTTGCTCTTTTCCAGTGATTCCCCACAGGAGGCAGTTTTGCCCCCCGGGGGATATTTGACAATATCCAGAGGTGGTTTTGGCGGTCACAGTTTGGGTGGGCACTGCTACAGGCATCCACTGAACGGAGCCTGGAACTGCTGCTTAATGCCCCATGATGCCTGGGTGACACTAAACCCATCTTCCCTCCTATTGTCTTTTCTTTTCTTTTTTAAAATTAAGTAAACTCTATACCCAGCATGGGGCTCGAACTCACAACCCTCACAACCCAGAGATCGAGAGTCAAGTGTCTACCAACAGAGTCTGCCAGGCACCCCTTTCCTTCCATTATTATTCTCTCTCTGTTCCCCCCTCCAAACCAGAAGTGGAAGTTGACCTCCCTGCTTTTTTATACTCATGAAAACCTTCTTATGGAAGGCATTAGCGTAACAGACACCGCTGACTTTTTCCTGTTTTTGTTTCTTTCTTTTCTTTTCTTTTCTTTTCTTTTTTTTTTTTGGTGTGTGTGTATGTGTTAAGGGGGTGGGTGGGAGGTAATATCTTATCTTGGAGGAGGGAATTTATTTTTTGTAGTCACACGAGAACAGTCTATGAAAATTTCTTTCGTCATCCCTACGTGTTGCTTGGCCATCTTCCTTCTCTTCCACAATCCCCTTCTGTAGTTTTACAAAACCTCAACCTGCAGGTTCTGCAGTGAAATCCAATTCCCCTGGACTGAGAAGAATAATTTCGAATTCCAGGTCCAGCTTGGCTCGGGCCCTCCCTCTGCGTACCTGGGACTCCTGGCTGAGCGTTGCTCTGCAGGGGGCCATCCCCCCTAGGTCCTGCTTTATCTCACAGAGATCAGTTGAAAGTTTTGACCTTCTGACTTCTTCCTTTCTTGGACTCAGACCGTTTCCAAAGGAGACAGAAGAAATAAAGAGAACTGTGTGCCCCGCTTCTGCAGACTGTAGACTTGACTTTCCACCTCCTCCCACCTTTTCCCCGTTGTTTGCAGAACTATTTGACCCTGGGAAAATTACACAACTGTACAGTCAAAGAAAGTACAGCCTGAAGAAACCCTAGAACACACCCATTGTGAGCTTTTCAGTTTAGAAGTAAGGGGATTGTCTCGGATTAAGCCAAGGCTAATTAGTGGTATTCGGTTACTGAATCCACGCATCTGTTTCCTGACACTGTCTCACCATGATGACTGGGAGGAAAAGACCCAATCCCAGTTTCCAAGGAGATCTCTGTGTCACCCTAAGCTTCCCTATCCTTGCTGAAAAAAACCAGGAAGGGGGGCACCTGGGTGGCTCAGTGGGTTAAAGCCTCTGCCTTCGGCTCAGGTCATGATCCCAGGGTCCTGGAATCGAGCCCCGCATCGGACTCTCTGTTCAGCAGGGAGCCTGCTTCCTCCTCTCTCTCTGCCTGCCTCTCTGCCTGCTTGTGATCTCTGTCTGTCAAATAAAATAAATAAAATCTTTAAAAAAAAAAAAAACCAGGAAGGGGTGGAATTAGAGGATCTCTCAGGTCCTTTTCACTACAAGCAATCAAATAATTATCAAAGGTAGTTTAGAGATTCTCTGAACATCACAAATTAGCAAAACCAACAAAAATGTTTCTTCAGCCGTGATGAAAAGCTTAGCTTTTCACCTGTGTGACATTTTAAAAGAGACCTAACAGTATAAATGGATAAGAGCACCTAAAATATCTGGATGGGATTCCTGGCTCAGCCTCTTACTAAACAGGCTGTGTGATCTTGGGCAGGTCCCTTAACCTCTCTGTGCCTTTGTTTCATAATCTTTAAAATGGTCGTGCTAATCAGAATGCCTATCCAAAGATAGCTCTGGGGATTTAATGAGTTTAGGAAGGCACTTAAACAGTGACCAGCACATTTAAGTACCATGTAAGTGCTAACTCTTATTGTTTCAAACACCTGCAATTGGTAGGTTACAGATCGTGAAATAAAATAATTAGGTCAGAACAGAAAGATTACAGGGATACACTCTCCACTTACATATACTTCTTTTCTTGCATTTTAAGAACCAAAGAGAACTGCACCAATTTATAAGAGGCTCTTACAGTATTATTTTTAGACCGGAGAGGAAAAACTTTTAATCATACTCTCACTGGAGGAGACAAATTATTCATGTCGTGACAATGTGTCAGCTTTGAGGGTGGGCTGCAAACATCAGGATTGTGCTATGTAAGCACTTTGGCTTGTGTTGTTGGGGGAGGCTCTTTGGAACGTGTTACAGACAGTTTATATTTCCTGCAAAAATCCAGAGGAAAGCCAAATGTTTTGCAAGCTGGGGCTTGATAGCATTGGGTTTTGAATGCCATTTTTCTAATCCTTGCCGTCAGAAGAGACGTGTTTTGCTTGGGGAGGCCCACCTGCATTTAAGTTAAATTATTTTTCATCAGTTTCAAATTATTTTCCTGGGAGGTCTTAGACCTGAAAATTCCTGCTCTCTCTCTCTCTCTCAATAATCTCATTCAGAAACATCCAGTCAGACCTACCCACCCAACCTTGGGCAAGAGTTTATCCCAAAGTCATTTGGCCTTAGAATATTTGCCAAATGAGATCCAAAGGTGGTAACAGCTTGGGGATGGTTCTGGAACAGAAGTCCCCCCAGCGAGGGCCCTGCCTGATCCAACACCTGGTGACTGCTTCCGTCAGGTGTGATGATGGAGGCGCCTGTCTCTTGCCTTCCTCCTTCTGCAGTTTGGAGAGGAGGCCCGAGAGTGGCAGAGGTGGGGAGGTGAGCACTAACCACCAGCGGCCGCAGCCTCTGCCAGCCAGCCGAGGGGCCAGCAAGCAGGTGCCGTGAGTCACAGGTGCAGAGTCACCAGGCAGGCAAGAAAGAAACGTTTCGGGTTTTACTTGGGTCCTCTGTTGACAATGAAGGACAGCCAAGTCACAGGGTGTCACCTGTTCTGCTGAGACAATTTATACATAAATCAGGCCCCGTTAGGGGTGAATATCAGATGGAAAATGTGCCAAGCCACTGAGTCTGCTCATTGTTGGGCCAGCTACGAATCTGGGGCTTAAAAAGAAAAATCCAAGCCCGCAGAGAAATGTCAAAGCCAGACAAGGTGGCTCAGAGGGAGGGCCGGACTTCCCAAAGTTTCTGAAGACTCTTCAAATGTTCTTTCTGGTGTGTTAACTTCTGGAATTCCTGTCCTTCTTTCAGAGGCCAATGGCTTCGTGTTCTCCATGTATCCAGAGTTGTTCGTTTCCGTGGTGATTGAGGGGCTGCATGTCCCAGGCTCCTTTGCCCTTAATGCTCACATTCTTTCTACGTTGGACCCTGATTTTGATCCTAGACCCTCTTTTGCAATGGCATTAGCAGACCACTGTGGCTCTGTGGAAATATCCTCACGACCCTAAAGATAAACCCACTGGTCTAGCATGACCCTTCGAGGATCCTTTCAGAAAGACATTTATTTTCTTTCTTTCTTTCTTTTTTTTTTAAGATTTTATTTATTTATTTCACAGAGAGAGATCACAAGTAGGCAGAGAGGCAGGCAGAGAGAGAGATGGGGAAACAGGCTCCCCACTTAGCAGAGAGCCCGATGTGGGGCTCGATCCCAGGATCCTGGGATCATGACTTGAGCCGAAGGCAGAGGCTTTAACCCACTGAGCCACCCAGGTGCCCCAGAAATTGCTTTTCTAAACTTGGATTCCAGGGGCATTTCCAAGGCTTTTCTGGGACAGCTACGGAACACCATGGAAAGAACAGGGGCTGTAGGAAATGGAATCCTGAGGCAGAAGACAAGAAGCTGAGCAGGGCAGGAAGTTGATCTGAAGACTTGCCAGAGACCCCTGAGGGATGAACAAACTTGAAGGAGTTCAGATGTTCCTGGACCTTTTGATTCTCCAGCAGATTATATAATTTAATCCTGAATGTAACATATGGGAATTATGTACACCGTTTTTATAAATCAAAGAGAAACTCAAGAGTAGATGGGACGTACCCAAGCGTGTTCTACTCCCTGGGTCCCTTGGGGGGTGAAGGGAGTGAGAATAGATTCTCTCCCTTCTGAAGAACATGGCGTGAGACTCTCACTGACTCCACCCCTGCCTCACTGACAGCTCCCGATGCTCCAATCTGTCCATGTCTGTAGAGCTTTGCTCAGTGCTGCTGGGTGGTCACCCACTGCTCCGTGGGCCCAGGCCATGCTCAGCTGCCCCTGGTACTGTGTACTTGCTTTTCTTAGAGCCACCGCGTGTGGCAAGGCTTTGCTCTGCTCCTTGGCCTGCCACTAGAAGGTAAATCCTTCATGAACTAGAATTGTACCCTAGCCTTCTCTGTGTTTATCCTTAGGCCCCATATGGTACCTGGCATACAGTAGGCACCATTTGTCTGTTCCATAAAAACAAAGCTATTCCTCATTTTCCATGAAAGCTGAGATCTTGCCAGCATTAATTAATTAATGCAATTCACTTTAAAGTTAACATTTACTTTGAAACACTCTCATTTTTGGGGGGCTAGGGAAGATAGAATAGATTATAATAATGTGCTGAATGCTCAACACTGGGTAAAGTTCTTCTCTAGCAATATCTTATTTAATCCTGAATTTAATATGTGAGAATTATTTTCACCATTTTATAACTCAAGGAAAAGAAACAAAATAGAAGGGGCACACTCAAGGGAGTTACGGGGTTCAGTTTCAAAGCTAGTTCCTGCTAACTCCAAAGACTGAGTTTTACTATTGTCCCATAAGTACAGTGAAGAATTTTCAGTGCATGATTTAGTCAATCCTGAATCAGACTTTTCTAACTGGGCAAGTCCTCCTTTCTAATTCCTGCAAGAAACTGCTTTCAGCCTAAGAAACAGTATATGTGTGCAATATACTTCAAAACGTACATGTGGGGACGCCTGGGTGGCTCAGTTGGTTAAGCGGCTGCCTTCGGCTCAGGTCATGATCCCAGTGTCCTGGGATCGAGTCCCACATCGGGCTCCTTGCTCATCAGGGAGCCTGCTTCTCCCTCTGCCTCTGCCTGCCATTCTGTCTGCCTGTGCTTGCTCTCTCTCCCTCTCTCTCTCTCTGACAAATAAATAAATAAAATCTTTAAAAAAAAACAACAAAAAAACGTACATGTGTCTACAGAAATTCATGCCTACAGTGCACAAAGCTAGGGCATTTCCTAAATGAAATTCTTTTTTCCCCCTCTATTTAAAAAAACAAAAAACTTTTTTTCTCTGAGCCAAGTTAGAAGCAGAGTAGAAGGGAGGATCTCCATAGTAGACCATTAGTTTGAGGAGAGTCATTTGTCTTCATTAGTATTCCACTTTTTAGTATGCAAATTGTATGCACTTTTTCTTTCTGTTATTTATACCAGTGGCAAATTGTAATTCACTCCCACTGAAGGAATGTCACTGAAAATGAAAAGAACCTAATCTTTAAAAATTAGCCAGACTTTCTCTGATTTAGGTGGGTCTGTAGTGGCCTGCCTCAATGCATGGGGTCAGCTGAAGGACTTTTCAAAGATTGTTTTCTGGTCTAAGAGCCATTTAATTATTCTGGTTCCCTGAATTTTTTCCCATCTCACATTTTAATATTTATCAAATCAGGAGGCGTCTTCTTATTGATCAGATTTTTCAAAAAAATTTTCATCAATTTTTTTTTATTGACATATAATATATTATTTGCCCCAGGGGTACAGGTCTGTGAATCATCAGGCTTACACACTTCACAGCACTCCCCATAGCACATACCTTCCTCCATGTCCATAACCCAATGATCAGATGTTTAAAGTGTTGATATTTCTTTACTTCTCCCCATTTCTTTGGTTGTGTCTTACAACTGATGGCATCTTAGAATTGAGCAAATCTAGGAATCTGTAGGGGTACATCCACGAGCTGTTCTGATTCTCTGTAACCTTCTCTCCCCCCAAGAACTGGAGGACTTCCTGGAATGAGGACTGCTCTGGTAATATTTCCTTCCAAATTTTATCCTGGCTGGGTAATGTCACAACCCTCTATCGTCTGTTGGTTGCTTGCCTAGTAAACAATATATTGTGATAACTTGCCGTATCTGACATTTTGGAGTTCTCTTCCTTTGTTGAATGTGCAGGATCTGTGTAATTTGGAATCTTTTCTCATCTGTTGATGCTGAGGGTGAAGAATTCAAATGGCAAATCATAGAGACGAGCCACACAAGATCCTTGCGGCTCCGGAGAAGGAGAGCCCCAAGCACAAACATTGCCAAATTGGGGACAGTTCGACTCCTCCTGGTTGTCTTGGTGGTGGGAGGCAGCTAAGGCAAGAGACAGTTTGGGAATGGGTGGCCTCACTCAGGGGCCAGGCTTGCTCTGTGAAACCCACCGGAGACTGAAGCTTACGTCAGATGAGCGAGTCAGGTCTGCGGGAATCATTTAAGAAGATTCCTCTTCTTACTACTGAAACTGACCAAAAAGCTCTCTTGTTTGCCCAAGACGCCATCAAGAAGGGGGAACAGAGCTCAGCCAAGGCACATTGGAAATAAGGGACCTAGGAAAATAAAGCCTATTCCCGATGGAGTCTCATCAAGGTTCGTTGTTCAGTAAGCTGGTCACTCAGCTGAGGTCATGGACGTAGACGTTAGGGACAAGCTGTCAACTCCCACAGCATTGCTTTCCTGAGCTGCACCCACTGTTAGGGATTTAAGGGGCTGCATCTTCATTCAGAAGCTCCTCACATTGGCTGGTGGGACATCATTAACCTTTCTTGGAGTAAGAAATAGAATTAGGAAATAATTATGAGAAATTATGATAACAGAAAACAAATATTATGATACTGTAATAAGAACTGGTATCTGACAATATTGAGGGACAAATCTGGTTGTCTACCATGGGGTGGAGGGGAGCTTGGTTCTCCTAGCATCTGGGGTATAGAAACCAGCAACGCTGTTCACTATCTTACAAAGCACAGGATAGACCTCTCAACAAAATGTCAGTAGCACTGAGGCCGCAGAACCCTGCATTAGGCCCTCATACGTTTATCACAGGGATGTAGCAATATTGCTATATTTAAAATAACCTTAAAATTCAGAATAATTTTAGATTAACAGAAGAGTTGGAAATTCAGTGCAGGGAGTATACCCAGCGTGTGTATCTTCTATGAGTATGGTACATTTATCACAATTAATGAGCCAGTATTAATACATTACTACTAACCCAATGTCCATACTTCATATAGCCTTAGTTTTTACTATTATCCCTTTTCTGTTCTAGGATCCTATGTTACATTGAGTTATCATGTCTCCTTAGGCCCTTTATTTAGACTGCGGTAGTTTTTCAGGCTTTTCTTGATTTTGGTGACAGCGACAACTTTGAGGAGTCCTAGTTAGGTCTACTGCAAAGTGTCTGTAGTTTCGGTTGGTCTGAGGCTTTTCTCATGGCTAGAATGGGGTTTTAGGCTTTTCGGAGCAAGACCACAGAATTAAATGTCATTCTCATCACATCGTCTCAGAGGTACCTGCTGTTCACAGGACTGGCCACCGTTGATGTTAACCTTGATCCCCTGGCTGAGATAATACTTGTCAAGTTTCCTTGTGCAGTTCCTCTCTACACCTCTTTCCATGCTGTATTCTTTGGAAGAAGTTCACTACGTGCAACCCACATTTAAGGAAAGGGGAGTGTACACAACCTCTTTGCAGAGGGAGAAGCTATCTATATATGTTATTTGGAATTTTAAACTCTAAAGATTTGCCTACTCTCCCTCCCCCTTTATTTATCTATATATTCAATCATTTATTTATCAGTGCAGTGGATTGAATGGCGACCCCTAAAAGAATCTACCCACATCTTAACCCCTGCAGCCCATTTGGAATAAGGGTTTTTGTGGATGTAATTAGGTAAGAATCTTCGGTGAGATTATCCTGGATGATTTGGTGTGTCCTAAATCCAATTTTTGGATTGGCTGGTCCAGTTTTATTGTGTTTCAAGTGTGCCGCGTAGTGGTCTGACATTTGTATACACTATGAAATCCTCACCATGATAAACGATAAGTATTTTTATAAAGAAAGAAGACACAGACACAGAGAAGAAGGCCATGTGAAGACAGGAGCAGAGGTTGGAGGGAGGCAACCACAAGCCAAAGACCGTCTGGGGCCACCAGAAGCTGAAAGGGGCCACGAGCACATTCTCCCAAAGATCCCCACATGGAGAACGGCCCCACTGACATCTTGATTTCCAACTCCTGGCCTTTTTAGAACAGTGAGAAAAGAAATTCCAATTGTTTCAAGCCACCCAGTTGGTGGTCACTTGGTATGGCAGGCACGTTTTATTGCTCAAATTGTTCCAGCTTTGGCCATGGGGAGCTCTTTCCTTTGGCTGCGGAAGCTTTTCTAGGGCATCGCTACTTCCTGTCCTGTGTTTGTCACCGGTCCTCTGAGCACCACCGTGGAGGTCCAGGGCCTGATCCTGCTTGCAGAGCCCCTGAGTTAGTTCTGCCTGGAATCTGGCCGTCTCCAAATCCTAACCAGAAAGTGACCTTAATGCTTTATTACTCTTTAATCATTCTGCCACCTATCAGTGCACCTAGGAGTTTAAGCACCATGTTCCAGAAGGCTTGCCAGAGGAGGAAAGAATTAATCAAGAATGCTGGTACTTGCATAGCATTAAGGAGAGGAAGCAGAAGCAAAAATATGCTTCGAAGCTGGCCTGTTTAACGGCTAGGTTTTCATGAGAAGACGAGGGGAAGGAAAAATTTTCTGTTGGCAAATTTGAAATTTCAGGGACTTAGGTCAGGGGCACGTATGTGTTAACTGAGGTGTCTTTACCAGCCTAAATGAAAGCCAGCCTCCCAGTTTCCCTTAAGGACTTCCTTACTGATTTTGAGGATTACGATTGAAGTTGCTCTCCAGATGTAATATGAAAACAAACCAACAAACAACACACCTTTTTTAAATTTTAGACTTTCTCTCTTTCTAAGCTGGAGGGGTTTCGTATCTAGTTGCTACACATTTTGTAGGATTATTATGTACGTCTCCTTCACAGAAGACTGATTTGTTCTGAGAACTGGAAGTGAGAGCAGGAGTGGAGATGGTGCTGGGAGGTGATGGGAAGGGCCAATCTTTGTTCGCCCAAACCTGCACCCCTTTAGTTTCTCATGTTCCTAAAGGCTCCTGGCTCGTTAGCCTTGAACCTTGGCTGTCACCTTTGGCCACTTCCTTTCCCTGCTCCTCCTTCATTCTCTTTCTGCCCCATCCACACACCAAGTACGGGCCATTTGTCCTTCTCTAAGTCTCCTTTACCTGTTTGGTAATTTTACTCAGCACCATCACCCTCATCTAGACCTTTATCTCTTTATTTCTGTAATGTTAAGATACTTTTAATTCAATTACCTACTTTAGGCTCTCCGGTATGTTCCCCTATGCACACTAATGCATAACTGGATTTTCGAAACACAGTCTTGTGTCTTGTTACGCCTCAGCTCATTTTCCTTCAAAGCTTCGTCAGTGCCTGAGCAAGAAGGTGCACAGTCTTTACAGTTACTTTGAAGGTCTCCCAGATCCCCAGCTTAGTGCGCCTGTCGAACGGTAATTCTTGTAACAACAATGGCGTGAAATCTTTGTGTTCACTGAACTGATTATTGACCCTGGGAAGATGCCGATTCTTATTATAATTTTTTCTCATTATGCCTTTTCTTCTTCTTTTCACTAAGTAACCCATAATTTAGATGCCCGGTCCTAAACCTGTGCTCATTTCTTAAGGGTCCACTTGTTGTCTCCGCTTCAGGTGATGGCTTCCTTCTTTAAATTCTTGTTTTCTCAGTGGCCATTCCAATATTTTCCAAACAGAGCTCTGCAGGAGCATGCTATGGGAGTGGTTCTCAAACTTAGGCATACATTAGAATTACCTGGATGGCTGCTGCTACTGCTTCTTTTCTTTCTTCTTCATCATCATCATCTTTTTTTTAAAATATTTTAGTTATTTATTTGGCAGAGAGAGAGAGCACAAGCACAGGGAACAGCAGGCAGAGGGAGAAGCAGACTCCCCGCTGAACAGGGAGACTGATGCAGAACTCGATCCCAGGACGCTGGGCTGAGTTGAAGGGAGCTGCTTCACCAACTGAGCCACCCAGGCGCCCACCTGTATGGCTTCATAAACAGAGCTTGCAGAGTCCCTGTCAGAATTTCTGGTTTCATAAGTCTGTGGTGAGACAGAAAATGGGCCTCTCTACAGAGACCCAGGTGCTTTGTGTGCTGCCGGTCTGGGGACCACACTCACGGAACTGCCCTCCTATGGTCTTAAATTTTTCACGTCCATCAGCATCCCTTCCAGGGAACTCACCTTTAGGGTCTGGATCGGGTCAGATCTTTTTTTAAATCAGACTCGGGATAATTCTGATCCAGGTGGTCTACATGTCTGCCTGAGAAGTCTTGTTCTGGAGAATTCAGGAGTTCTCGTTTCTGAGAATAGTGGTGATCCCACATGGCTTTTACCACTTAGTGTCTTGGAGTGTTTGGTCTATTTTTCAATTAGAGCTGGTGTCTTGGGAAGAGTTTCTTTTTATTCTCAGGCTCTGGCGTGATTGTTCCCAAGGGATGGATTCTCAAGACAAATATTTTAGATTTCATTCAGAAAACATATGTGTTGTGATTATTCATTCCTATGAATTCTTTTGACATAAGTAAGTAAGAACTAAATTGCTAGTGGGGTGGAAAGGAGAGCTGGGGCTGGGCTTTGTGCCAAAGACTCAGGCCATTTTGAATTCCTAGGCGTGCCTCCACTTTCTGGATGTGGGCACCTGAAGGCCCTGCCTCACAGATCTATCGCTTGAGGTGAGAACCAACTCACCACTTGCCTGTGATGAAGGCACATTCTGATCTCAAAGTTAAAACCAAGCCATTTTGTCATGTGCTTTCAGATAGTTTCTTACGAATGATAAACTATAAAAAGTGAATCCAAATGTCACTTCTCTTTCAGCTTTAAGAGTGAGAAAGATTGAGGGCACAGGAGAAGTAAGGAAGGTGAATTTTTTTTTAATTTTATTTTTTATAAACATATAATATATTTTTATCCCCAGGGGGGAAGGTGAATTTTTACATCTGTCTTGAGTGATGGCTTAATGTTTGATCAAGAACAAGGTAAGTGGGATGAAGGGGTTTGTGGAGAGGGAGCGACAGGAGAGCTGGTATCACAGTCCGTTATCTGTCCCATGATGCTGTGCACATGGTAGAGGGTTTGGAATATGAGGTTCTCTCTTTCTGGCTCTGGCCAGACTGCACAGGTATCTCTGCGACTTAATGGAGAAGGTGGGGGAAGAGATCAGGAAGTAGTCACCTTCACAAGGAAGTCAGAATTTAATAAAATGATATGGTTAGTTTTAAACAGAATTTTCCCAGGCTTACTGTGGTCATTAGTTGCATTTTCCTGGACAGTCATACCCAGAAGGGCCTGTAGAAAATGTCTGTGCCAATGTACATAATGACAACTGAATTTCTGAGTTATAGTGATGGAAGTATGCTGGCACTTTTAAACGCTTATTTTAATTATTTTAAGGGAGTTAAGGAAGTCTGTGCATGCCCTGTTTCAAAGAATAGTTTTAGGACATTCTGATGCTCCTCAGGAATAGCACAATGCTTTTAAGTTCAAATCCAAAGTAGTTTTAAGAAATTCAATTAAATAAATATTTATTATTTTGACCCAGAATTTTTTTTTTTTAAGAACTGAATTTTATTTTAGGCTATTTTCAAATTTTAGAGTTGGGGGGAAGCTTCCAGTTGCAAATTGAGGCCCAGATGAGTGGAGTGGAACAAGCTTGAATGTTCACAGGTAGGAAAATGTGGGGGAAAAATAAGATCATGTACTAATGCAAGGGGATCTGACACATGCATTCCAAAAAAGGAGAATGAGTGAGAAGGTGATTGGAGGCATGCTCCTTATGCATTTTGAGTAAAAATGAAGAAAATTACAAAGCAATATGTATAGTATGATCTCAACTTTGCAAAACAAGACAACACCAAAACCCCAAAACAAAACGAAAAGCAAAACCACACGTGAATAAACATGTTTTGATAGGTTTGAGCGTCAGAAAAAGCACGAAAGAATATTTCAAAAGGTACTGGTTATTGAGGAAGGGGTGAGAAGGAGGCTTCAGTGTTTCCTTTAAATGTTTCTGTGTTGTTTGCTCAGGGCACTGACTCTATATTGCTTTTGTAGATAAATGGAAAAGTCAATAACATATTTCTTTTAAAAAACATTCAAGAGAGGGAGGCCTCAACGTGTTCCAAAATATTTTGTTAGAAAAATGATCGTTTTTTCCCCCCTCCCCTCTAAGTGAGCCAGCATGAGCCATCAACTCTGAAGCAGGCAAGATCTCAGAAAGTTCTTGGACGCAATTGGTTTGTCCCCAAGTATGGAACGTTCTTCCCTGAGATGTTGAAATGGTTAACCTGTGTTGTGAAGGGGGACTTTCAAAGCAAAGGTGAAGCTTACTTAAATGTCCCCTAAATTATCTAAAAAATTGCTTGAAGTGTTCTGAATATTGAGGTTGGAAATGTCTAATTAGATGATCCCATGTTAGAGCAATTTCATAGCACAACGAATCTACTTAATGAGTGTTATTGTGTTAGTCCCAGAGGGAACCCAAAGCAGTGGCCTGAACATTGTCCTTGGTCTCTAGAGGGTTTATCACGGAGAAGAGAAGACTAAATGCACATAAAAATTAGAGAATGTAGTGAGACAAATTATAATCTGTCTGTGCATTGTTTACTGTCAGCACTGTAGACATTCAGAAAACGGACAGATCAGTGAAGGCTGCTGCTAGATTTGGATGAACATGACAATGCAAATTTTTGCATAACTAGAAATAGATAAAATAAAAATCTGAGTTTGTGCAAAATGCTACAATTCCTTCAAGGAAAAGGATTCATTCAAAAAGCCAAGATATAAAGGAATTGGAATTCCCTTTAAAATTGAGCTAGTGGGCAATATCTACCATTTGACCTTCTTGAAGTCCTTCTTATTCACATTCATTGTGATTATGAAGGTGACTAGTCAAGTGGCTGAGCGTCTGATATCATTTAAATATGTCTCAGTTTCTTCTAGGGGCTCGGAAGGGGACCACTTCTGTAAATGTACACATGAGATTGGTGCTGCAAATATCCATTAAGGACGCTCAGTGATTTCCCTGGCAATGTTTGTGTCTTCTGTGGAACTCCCAGAAATCATCTCAAGAGCTTTGTAGGCTTGCCTCCTTTTCTGGGCAGGCATCCAGATAGGGCAGGGACTTGAAACATTCAGTGCCTCGCTCTTTGGACGCTAGTGTTTTCCCTGCCAAAGCTGTGTGTGTGTAAACTCCTTCCCGGATGTTGTGATTACCTAGAGCACCATTTGCAATGATAGGTACTCATGTAGTCTTCTCCATTTGCAAAGTGCTTTACACTGGTATTCACTTATTATTTATTAGATGTTAATGCTTAATTACAGGATGCCTTTGCCAAGCCTTAGAAGGGAATGAATGTGGGCTCATCCAGTGTCCCTTCATCAGCACAGCACACCACCAGCCCCTTGTGTGTCTGTGCCTTGATGACAGGAGACGGGAGAACAAAGCAGGGAAAACCTGACCTGATCCTGGGCTATGTTCAGTCCTTCGGCACAAGGTTGCCAGCTTCTACTATGAAGTTTGGGTACTTATGATTTTTCTCAGCAGCAGGGCCCACCTCCTTCCCTTGATTCTGAAAAATCACTTATGATTGCAGTCACTAGGAAATAATTCTCCTGTCAAAAACATATGGATAGTTTAAAGAGTATTTTTTCATATAGTGGAGGTACTTACTATACTGCAATGTATATTTTGTGGATGAATGTATATCTTTTCTAAAAGGGGCCATTTTTCCTCTAAATAAACAAAAGCCCTTCCTCTTGTCTTATTATCTATCCACTTTCTTATTGCTGCAGAGTTGAAGCAAAAGGGCTCCGCACACCTCTCTCCCTTCATTACTAAGGTGAACATGGCCATTTAAGCCTTTCCTCTTTTAACGGAAGCCTAATCGTCTTGCTGTCCTCCGCCATTTTCCTACACTATCCACACTACCACAGCTTAGTGGGACCAGAGTGCCTGCGTCACGGTTCCATGGAAAGGATGTCAGGAGATGATGTGGACCTCAGTTTCTTCCTCACTGGTTTCCATTTTGGAAGGACTAAAAATCCTTGAAGAAGTGAAGTACAGTGTTATTCCTCTATGAAATGGGATTGACCATGGGGCAGTTTATGGCATATAGTTCCTGGAATCATAATATTTCATGATGTATTTCCTCTCTAGTGTAATAGTGATATCTATATTTATTTTGCAATTTCTTCAGAAAGGGGAGGCATCTCCAAATTGGACATTAGTCTAACATCTGAAAATTACCTCTAATTTGGGGAAAGTTTAAGATTAATGGAAGTAGAACCCTGATTCCCAATGACAAAGTCTGTTCCAGGGGCTGTTCTCTCATTCCCTAGCATCTAGGAAACAGGTATTTGACCAGGGCCAAGCTTACTGTACTCTTACCTTAGACATTAACTCTGGGACAGTGGTGCAAAGAAATGGGTGCTGGGCGTGAAAATTTTTCTTCTACGTTTTAAGGTTCTTCTAGCTGGCCTAAGAATTACATTGACATGAGACAGATTAACAGGAGAAAAAACCCCAAAGTTTAATTACATGCACATGGAAGCCTGATAATAAAGTTGAGACTTAAAGAAGTGACCAAAACATGCAGTTTTTATGCCTTTTAGATGAAGAGACAATAAATCTGTGAGGAATTGATGGGGAAAATAAAAGTTATATTTGGAAGCTTCAATTAGTGAGGAATTCTAAACAAAATTTGGGGTGGGGTAGTAAATTAGTATTAAATAACAAGATTTGTTTGAACACCCTTCTCAGCTCTAAATTCCCTATCTGTATCCCATGTCTCTTTATGTCCTGGTATAGGGGAGGTACCTTCCACAAGGGAGATTTCTTTCCTGCTTTCTGGAGATAAACCTGGGGTCAAAGTGTTCTTTTTATACTGGCGGTTTCTTAAGTAAATTTTAATTAAAAATAATATGCCAAAATGGTAGATTTTTGGGTGACCTGACCTTAGCCCTGTACTGGGGCATTCTAGAATTTATCTTAGAGGAATGGTTGTGGCTTCCAGTGTCTAATGGCATCATTCCCTGTCCAGGGCCAGTATGGGCCTGGTAAAATGGGGCCACAGTATCCTATGCAGCGTCTTGATTTTGCTATGATTTTGGCTATGGCACTGGCCTCCCTATTTTGCTCACTTCCTGTGCCTGGTTGGCTAGCCTTTGTCTGAATCTTGTGATTTATCCCACATCCTTCAGATAAATTGCCTTATGCCTTCAAGTCATCAGAATTAGTTTCCATTGTGGAGCCAAGAATCCTGAATAGCACCGTTGCTCTGGGCCCAGGATATTGACTATCAGGGTTAGTAAAATCTATCTGGCTCAGCACCTCTTTTTAACAATAAGAGAAAGTATTCTTTGACCTTGGGAGTGAAAATTTGTGTCAGCGAACATGGGTTCCAAATTAAGTCTCTGAAGCAGAAAAGCCTTTAGACGCTGTGTTTTTATTATTTTAATGTTTGATGCTCTCAGTGACTAAGTGCATGTTGTACACAAATGCCGATGGCACAAAATTCCTCCAGATTCTTAATGCTACAGGTTCTGCTAATGCCGCTTGTGGCCAACCCTGCTGCAGCTACCTATGAATTCATGCTGTGATGAGAGGAATTCTACAAATATTCCTGGCTTTAGGAGGGAAAATAATTTCTAGCGGAGGGTTATCCAAAGAACATCTTCACCCTTGCTTTGGAGATGTATTCTTTGATTTGTCTGACTCCCAAACACTCATCCGGATTCAACAGTTGAAAACGGTCTATGGTGTTTCCCTGGAGTTTGATGCACCCTCCATGCATATTTACAAATGGATTCTATTTACTTGACATTTTGGGGAACTTTTCACAGTGCTCATTTCACATGACAGATGCTCATTCAGCGAACGGATATTATTTGGGTCCATGTGGCACAGTGTTTCTGGATTAGTCTTTAGGGACAAGGCGGTATGTTCATTGTCTGACATTCATGTGTATAGAATTCCTTTTGTATTGTGATGTAGATTCTCATTTAAATTAATATAACCCTATTAAAATACACAAAAATATCCGGAATTATGATTTGAATTAACACACGATTGTAATAGGAATTGAAAAATAAACTCTCTGAATAAGTGACACTTTTTTTAAAAGATTTTATTTATTTATTTGACAGAGAGACACAGCAGGAGGGAACACAAGCCAGGGAGAGGGAGAGGGAGAGGGAGAAGTAGGCTTCCCTCTGAGCAGGGAGCCCGATGTGGTGCTCGATCCCAGGACCCTGGGATCATGACCTGAGCCGAAGGCAGACGCTTAACGGCTGAGCCACCCAGGCACCCTTAAGTCAAACATTTATTCAACCAGTTTTTATGATAGCCTCTTACCAGGTACTAGGCTCTTCGAGCTGAGCAGAAGCTAATATGCATCCCACCTTTGAGGGAGTATTATTTCAACTGAGGGAATTTACAGTTTCAATGGGAAACTTATACTCTCATGGCAATTATGGATTGATAGTCAACCTACTACTATGAACTCCTTGTTGGTTTACAGGTTCCTGACAAACCTTTGGAAGTGGGCATTTGGACACAGAAAGGTAATAGCCTTTCAAGGCTTCAGATCTCTAAAACAAAAGTCCCCGATATTTCAAAACTGATATTCTATGGCTGACTTTTCATTTATTTTCATAAACAGGTTAACAGTAAGGTTTTGAAAATCTGAGGCCTAATGTGAATAAAAATAGAGAGGAAATCAGAGCTACTTTGACTAGTTTGTACAGGAAATCTGACTTGATCCCTTTGGTTTACTGGGAGTCCTGGGTTTCAGTTTTTTAAAATCATTTGTATGTGAGAAACAACTAAGGCAAATCTCTTGATTTTCTTTCTTTCTTTTTTTTTTTTTAGATTTTATTTACTTATTTGACAGAGAGATCACAAGTAGGCAGAGAGAGAGAGAGGGAAGCAGGCTCCCTGCTGAGCAGAGAGCCCAATGTGGGGCTCGATGCCAGGACCTCAAGATCATGACCTGAGCTGAAGGCAAAGGCTTAACCCACTGAGCCACCCAGGCACCCCTCTGGATTTTCTTTCTTTTTTTTTTTTTTTTGCTTCCAGTCTTTCTCCCTACTCCATTTTATTCTTCTGTCATACTCAAACAAACTCCTTAGGGTTGTTTTGTTTTTCAAAGATTTATTTATTTATTTGACAGAGAGAGAGACGGTGAGAGAGGGAACACAAGCAAGAGGAGTGGGAGAGGGAGGAAACAGACTTCCCACTGAGCAGGGAGCCTGATTCGGGGCTCGATCCCAGGACGCTGGGATCATACCCTGAGCCGAAGGCAGAAGCTTAACAACTGAGCCACCCAGGCACCCTTCCCAGGGACTCTTTTAACTTAGAATAGAAGGCAGAGATGCCAATACTAATTTGGAGACATCCACCATGGAGCGAATTAGGACACAGACTACCTCTTCCTACTGATGCAGCAGCCTTGTCCATGGGATTCTTAATAACTATAGAGCAGTGTTTTCCTTCTCTGTAAAGGGACAGAAAAAATATGCTAGGTTTTGTGCACCATTTGGTCTCACTCGCGGCTACTTCGCCCTGCCCTTGTAGTGAGAAAGTAGCCATAGACGATACGCAAATAAGCATGGCTGGTGGCCAATAAAGCCATTTATAGAAACTGAAACTTGAATTTCACATAGTCTTCACATGTCACGGTTCTTTTCAACCACTTAAAAACAAAGTCACTCTTGGCTCACAGTTTGTTCAAAAACAGGCAGCAGGCTGGATTTGGCTGGTGGCCAGCAACATGCCCGTGTTGAAGGGAATCATTATGGAATGTCTCGTGTATGTACCCTGATGAATCCAGTTAGAGTCGGTGCTCAAAGAAAACCAGCAGAATGAAGACATAATCATTTTGACACTAACTATGATCTCAGCATTTCCGGAATCCTCGTTTTTCACATTCCTAGATTTAGAGATGATTGGTGGTGGCCCAGACGCCTGCACAGAGTGACCCAGCTTCCCATGTCCTCTGTCAACCTCTCTCTTCTGTGTTCATTCTGGTATCCAGAGCTGCTGAATTGTGCCCATATTTATTTCTGCACTAAAAAAAAAATTCTTCTTCTTATCTTTCTTTCGCCTCCTATTTGAAATTCTCCTCGGGTGATGTCTGTCAGCATTTGGGGAAGGCGGATGCCTGCTGGTCTGAAGGTTCCTCAATCATCAAGGAAGCTTCCCAGGGGAGAATTTGGCATGGAGCTCCATATAAAGGGGTGACCACGTAGTTGTTGGCAGGGTTTCAAACTGCTGAGTCATCGCTGTGTCATCCTTTATAGGTTGCTGTCTTTATTACAAGGCAAATACGAGGGTGTGTGAATTTACATACACTTTATAAGATCAAAATCATGATACATTTGCCCATAGCTTTATGCGGGGTGGATCAAAGTAAAAAATCCAGAAGCCTAGAGACTGAAAAGAAAAATCAGATTAAGATTTCGTCATGATCCCAGATTTTAGCCTGCACTTCAAAGACGTTTGTTGGGCTGGCTTCTTTTAAAAACATGCTGAAGTGCGTTATTATATAATTTATTTCCCAGAACGAGGATTGTAAGTGCTGATAAACTAGAGACATTATGAGAAAACCAAATTTTGGTCTTTTTTTTTTTTTTAAATTTATCCTCAAATAAAAACATTACCAGGTAAATTTAAATGTGTGAGGCCAATTGTATGCCTTAGACGAGAACTCTTTCTTATCTCATTTTTTGGCTGAGCCTCCAAGGTAATTAAGTCTCAACTTCTCCCATGTTCCAAAGTGAAACACTAGGCTTCCTCATCAGGACTTGCAAAGGAGGGAGGCAAAATCCCATGTTGTGACCTTGAACTGGCTACCCACCGCAGCCTATGAATGGCTCGTGGACTCTGAGAGAAGAACCAGGAGCTTGGAGAGAATTTATTTGGGAAAAGCTGGGCTTTGCATTTCATGTTTTGCCCATGGTTTATACCCCTGCTACCTTCTCACCTCCGAACATGAAAGGGATTTTTCTCTCTCAAGGCAAGAGAGAGGGCTTTAAGGAGCTCATTTGCAGAGTGTGATCTGTGAACCTTGTAGTTAATTACCTACAAGAAAGCCGGCATGGTGAGAGGCTGGCTGGCCTGGCCTGTGCTTAGCTGGCCTCATCACAGCAACTGCAGGTGAAGGGTCCCCAATTTCGAGATGTTGTCCGAATAACCCAGAAAGCATCCCCCAATAGAATCGGCTTTAAACACCAACTAGAACCATAACTAAAGCACAGGGGTGCCAGTTAATGGTTTCTTCCCCCTTTCCTTACCTTTCCTCGTTTCTCTTGCTCCAGTCCGGGTGCGGGGAGCAGCCACAGTGGAGAGGGCCTGGGAATTGACGGTAGAGGTCCTTTCTCCCTTCACCTTCAAATGAACTCCAGACTCCTAGCTCCTGACTCACCACAGCATCCCCAGAGCTGTCATCGGACGAAGTTGTCAGAAAAATGGTTTTCAGAGGGACACCTGGGCGACTCAGTTGGTTAAGTGTCTGGCTTTGGCTCAGGTCATGATCCCAGGGTCCTGGGGCTCCTCACTCAGCAGGGAACCTGCTTCTCCCTCTGCCTGCCACTCTCCCTGCTTGTGTGCATGCACGCTGTCTCTGACAAATAAATGAATAAAATCTTTAAAAAATGGTTTTTTAGAAAAAAAGTAATTTCATCAAAGTAATGAAAAATGAAAACAGTTCAAATAAACAAGTAGAAACTATATACCTGAACAGAACTTTCTGTTTTTATTGTTTTTAACTTTGCCTCACCAAGGCAAGATTTTATGGGTGACAAGGAAGGCAGAAGCAGACAGGTGAAAGGATGTCATGATGGGAGAAGTCTAACTGTGAATATTTTAGTATCAAAGTGTGAAAAATAACTTGGAAGCCTAAGTATGGGGATTATGACTGTTGAGAAAAGAGAGAACAAGTTCTTCCTGGGGGAGCAAGCAGAAGCCTGGAGACAAATGAGACAGTGTGTAGGTGAGATAAACTTATTTCATGCTTCTTCTTTAATTTTCCAGATTCAAACTGGAACTTTTAATAAAAGGAAAAACATGCAATGAATTAAAATGAGGAAAAAAGAGCATTAGTGCTGGTGGTACAGGGTGATTGGGATGGAGTTTCCTATACATTTTTAGCTACTGTACACAATTTTTTTTAAAAAAAGATCTATTTATTTATCGCAGAGAGCAAGTGAGAGTGAGTATGAGCAGGGGGAGGGGCAAGGGGGCAAGGCTGGGACAAAGCTGCATTATATTAACAAACTTAATAGAAGGGAAGCAGACTCTGGGCTGAGCGCAAGTCTCAATGAGGCTGGATTCCAGGATCCTGAGAACAAGACCTGAGCCCAAACCAAGAGTTGGCCCCTTAACGCACCTGGCCCACCCAGGCGCCCCACACAAAATTTTTATCATAAAAAACTGAGCCCCATGATTTGAACTCAGATAATTTCTGATTATTATTAATAATCAAACTTCACAGGAGCTACGAAATTTAGTTTGTAGTTAAAATTGAACCCGTAGTTTCAATGGTCATCTTTGCCATACCTTTCCCTGAACTCAGAAGGACTAATACTAAACAGTTAAATTTTATCTTGTCATTTTCCGGAATATAAAATTTCCCTTTCAGGACCCATCTGGATCTCCCTGAGTTTACCGGAGTACTCTGAGTCTGCCAATCACCTGTACGATGGGCTGGCAATGTTTTCGCCAAGAGCCAGGCAGCACAGGCTTAAGACTTCGTGAGCTGTTACTTCTGTCGCAACTGGTCAGCCCTGCCTTGTGCCATTAGGGCGGCCACAGACACTGTGTAAATGGATGAATGGGTGCTGCTGGGCACGAGTTACACTTACAGATGCTGACGCTTGCATTTCACATAATTTCCATGTGTCGTGAAACAGCATTCTTCATTTTTTTCCCCTTCAACCATTGAAAAATGGAAAAGCCATTCTTAGCTTGCCAATTGTACAAAAACAGGTCGTGGGCTAGATTTGGCCTATGGGCTGTTCTTTGCTGAGCCCTGACTTGGAATCAGGAAGGGAAAAAAAAATGAAAGTGATTTTTTATCATGGAACTGCTTTAAAAATTATTTTTTGTCCTTGAAGGATCAAGAAGTAGAATTTTTTTTTTAAGTTACTGTAATGGTAACAACAGTTAATACTTGTGTAGCCCTTTCTATGTGCCTGGTGCTTTTTGAGGTACTTTATCTCTATTTACTAAATTTTCATGAGAAGGCAATGAGGTAAGTTCTATTATTACTGTGCCCGTTTTACAGGTAAGGAAACCGAGGCGCAGTGTTTAAATAATTTGCTCAGATTCTCAGTGTTAGTAAAAACAATAGGGCCAGCATGGGAACCCAAACTGTCGTGTTCTAGCATGGGTGCATTTGACTCCAATAAACCCTTGAACAATGTGGGGGTGAGGGGTGTCCACTCACCTCCCCTGACCTTGTCAAAACTCTGTGTATAAGTTTTGACTCCTCTAAAACTTAACTCCTAGAAGTCCGCTCTTGACCAGAAGGTTTACGGATAACATAAAGTCAATTAACTCGTCTTTTGTATGTTTATGCATTATGTACTGTATTCTTACCGTAAAGTAAGCTAGAGGAAAGAAAATGTTATTAAGAAAATCATAAGGAAGAGAAAATACATTAACGGTCCTGTACTGTTATTTATTGAAAAAGAAAATCCACATGTAAGTGGACCCACACAGTTAAACCCGGTGTTGCTTAGGGGTCAACTGTACTCTGTTTTTTACTTATTTCACTTACATACCCAGTGAAGCCTTGTGTTTCTCAGCTTGAGTATTCTTTGCAAGGTCTGGACAATTTAGTAGGATATTATCATCTGGAACCTGTCTTAAAGGTGGTTTCTGAAGTCAGAGGGATAGAAAAATGCTGAGCAAACTTTTATTTCAAGCCAACACATATATTTTTTTTTTAAAGATTTTATTTATTTATCTGACAGAGAGAAATCACAAGTAGGCAGAGAGGCAGGCAGAGAGAGAGAGAGGGAAGCAGGCTCCCTGCCGAGCAGAAAGCCCGATGCGGGGCTTGAACCCAGGACCTGGGATCATGACCCGAGCCGAAGGCAGCGGCCCAACCCACTGAGCCACCCAGGCGCCCCCAAGCCAATACATATTTTAAAAAAAGTTCTTGCCTGGGGCACCTGGGTGGCTCAGTGGGTTAAAACCTCTGCCTTTGGCTCAGGTCATGATCCCAGAGTCCTGGGATCGAGCCCCCGCATCAGGCTCTCTGCTCAGCAGGGAGCCTGCTTCCTCCTCTCTCTCTCTCTGCCTGCCTCTCTGCCTACTTGTGATCTCTGTCTGTCAAATAAATAAATAAAATCTTAAAAAAAAAATCTTTCCTAAAAAAATTCTTATAGTGTTAGCAGATAAATCAACCATCACAGGGAGGATTCCAAAATTTTTTAAAAAATGAAAATGAAAAAAAGCAAGCTTTCTTTGATCAGTTAATTAATTGCTACTGAAGATAGGGCAGGTTTCAAGGGTTTGTGTGTCTATTATTTGAATTAATAAAAAAATGTTCTGTTGATGTAGGATCCACTGGGAACTTGGTGGGGAACTTGTCCTTGGGGGATTAAAACAGGCCCTTTACCAGCAGAATGTTTTAATTTCAATCAAGTTGCAAGTTGGTGAAAATAAAAAGAACTATAGGCTATAAGGAGAAAATTGATAATTGAAGACCCCAGGTCTGTGAACATTTTCTCAGATATATGGCAAATTATAATCAGTTTCTGAAATAAGCTATGTCTTAGGGGTGTGTGTGTGTGTGTGTGCACACTTGTGTGTGCTGGGGAAGGGCCACCCTTCGTTTATGTGGGGAAAGACTAGATGTGCCCCGTGGAAGCCTGTTGGTGCCACTGAATTCTAGCTGCACCACTTTTGAGTTAACATTTGGTCAATTCCTTTCCCTCTCTAGTGGTCAATTACTTCTCTGAAAAATGAAGATGATAATATTACAAAACTCCAGGCTTTCTGGAGAGATTGAATGAGATAATGTATGTACACTGTAAACTATGAAAGAAACATATATATCTTTTAATAAAGCCAGTGGAAAATGACAAATTGAGCTGTATCTTTGGTTTAAATGCAAAGGAACTGGGGGCGCCTGGGTGGCTCAGTGGGTTAAGCCGCTGCCTTCGGCTCGGGTCATGATCTCAGGGTCCTGGGATCGAGTCCCACATCGGGCTCTCTGCTCAGCGAGAAGCCTGCTTCCCTCTCTCTCTCTCTGCCTGCCTCTCCGTCTACTTGTGATCTCTCTCTGTCAAATAAATAAATAAAATCTTTAAAAAAAAAATGCAAAGGAACTGTATTGCTTCTTGCATCAGCAAATTCAGATAAGAGATTTGCTATTTATTTATTTTTTCAACAAGAGCTGGAATGCCTTCTAATGATACAACCCCTATCGCAGATGATTTTGGAGATCTGTGAAACTGGAGAGACAATGTCACTTCAGAAATGTCTTAGGGGATAGATATTATTGAAATATGAGTTTTACATTACTTTCAGTGACAAACATTTTTCCAGTTTTGCTCTATCCTTTTAGTTTTTTTTTTAGGGAAGTGTTTTGTATATCTCTCTCTCTTTATTTATTTATTTTCAGTGTAACAGAATTCATTTTTTATGCACCACACCCAGTGCTCCATGCAATACGTTACCTCCATAATACCCACCACCTGGCTCCCCCAACCTCCCACCCCCCGCCCCTTCAAAACCCTCAGATTGTTTTTCAGAGTCCATAGTCTCTCATGGTTCGTCTCTCCCTCCAATTTCCCTCAACTCCCTTCTCCTCTCCATCTCCCCATGTCCTCCATGCTATTTGTTATGCTCCACAAATAAGTGAAACCATATGATAATTGACTCTCTCTGCTTGACTTATTTCACTCAGCATAATCTCTTCCAGTCCCATCCATGTTGTTGCAAAAGTTGGGTATTCATCCTTTCTGATGGAGGCATAATACTCCATAGTGTATATGGACCACATCTTCCTTATCCATTCGTCCGTTGAAGGGCATCTTGGTTCTTTCCACAGTTTGGCGACCGTGGCCATTGCTGCTATAAACATTGGGGTACATATGGCCCTTCTTTTCACTACATCTGTATCTTTGGGGTAAATACCCAGTAGTACAATTTCAGGGTCATAGGGAAGCTCTATTTTTAATTTCTTGAGGAATCTCCACACTGTTTTCCAAAGTAAACTTTTTATTTTTTAAGAAGAGAACTCAATTACTCAAGTTAAAAATGTGTGTTGTGGCCTCTTGGAGGAGAAGGCATGCTATTCATGAAAAATCTCAATACTTTAGGTAGTTCTTAACCTAGGGTTAGCATTCAAGAATAAATTGATGTTTGATCTTTCTTTTTGGTTTTTAAAACTGTCTTGTTTATTGCAACATTAGTTGTACTAGCCAAATTATGAAAGCATAGGGAACAGTCCATGTCCATTGATAGATGAATGGATGAAGAAGGTGGGAGATACACACACACACACACACACACACACACACACACACACGTATATATCTCTACAATGGAACATTACTCAGCCATCAAAGAGAATGAAATCTTGCTATTTGCAATGCAATGATGTGGATGGAGCTATAGAGTATCACAGTAAGCGAAAGAAGTCAGTCAAAGAAGGACAAATACCATATGATTTGACTCATATGTGAAATTTAAGAAACAAAACATATGAACAAAGAGAAAAAAATGAGACAAACCAAGAAACAGACTCTTAACTATAGAGAACCAGCGGAGGTTACCAGAGGGGAGGTGGGAGGGGGGATGGGGGAACTAAGCGATGGGGATGAAGGAGGACACCTATCTTGAGCACTGTGAAACATACAGAATTGTTGGATCACTATATTGTACACCTGAAATTAATATAACACTATAAGTTAATGACACTGGAATTAAAATAAAACAAACAAAAAACAACAAAATTGTCCATGTTGCTTTTTTCCAAGGTCAATTATTATTTTTACTAGCCCAATCTGCCACATCCAAAATTAAATTATTGGCTTTCTTCAAAATTCTCTTGTATTTCATTGGATAAAATATGCCTTTCTGTGGTTTCAGGATGGATAGGGTATACATAGGATTTGTGTGTTATTTAGAAGTGTAGCTCTTTGGGGGCAAGGATGGCAATGAGTGATTTCTGCCTTGGGCAAACACATACAGAGAAGAAAGAGAAATGTGTTGCACACCTATATGTTTTAGCTCAGACTGCCATAACAAAATACCCCAAACTGGGTGGTTTAAACAGCAGACATTTCTTTCTCATAGTTCTGGAAGCTGTGAAGTGTAGGATCAAGGTTCATGCCCGTTTTGTTCCTAGTTAGGACTTGCTTGCTGGCTTGTAGATAGTTGTCTTCAGAGTTCTTATTTTGTCCTTGCATGACAGAGAGATGAGGGTAGGGGGGATTAGAAGTGGGGGGTTGGGGGGTTGGGGGTTGGTGAGAGCACAGGTGCTCTATTTTTTTCTTATAAGAGCACTAATTCTGTCATGGGACTCTACCCTTGTGACCTAATGATTTCCTAAGAGTCCCAGTTCCTAACACCATCACATTGGAGGGTTAGGGCTTTAACATATGAATTTTGGTTGGGGGGGGGGGACACAATTCAGTGCCTCGCACTGTAGAGGCAGCTTCTTTGCAGCAGATCCTCAAATGGAGTCGTTCCTTCTTGTTTTGGAGACAGAACAAAAACAATTATTCTAAAGCTAGTTGAACAGTCACCACAAATTGAACTGATGTGGAGAAACCACATAAAATTTCATTTACAACTTTTGACCACAAGTTAAGTGGTCCTAGGACTCCCTTGATACAGGGATGATTTGGGTAGACAATGGCTCGTGAATCCTGGTAAAATCTCATTTTAATAAATTTGAGGGAGTTGCAACTAGCTTTGTTACATTCCAATTATATTTAAATGGAACCCACTAAACAGAGCAGAGAGATAGTGTTATTTACTTGATTTAGTTTATCTGAATAAAGCAGACATTTCATGTCTAAGTCCTGGTTTTGCTATCTCTTTTTCTAAATAATACTTTTTTTTTTTTTTTTAAATCTCTCTTCCTCTGTACCATATTGAGGTACCTGCCTTGGAAATATTCTGTCCCTGACCTTTAGTTCTGGCAATTTCCTCACTCTCATTCCTTCCCAACCTTCTTTCCTCCTCTGAGACCCTAATATAACAATACTGTAACAGTATAAAGCACTAATTCTGAACCATAGCAGTGTTTTCATTAAACAGATCAACGGCTATGTGGACAGGGACTTGTGAACACATCTGTTCTACAGGATTTTTCATTTAATATAATTTTCTGAAACCACATCAGCAAAGTACTATTATAATAAGCCATCCCCAAAGACATGGATGTAGTTTTGCTAAACAGAAATCTAAATTAAAATGCTATATAATCATGGGGTTCTGCTCGTATTCACTTGCTGCCCTCCTTGGATGAAGGTAAACTCTGAGCTAGTGTTATTTAGATACGGATTTCATGTTTTGTTCTCATCGAGTTATGGGGCTGGGACTCTGTGGACTTGTTTTCTCTTGCAAGTTCCCTCTGGATCATTCGGCGCACAATGGCAAGGCTCTGGGGCTTGGTTAGGGAAGAAAACTTGTGGAAGAACAAACTTTTTTATGCCAAATAACTATTAACTGGTCGCATATAAATTGTACCTGTTTTAACCCCATTTAATAAAGTTATGATTGAGTTTACAAGAGCAAGAACCAAAAACGGAACCCATGTCGCTTCAATAGTTTTCCACTGGTTGGCTTGATGGATAACATTATTTCTTGAGTAATACCCCTTATTCCTTTCCCTAAGTCTTATAAAATACCTCTTAGATAACAAAGGTTTCCCATGAGAAGAAATTTGACTCTAGGTGGGCAGTCCCTGAAGTCTTTGGGATGGATTTTAGCCATGTCAGTTGAGATCCATGGTTCTTTATTGGGAGTAACTTTGTTCCTTTCCTTCTCTGAAAGGGACATTTGGCAATGTTTTTGGTTGTTGGAATCAGGAGTGGTGGTGTATCTGGTGAGCAGTGGTCAGGGATACTGCTAAACAGCTGTAATGGACAAGACTGTCCTGTACTGTGAAGAATGGTATGACCCAAAATGCCCATAGAGCTGAGTTGAAAAAACCCTTGTTTTGAGAAGGAACTCATTTGAACCTTAGCAGTCAAAAGGCTCAATAGCTCTGACAGTTCATACTATGGACTGTAAAATAACTATTGAAGAGTGACTTAGATCCATATGTCTTAATCTATAGAGCTGTGCATGATGTATGAAGTGAATCAAAGCAAATTATCAAGTGATAATATTAATTATTACAGCCAATCTTTATGGAGATGTTTTTACTCTTGGTCAGGCATTGTGCTAAATGTTTTCATTACAACGTCCCATTTAATTCTTCCAACAATATGGCAGAAACATTATTAGTAATCCTGCCTTATAAATGAGGTCACGGAGGCATGGAGAGATTCGATGAAGTTACCTAAAATCACACAGATGGTAAGGCCTCCAGAGTTCATGTACCTTATCTCCTCATCCATATGCATGGAGTCAGTTAGATGGTACCAAAGATCTTCTAAAAAGCAATAGTCTCTCCCCTACCTCTCTCTAAGCAGGGATTCCATTCCTCAGAGAAAGTCCTTTAATCATTTTTGTTTTACTTCTGTTTCTTAAGTCCAAAACTCAAAGTAGTTACTTGATTAAAAAAAAATTTGGTGCGGTTTATTGATTTATTTACTCCTATGATGAGAAAGGTTTAGATCAGTCAGACAATGTGATCCCCTCTTTCCCCTCCTCACAGTATTTTTGTGTACTATTTACTTCTATTGGTCATCGATGTAATCTTAAATTTTAGTGGGGTATTTCATTTTTGCATTCTGTAAACCTTATCACACCTCCCCTCTCTGTATAGTCTGTATTTTAATGCTCCAAACTTTTCCCCAACTTGTTCCCTGTTCTGCTCACATAATTGCCAGGATATTTAAGTTTTATGTGGTTCTGCAGACATCATGTTCTCCTGGTGTCTGGAAGTTAATGTGGAATGGTAAAAGCCACTAGCTGGAGTTTACAGAGCTGTGGGGAGGAGTTATTCCTGACCCTTGCAGAGGCTACATTACATTTCCCTCCATGCTCAACTTCTCAAGCCTGTCAGGAAGGGAGTGACTAGGGTGCCAACAGGTGCTGTTCTGAGTAAAGACCATTAGATAATCCCCAGTTTTCAACCATTTTCTTACTCCTGTTCACTCTGCACTCATATCCGCAGCCTCCTGGGTTCCAAAAAGCCAATCTTCCCCAAATGTGTCTGTGGTCTCTTCATGGGCTTAGTGCTTTCAAAAACTCTATAGAAATATGTATTTTATTTTCTTTCACTAATATTTTATTTCTTCACATTTAAATTATTTTAATGGATAACAAAGTATGTAGAAGACAGCTAGATTATAGCCTCCTAGAGGGGAGTTTGGATGTCTTTTTTGTCTTTGATTTGTGAGCCCAGCATGGTCCTTTTTATTACTTTGGAGAGAATTCCTCAGGGTCCTTTTGAACTTTGAAGAAGTCTCTGTGGAGACTTGACAACCACATTTCTAAGATCGCTGCTTTTGGCAACCATTAAATTAAAAGCTGGAGTGTTCCCTTAAGATAGTAACATGGTACTTCAGAAGATTCCCAGGTGAAGGGGATTTGGCTCTGTACAGGAAGACTGTGCATGAAAGCCTTGGCATCCACTGTGCATCAGTTCTGACCTTGGACTAGTCTCCATGTAAGCCGTGTCATGCCCTGCAAAGTGGGAGGAAACTACACCAGAAGGAGACCCCTGGGGTTAGCTTTTCACAAGCTTCCCTCTCAGAAACAGACAAGCAGTCCTAAAGACTTCTGTAGGTTCTGGAAAAGGAGGCTTGAGAGCCCAGCTATCCTAAAGTGGATGACTGTAGGTGTGGGTGGGGATTTAAACTGACTGGGGAGATGTTTCTGTTCCTGCTCTTCCACCCCAGCTTGTAAAGAATCCCCTATAATGATTCATAGACTTTCTATCACAATTAAAAAAATTAAAAAACCCATTCTATCCTAATTCTCCTGATGTCAGCAGACCTTGAATAAGTGCATTTAATTTTTAAAAAAATATTTATTTATTTGAGAGAGAGAGAAAGAGAAAGCATGCAGGAGGCGAGGGGCAGAAGGAGAGGGAATCCCAAGCAGACTCCACACTGAGTATGGAGCCTGACATGGGGCTCTATCTTATGACCTGAGATCATGACCTGAGCCAAAATCAAGAGTCTGATGTTTAACCTACTGCACCACCCAGGCACCCCAAATGCATTTAATTTCTATTCAGAAAGATTTTTCAAAAGGTTTCCTAATATATAGTAACTTTTTCATCATGGTGGTGGTGGTGGGGAATCTGACAATGATGTCTCTAAATGGAACTTTAGGATGAAATAGCATCTTACTTCCTAGTTTATTTATCTAGACAGCACATAGTAAACTGTCACAAACAAGCACACACACACACACACACACACACACACACAGAGACTGAGAATAGAACACAAATGATGTACTGTGACCATGCCGAGCTCTGGTCTCTGGCGAAGGAGGTCTCTCAGCCCTGGGAGCAGCAGAGGAAGACTCTTGTTGACTTCATTGAGAAGAGCCAGCCACCATTTTGGGGGAGCTGGGAACCATTCAGCAAGACTGACAGTTATACGAGGACCAGGTCATCTGTGGAAATTTCCAGAGTGACATCCATGCATCAACATATCTCCTCTCACTTTCCCTTTACACTTCCTTTTAAAGTTGTAATCCTTTGGAGGAGTTTTGGGACACACTTTCCAGTCATCAAAAATCCTCTAGTGAGAGGGCCAGGGATAAAAAGGAAAAATTCTCTCACCTTATAATTTTAACTTTTAGCATCATGTAATTAAAAGGCCTCTGGCTTTGAAAAGCCATTTCTCCCATGTTTGAGGTTAAAATCCTTTTCTTAGGCTCCTGGAAAAGGAATTTGGATGGAAGCTCAGAGTAGGTAGTTACCTAATCTGAGTGAACATTCCAAGGAGAGTTTATAAGCTTTCAGAATGACTCCTCCTGATTCTGCTTCTTGGTAAGAACACACTGGCATGTCCCAGAACAATAATTTTTTGACCTGGCTGCTTATCAGAATGACTAGTGATATTAACAGAATTCTTAGCTTGAGATTGCACCTGAGACCCAGACCTACTGAATCAGAATCTCTAGCTCATAGGGCCCAGGCATCTGTACAATTTACAAACTCCCCAAATGATTCTGAAGTGGAGTTGTTTGTAGGTCACTGTCTTAATATATATTAATCCTGGTTAGCAATCTTTTATAAGCCTTCCAAGATCAGGATACTATTTGATGAGCTTTTGAATTTTATTTACTCTGACCATCAGGACTGACTACATAATTCACAGGGCCCAGTGCAAAATGAACATATGGGGCCTCTTGCTTAAAAAGTTATTAAGAATTTCAAGATGGGGACAGCAGAGCATTAAACCAAGCACAGGGCTTGAGGCAACTGTACAGGTGGCAAGCCTATGAAACCAGTGCTGCTAAGCATCTATTAGCTGGTGATGATCATAGGAGGCATGAAGGCTGGGATTAACTATACTTCCAAAATTCAATTATCAGCCAATCTGGAAGGTGAAGACCATTTATCCATGGGCCATTTCACAGAAGATAGCCCCTCCTGTGTGAGTGAGAAAAGCATTTGGCTAAATCAGGCTAGCAGATAGAGATGGGTAGGTCTGCTGTGCATAGCTCTAGAAGACGTCCATCTGTGTGATGTCATCCATCCCCTTGTGTACACAGTGCTCAGCCACATGTGACAACCCTAAAGATAAATACTGAACCGTAAGCAACCTGTGGGACATGGCTGGGAAGAAAAATGCATGCACATCTCTGGTCAGGGTTTCTGTTGATTGATTATTTAAATTATTTAACCAAAGAGGTAAAGGATCTGTACTCAAGGAACTACAGAACACTCATGAAAGAAATTGAAGAAGACACAGAAAAATGGAAGAGACTTCCATGTTCATGGATTGGAAGAATAAACATTGTTAAAATGTCTATACTGCCTAGAGCAAAATATTCTTTCAATGCCATCCAATCAAGATTCCACTGACATTTTTCAAAGAGCTGGAACAAACAATCCTGAAATTTGTATGGAACCAGAAGAGACCCCTAATTGCTAAGGAAATGTTGAAAAGAAAAACAAAACTGGGGGGATCACATTGCCTGATTTCAAACTTTACTACAATGTTGTGATCACCAAGACAGAATGGTACTGGCATAAAAACAGACACATAGACCAGTGGAACAGAGTAGAGAGCCCAGATTTGGACCCTCAACTGTATGGCCAAATAATCTTCGACAAAGCAGGAAAAAATATCCAGTAGAAAAAAGAGAGTCTCTTCCATAAATGGTGCTGGGAAAATTGGACAGCTATGTGTGTAGAAGAATGAAACTCGACCATTCTCTTACACCATACACAAAGATAAACTCAAAATGGATAAAAGACCTCAACGTGAGGCAGGAATCTATCAGAATCCTAAAGGAGAATATAGGCAATAACCTCTTTGACATTGGCCACAGCAACTTCTTTCAAGACATGTCTCCAAAGGCAAAGGACACAAAAGTAAAAATGAACTTTGGGGACTTCATCAAGATCAAAAGCTTCTGCACAGCAAAGGAAACAGTCAAAAAGCAAAGAGGCAACCCATGGAATAGGAAAACATATTTGCAAATGACACTATAGACAAAGGGCTGATGTCCAAGATCCATAAAGAACTCCTCAAACTCAACACACACAAAACAGATACTCACATCAAAAGGTGGGAGGAAGACATGAACAGACACTTCTCCAAAGAAGACATACAAATGGCTAACAGACACATGAAAAAATGTTCATCATCATTAGCCATCAGGGAGATTCAAATCAAAACCACATTGAGATACCACCTTACACCAGTTAGAATGGCCAAAATCAACAACACAGGAAACAACAAGTGTTGGAGAGGAAGTGGAGAAAGGGTAACCCTCTTACACTGTTGGTGGGAATGCAAGTTGGTGTATGGGCAATTTGGAAAACAGTGTGGAGATTCCTTAAGAAATTAAAAATAAAGCTTTTCTATGACCCTGAAATTGCACTACTGGGTATTTACCCCAAAGATACAAATGTAGTGAAAAGAAGGGCCATCTGTACTCCAATGTTCATAGCAGCAATGGGAACAGTTGCCAAACTGTGGAAAGCACCAAGATGCCTTTCAGCAGACGAATGGATAAAGAAGATATGGTCCATATATACAATGGAGTATTATGCCTCCGTCAGAAAGGATGAATACCCAACTTTTGTATCAACATGGATGGGACTGGAAGAGATTATGCTTAGTGAAATAAGTCAAGCAGAGAGAGTCAAGTATCATATGGTTTCACTTACTTATGGAGCATAAGGAATAACACGGAGGACATTGGGAGATGGAGAAGAGAAGTGAGTTGGGGGAAATCAGAGGGGGAGACAAACCATGAGAGACTGTGAACTCTGAAAAACAAACAGGGTTTTGGAGGGGAGGGGAGTAGGGGTTGGGTGAGCCTGGTGGTGGGTATTATGGAGGGCATGTATTGCATGGAGCACTGGGTGTGGTGCATAAACAATGAATGCTGGAACACTGAAAAGAAATAAAATAGAATAAAATGAAAAAAATCATTTAAAGTCACTATTTATTTACCTCTCTGTGAGATAATTAGCCAAGACTTCGTTGAAAATGATTACATCTCCTTCAACCTTGTTCTTTTAAAATCTGACCAGATGTCTAACAGGAGCCTATGGAAACTTCCTATAGTTCCTATAGGAAACTATGAGGGAGAGACTGAGCTGGAGTCAAGACCTACAGTTTCTTCTAAAGAAGGTCCAGTACTGTGCTTGAGGTGTTTTGGAAAGGGCTTCTGCACTAATAATACCAATTAGCATTCACATGATACTTTGAGGATGTTCTTCTCTTAGACCATCTTACTTAATTATATTCATATTCAGATTTGCCACTATCTCCTTTTGATAGATGAGCAAATGAAGGTTCAGAGAGGTTAGATGTTCAGCAATGTCTGGAGGGGCTCTGAAGCGAGCAGGTGGGGGATCTGGGGAGGGACCTGAGATCCCCCGATATCAGACCCACTTCCTTCCTTTTCAGAGATTCTAGATTTTTTTTCAGCAAAGGCAGTGGTCTCACCCACATTAAAATAGCAGATCATTCATAAGAAACTGGATAGGACCTTGGGAAAAATCTCTTACCATGAAAAGAGATTATTTAGATCCTATCCAGAATGGTGGATCTCAATCCTTGCCAACTTAATTTATTCTAATTTAGAACCCCCCTGGCATAATCCTCTCAGACTATATACGATTGTACTTTATGTCTTAGTGCAGGCTACTATACAAAATACCATAGGCTGGGTGACTTAAACAACAGACATTTATTTCTCACATTTCAGGGGCTGGAAGTCCAAGATGGAGATGTGGACAGGTGCTTTGTTAGGTGAGAAAACTATTTCCCTATTTTGCAGACCTTCTCACTGTGTGGTCACAGGTCCTTTCCTCAGTGCACACACATGAACAGAGATAACTCTCTCTCTTCCTCTGCTTCTTAGGGCACTAATCTCATTGAGACGGCCTCACCCTCATGACCTCACCTATTTCGAATTATCTCCCCAAAGCCCCATCTTTGTCAAATATCATCACCTTGAATTTTTTTTTTTAATACCATCACCTTGAGGGGTAAGGTTTCAACATGAATTCTGGGGGGGTGAAAACATGAGCACATAGCACTCGGTTCATACACACACACACACACACACACACACACACACACACAATTTCTGATTCCAAAATTGCCTTATCTACATTCATTTTTGCTTACATTACTGAGGACCAATATTATGATAGAATTTTTTCTTTAAACAATTTTTTTAAATTTAAATTTTAGTTAACATACAGTGCAATTTTGCTTTCAGGAATAGAATCAGTGATTAATCACTTATATACAAAACCTTGTGCTCGTCACAAGGGCCCTCCTTAATTCCCATCACCCATTCAGCTCACACCCCACCCACCGTCTTCCATCAACCCTCAGACTGTTCTCTATCCTTAAGAAAGAGTTTCTCATGGTTTGTTTCCCTCTTTCCTTCCCCCCCCATATGTTTATCTGTTCTGTTTCTTAAATTCCACACATGAGTGAATTCATGTGGTATTTGTCTTTCTCTGACTGACTTATTTTGCTTAGCATAATGCACTCTAGCTCCGTCCATGTAATTTCAAATGGCAAGATATCATTCTTTTTGATGGCTGAATAATATTCCATATTAGCCATATCCAATATCCATATCTGCGTAATAGCATATATTATATATACCCGTCTTCTTTATTCATTCATCAGTCAATGGACCTTTGGGTTCTCACCATAGTTTGGCTATTGTTGATAATGCTGGTATAAATATCAGGGGCCATATACATCTTTGAATCCGTATTCTTGTATCCTTTGTGTAAATACCTAGTAGGTGCACTTGCTGGATTGTAGGGTAGGTCTATTTTTAACTTTTTGAGGAGCTTCCGAACTGTTCTCCAGAGTGGCTGCACCAATTTGCACCCCCAACAACGGTGCAAGAAAGTCCCCCTCTCTCTGCATCCTCACCGACACCTGTTGTTTTTTGTGTTATAAATTTTAGTCATTCTGACAGGTATGAGGGGATGTCTCATCATGATTTTGATTTCAACTTCCCTGATGATGAGTGAAGTCAAGCAGATAGATGTTTTTCTTAAGTGCTTCATGCACATAATTCATTTTGTCCCCATGACAAGGCTGTGAAGTAGTTACCATTATTACCCCCACTTCAGGGATGAGGACACTGAGGCACACAGATTAAGTGACTTGCCCAAAGGCATACAGCTAGCAAGGGTTTGAAACCAGGATTGGTACTCAGGCAGCTTTTAAAAGCATGTATATTAACACTGCTTCAGAATCACTGTCAATAGAGACAATCTTTCAGCAAATCAATTTTCAGTTTTAAAGAGCAGAGAGTAGCGATTTGCAACTTTGGCTGCACATTAGAATCCTTTCAATAGCTATTAAAAAAGACCTATGCTGGTGCCTCACCTGAGATTAAATCAGAATCTCTAGGGTCTTAACCTTCATTTTTTAAAATACGAAATTTAAATAATTGGAATACCTGTTGGATTATTGGATGTATGCACACTCCATTTAATGTCTCATTTCATCCTCTTTAAGCGTACCTGGGCTCGGTTCATACACACACACACACACACACACACACACAATCATACAGTGGAAGAATATAAAAGCATCTGAAGGTAAATCACCTTGTTTCCTGGATCCCTGTAAATTAATACATTTCTAACTTGAATATACATACAGATCACCTGGGGATCTCATTAAGATTCAGATTCTGATTAAGAAAATCTGCAGTGGGGCCTGGGATCCTGCACTACCTAGATGAATCTGATGTTGTTGGAATCCATAGCAAACTTGTAACCAGTTTTTGCTGTTCTACTTCTAGTCTTGCTTCCTCTGATTCATCAGCCCTCTTTCCGCCTTTGTTTGGCTTCACACTTGAATTTCCATTTTCTAGCTGTTCTATGTTATTGATGAGCCTGTTTACACTTGATACCCCTACAATATTTTCATAGCATGTAAATTCTAATATAACCCTCTGGTTTTAACAACTTACCAGGCGTATTATTATTTTTTTTTTTAAATTTTATTTTTTACCAGGCGTATTATTAACCTAACCTCATGGTAACGTGAGGAACATCTTGGACACTATTTAGCTCCCCAGGCCTGCTTTCCATCAGTTCCCAATGGGGAGAAGAATGGCTCCACCAGAGCAAATAGAGACACAGACATACTTCTTCATGCTTCATATCTTGATCTACATCAATGTTATTGATCCTGGCTGCACATATGAAATCACCTGTAGAGCTTTAAAAATGCTTGATGCTCAATAAACACTAATTGGTCTGAGGTGAGGGCTTGGTGGTAGTAGTTGTAAAAGCTGCCCAGGCAATTCTATTGTGCACTCAGGGTTGAGAATCGCTGGTCTATGCAAAGGTTTAAAAAGCTACTGAACATTTGGGCTTATTGTCAATGTATCAATCAGCTACTGCTGTGTAACAGACAACCACAGAATCCCACAACAATAAGCATTGTCTGCTCATGCATCTCTGAGGGTGACTAGGTAGCCCTTGTGGTCCCAACATAGTTGATTGGGCATGGCTTCAGACCATGGGTTGAGTTTGTCTTCAGTTCATGTGACTCTCACTCTTTGGGGACCTAGAGGCTATCCAGGGCACACTCTCTTCGTGGCAATGACAGAATTACAAGGGAAGTGAGTAGAAAGATGTGATGTCTCCTAAAGCCTGTGGTCTGTATTGTCACACTTTCATTTCTTCCCATGTTCCTCTGGCCAGAGTAAGTTATATGACCTAGCCCCACACCAGGGGGCTCTGTAAGCTAATAGTATCCTTAAAAAAATTTTTTTTTATTTGAGAGAGAGAGAGTGAGAGAGAGAGCGAGATAGAGAGCACACACGAGTTGGGGGTAGGGACAGGGAGAAAATCCCAGGCAGACTCCCCACTGAGTGTGGAACCCAACATGTGGCTTGATTCCATGACCCTGAGATCACAACCTTGAGATCATGGCTTGAGTCAAAATCAAGAGTTGGACGCCCAACCACCTGAGCCCTGTAAGCACCTCTAATAGTAATTTTAAACTACTTTCCTTGGTCATGGTTCTCACTGGAAGTATTTTGAGCAGAGTTAGAACTGAGTTATTATCTCAGGCTACAATTCTCTCCCAGGCTTAACAAGACTCCAGGAAGGCAATTATTGTTTCCTCCATCTAGTGAAACTTGTAATTTAAAAATAATCTCCCAAATCACCATCCTTCTACTGCCATGTATTCACCCTCTTTTTTTTTTTTTTTTTTTTTTTAATATATTAATGTTAACTCTCCATTGGTCCTGTGCAAAACCATATTGGATCCTGAAGCAAAAGGAAAAAAAAATTAGTAACACTAATTCTGTGTTTATTAAGCTTCTGATATTTTATCATGAACTTATTTTTACTACTTTTTTTTTTTTTTTAAGCACTGCATTAAAAATGTTATTTATTTTATTCCTGAGTTTTTGGCTCCCCCTCGGTTTTGGCCCCGCTCTTCAGAAATGTGAATCTGGGTGAACTGTGGCTTCCAGGCATCTGGCCCTGGTCCCTCTTGAGAGGATTGTGCTGAGTATACCCAAGAGATTTCTTTCTACCCCAGCTTTTTACATAAACCACTTTTCTAGAACAAAACTCTGAA
Source organism: Enhydra lutris kenyoni (assembly GCF_002288905.1). NCBI lineage: Eukaryota > Metazoa > Chordata > Mammalia > Carnivora > Mustelidae > Enhydra > Enhydra lutris. The sequence goes on along the minus strand of NW_019154127.1, from coordinate 2,245,386 downwards.
GTCTTTTCATTTGACAAACAAATATGTCCATGTGCTACGGCCTCCCTTTCTGTGTTAAGATTAGAAAGGACACCTTCCCTCAGTCACTGCAAGACTGACCTCCAGAAGTTCTGGTGTCTGAACTCAGGAATCTGGAAAACTCCGCTGTCAGCTGAAAGAGTTCTTCATATGTCTCTCCACAGGGCATCAGGGCATATGGTAGGTACAAATTAAACACAGTAGTAACCTGGATAGCTAATTATTCCCCAAGGCAAATATGTAGATCAAGCATGCTGATAACTCTGGGTATATACTGAAGCCCTTTGCTATTAATTTTACAAAATATGTTTAGAGAGAAGCTTCTTCATTTTAATAACCCTCAGAAAGGTGACTCTTGGATAAATAAAGTCCTGTGGTATAATGACACAACATGGATTTTTGAGTCAGAAAGAGAAGCGTTTGTATCTTGCATCAATCAGGTATCAACTGTGTGACTCTGAGAAAAGTTCTTAACCTCTCTGAATCTCAGATTAGTGGAGATAATGCTCTTTCCCTTCGAGGCGGAGGTACACAGGTAAATAGCTCGTGGCATATATCGGAGCTTAAGAAATGATAGTTATGAAGTAACTGAGTTTTTTAAAAAAGATTTTATTTATTTATTTGACAGACAGAGATCACAAGTAGGCAGAGAGGCAGGCAGAGAGAGAGGAGGGAAGCAGGCTCCCTGCTGAACAGAAAGCCCGATGCGGGGCTCCATCCCAGGACCCTGAGACCATGACCTGAGCCGAAGGCAGAGGCTTTAACCCACTGAGCCACCCAGGCACCCCAGTAACCGAGTTTTTGACTAGAAACAATATTGTTGATTTAAGCATCAAAGCTTCTTAAAAGTGTAACCTTTTAGATAAAAGTCCTTAAAAATTTATTACACATTCGCATTCCTCTTACCTGGAATGGACTGAGTTTACTTTATTTCCCTGCTCCAAGGCTGTTAATAAGCACAGCTGTTTTGGGTTCTGATGAAACGCCCCAGGACTTACTGATTCATGAAGGCCAGTTTGTCCCTGTGAATGTCGCTTAAGATGTCAGTGTGCTTATCTGTTTTTTCTGCTCTTTGGCCTTGCTTGCTGTCTCAAGTCTGCTGTCACTTTCCTTGCTACCCTGTTTGCCTCTTTTCACTTGCGAGTCCTGACTTGTGGTAGGTTTGTAAACCCGACGGCTAACTTAAAGACAGTTACAGGCACATAAAAAGCATTACTAGGCCCTGAGCAAGGACCGAGGAAATCCCTTACGGGGAGTGCACCTATTTTGCAAGGAGTTTGTTTCTTGGCTAAGTCCTAAATAGGTAAAGCGATCAGGCACCTGGGTTTGGGAGGGGGGAAGTGGAATTATAACATTTCATGTTGGTTTGAAGGAACGGAAGGGTCCCAGGGAGGTGGCTGGCTGCTTCGTGAGAGCCGGGACTCTGCCTTGGGTGACCCACCATCCTTCACGATGCCCAGCGTATTCTGTATTCATGGTAGTTACTAAATAAATAGTTGCTGCCTTAAAGTAGTTTTAACACACTTTTCTAGAAAAAAGTAAGTGCCTTCAAATCATATTAGCAGAAGGTTACAAAAAGCATAAATGTTTGAAAGGGACTTACTTCTTCTTTTGAAAAATTTAACAATGATTAAAGAGAAACCCTGTTTGGGAAGTGGTGTTTATGGGTACAGAGATGCCACCTCTTACCCGTGGTGTTGAGTTTGTCGCTAAGTGTACTGATTGATATGGAACAGCCCCAGGCAAGAGAAATTTTCAACTGGCACAACAGGGAGGTCAAATATCCTGGCCTTAAATCACTTCCTGTATGTATTGTTAGAGGTGGGTAAAAGTGAGCTATTGAGCTGTCTTGGAATTCAGGTGGCATTCTGTGCCTAAGTACGCATCTACAGAAACTCATACTCCTAGAAGAGTTACATGCCTATAAGTGTTCCCAAATGGAGATTATGTAAATGTCCATCAGTAGTGAAATGGGTAAATCATGGTACATTCACCCAATGGCATGCCATGTAGTTATGAATATAACATGATCGACTTACAAAATAGAATATTGAAAAGTCACAGTCGAGTGTTCACCATCCTTGCTTTTACATAAAGATAACGGACAAGCATACGGAGCTGTATTTTACTACAGCTGTACTCACTGGTGATGAAGCTGTTTTGAGACACCGGGGATGGTGTCTGTCAGCCTACGCTCTATTCTCCCACAGCTACCAACAATCTCAACACTTCTGTGGCTTGAAGTAAGTTTTATCTCCATTCTCACATTGTGAGTGTCTTCATTTTAGGATCCACGTGGATGGAGCAGCTGCCATATAGACCACTGCCTGAGGCAGAGGGAAAGAGACGGTGGAGAAGCACACACTGACTGTCTAGGCTTCTAGCTAGTCACTTCTGACCACATTTCATTTGCCAAAAAAGTGGCATGGCCAAACCAAACTTTGAATGCATGTAGCTCCAGTCCTGCAAAGTGGCTGAAAAGAGAGAGCCAGAATAATTGTGAGCACATCTGAGGACTATCAAAGGGACGATTTACTGACAAGTCAACATACTTTTGAGAGGCTAGAAAGGAAATGCCACTTGGGAGGGGCATCTGAGGCCTTCTGATATAACTTGATGCTTGGTTTCTTGATCTGATTGGTAAGTTTACAAAAAAGTGAGTTTAGGGCACCTGGGTGGCTCAGTGGGTTAAGCCTCTGCCTTTGGCTCAGGTCATGTTCTTGGGGTCCTGGGATCGAGCCCCACATCGGGTTCTCTGCTCAGTGGGGAGCCTGCTTCCTCCTCTCTCTCTCTGCCTGCCTCTGCCTACTTGTGATCTCTCTCTGTCAAATAAATAAATAAATAAAATCTTTTAAAAAAGTGAGTTTATATTTAAAAAAAGCTTTCTTTCTTGATCTGGTTGGTGAGTTTATTAAAAAAAATAAAAATATTCTTTAAACTGTACGTATATATTTTTTCACATTTGTTATTTCTCTGCCATGTTTTGTAATAAAAGATAAACTATAAAAGAAGAACCATTTAAGATATATAGATTATATATATGATAATATAGTGATAGAAAGTATTTGGAAGTATTTAAGAGATACCGTCAACTCAAGGAGAGGGAGGAGTACTGGGAGATGAAATGGAAAATTTTGCATATCCTATCATCTCTTCTGTTTAAATTTCTTTCTTATGGTGTATGTAGTTTGCTTATATAATGAAAGACTAATTTCTTAAAAAATGAAAAAAAATGAAGACATAGAATAAAAGTATGTTCCTGGTCTCTGTGTGAGACATGTATGTTTGCTCCCCAACTCCAGGTGATGATGGGCTGGAAGAAGAGGGGAGAGGTCACTGAAAGTTTTCCCAAAACTAAGAGGAAAGAGTGGACAGTGCTCATAGTGGATGGGAACTTGCACATCAGCCGCAACAGCAGGAAGAGGCGTGGATGTGATTTGGCACCGAGCCACCCTAGAGAGCAGACCTCTGAAGAACCATCTGGGGGTGGAGGGGGCGGGGGGAGTCACTGTCCAACACTTCAGAGCCTCACAAGGCCACAGGAAGCTGAAGATGAAGGTCTTGGTCAATTTGTGAGGACGGGCTTCTGAAAGGACAGTCTCCTCCGGGTTCTGGTAGAACTGAACTGCCTCTACAGGAAATTTCCCTACAGCTGGAGGAGCAGTGGATATATTATACTTGTAATTAGAAGTTAATTTGCATAGGGCACCTGGGTGGCTCAGTTGGGTAATCAACTGCCTTCAGCTCAGGTCATGATCCCAGACTCCTGGGATCGAGTCCTGCATCGGGCTCCCAGTTCCATGGGGAGTCCGCTTCTCCCTCTGACCTTCTCCCCTCTCATGCTCTCTCTCTCAAATAAATAAAGAAAATCTTAAAAAAAAAAAGAAGTTAATTTGCATAAAATTAATTGAATCTGTCTTTGTTCTTGATTGTTGTGTAAATCTGTCAGGAGGAAAATTAAAAACAAAACCTTCTTTGAGACATTGACACTCAAACCCAGGTTGTGGAGAGCATGATGTTTGAATTATTCCTCGAGCTCTACATGGGGTTTATTTTAGAGAAATGGAGTGGGCAAAGAACGCTAGTCAAGAAGATGTGGTGACATGTATGTGGGTTGTATGACAGGGACAGGGACTCTACTGTGGCTGCCCTCATGGGGGTCTGAGGACAAGTATAGAGAGAAGGAGTCCTTGGGTCCCTGTATTAGTTTCCTGTGGCTTGTGTAAGAAATTGCCACAAACTGGGTGGTTTCAGACAATAGAAGCTTACTTTCTCATGGTCCTAGAGGCCCGAAGTGCAATCTCATTTTATTAGGCTAGGGTCCAGGTGTGTGCAAGGCCATGCTCCCTCTGGAGGTGCTAGAGAGAATCTGTTCCTTGTCTCTTCCAGCTTTTGGTGGCTGCCAAAATTCCTGTATCAGAGGTGATGCCTGCTTGTGCCTCCATCCCTCCGAACTCTGCCGGCCTTCACTCTGCCTCTCCACTCCGCGCCCCATCTCCCTCCGCTTCCCACTTAGAAGGACACTTGCGACGGCATCTAGAACCCAACCTGATCATCTCTCCATGTCAACATCCTCACTTTTATCACATCTGCAAAGATCCTTTTTCCTTATAATGTGACATTTATAGGTTCTGGGGATTAGGACCTGGTGCCTTGGGGACCATTATTCAGCCTACTAGAACCCAGATGGTGTAAGTGAGCCCTTAAGCTTTCCGTGCCTAAAAAATGAGGATTTGGACAATGCAAGGATTTATGAACATTATTATGATGTCATCTGGTAAATAAATCCTTCTGTATCCACCTTGGACAGATATTTTCTAGTGGCTTACTGTGCTTGCCTTGTGTCTTTGGGCAACAACAGGTATGTGGTCCTTGGACCTTGTAACCCCTTCCAGTCACTCTATGCCTGGGAAAGAGTTTTTATTTGCTAGCTCCTGGTGCTATTATTACATCTTTAGAAAACAGGGTGGGGGACATTCTTTTTAGACTGGATCGGGAGCCAGCTGGTGTGTACATTTAAATGAAAGGGCACAAATCTTTTCTGAGTTCAGCTTCCTTGTAAATGAACATAAAGCATATTTATTTAGAATCATAATTGCCTTCGTCAGCAGAAGCACAAGGGCTGGTACAGGATGCTGGGAGGTCCTGGCATACATATTCCATTTATTTCTGTCCCGGTTGGAATCAGTAGTGCAGCTCACAAATAAGAAAAAAAAAAGCAATTTTGCTAAACATATTAGTATGGAAAGACAGTTAAGTGTTGAAAAAGAGAATAGAACAATTGTTTGAATTGTTTGTAGGCAGGAGCAAGTGATACATTTCTCATCGTGATCAATTTCTGATTCAGTAAAAAGTTGCTGCCTCTTCCACTATTGTTTCTGACGCCTCAATCTTCATTCTTTCTGGAAATAATTTTGTTCATCTCTCTGTTGAACGTCTTCTTGCAACTCCTAAAATATTATAGTTGGCAGTATTTTGTGTGTGGGGGAGTGTAGAGGGAGAAGATTAATAAGACAGAAATGAAATCGGTTCTTGTTTTCAGTGTTTCCTTGGTTACACTGGTTGAAAGTGCATTCCTTTTGCATTTTCATGGCTTTCGAAACACACACCAAAGACTGCAGATGAGACATTGCTAGTTAATACCACAGACCTTGCTCTCATGCAGCCCATGAGTGAGTGAGCAAGATAAGAGTCCGTGGGATGCCATGTGGATAAAAGGCCAACAGAGTGGAATGGACAGCCCTTGTGAAAATTACCAAGTCCCAGAAGATGTTGCACGTAGCAAAAGTATAAAATTAAAAAATGTTTCAGTATCATGGGAAAATAATTTTATTATAAATCTGCAACGGGAAAGAATACGTTTTTATCGTGTTACCCAGTTTATAAGTTTCTTTCGTATTTGTATATATAGTAATCTGAAATGTACATTCATCCAAGTCTTCAAACAGTGGGTGAGTCAAGGTAGAACCCAGTGTTCTTTTCACTACATTACACTACTGTGATGGTGGACAAAACCTGCCTCAAAGATGTAGCACTGTGCACCTCCCACATACCTACCTTTATATTTGTTGTTTAAATGCTTTTTTGAAATGAAGATTCTATTTATTTATTTATTTGACAGAGAGAGAGAGAGTGAGAGAGAGAGAGAGAGAGCACAAGCAGGAGGAGCAGCAGAGGGAGAGGGAAAAGCAGGCATCCCAGTGAGCAGGGAGCCCAACATGGGGCTCAATCCCAGGATCCTGGGATCATGACCTGAGTTGAAGGCAGATACTTAACTGACTGAGCACCCTCAGGCACCCCTGTTGTTTAAATGCTTTGAATAGAATGTACAACTTGGCCCAGTAAGGATGGCATGTTGTAACAGGGAAATGATCTTTGTTCCTTTATCCAAAAAGATATCAGGGCAACATTGCATCACATGATAAAGAATTTCTTCCTCTGGATGAGTACCCCTCATGCATTACCTGGGATTCTGACTAAACATGAAGATTTTCCCTTCTCATCTCAGATCTCTGAAGCAGATAGTAATGAAGCACACTAACATTTGAGTAGCACTGTCCTTGGCTATCTCGTTCTGTGGTTGATATAGATATTCTTTCTCTGTTATCTACAATGTCCATTGGAGACACCACTGTTGCTATGGCAGTGACTAACTGCAGACTTATTTTGCTGTGGGCACCCATCCCATAACTCCTTCATGTTTAAACAGTGCTAGGAGAAGCAGTTGCAGTCAAATCTAAAAGACCTGTTGAGTGTGCTGGGTTATGCTCTAGACATCCGTGTGGCAGCACTCCAGCAGCCCCGTGGAGCACCAACTCCTGAGTCCATTTCTTGGGTGCATTCCACATAGAGGGTGGAGGTCAGACTTTGATGGGAGGGGCAGATAAGAGGGAGTCTCAGGGAGATTCTGGTAGTTATCTGGGGACTGAGGTCTATTTTGATTCCTACATATGCTTCTTGTAAGCAGTGTCCTTTTAGGCAAAAAAGATAAATTTTCTTTTGTTTATGTGACTTATGTTTGGGATTATCATTTTTTTTTCTATTAGAAGTTCTGCTAATACCTCCATTTCAGATTACCACCCCCCCACCTTGCCTCCCCTCACCCTTGTTAACCAAACGCTATTTTGCACAAGTTTCTGCTCTTCATGGGAGAACAAGTTTTAGAATCAACCTCAAGGGAGGAAAAATGGTTGGTCTAAGCCAATCAAGGAGGATCCGCGCTCCTTGCCAAAGACTGGCCCAGTCAAGGTCATGCGACATCATTCTGGCCAATGCCATACAAAGGGAAGTCTGTGGAGGTGCTTTCTGCAGAAATGTTTTCTTAATTCTCAAAAATAGATGTTTAGGAAGAAGAAGATATTTTCTGGTGCTCACATTTTTGTTTCTGCATGTGATGCTTGGAGCTGTGGCAGTCATCTTGGGATAATAAAGGAATCCACCTGAGGAGACCACGCTAAGTATGACTGAGAGGAAATGTAGAAGGAACCCTGGGTCCTTTCGAGCTCATGGGGCTGCCTGATTGACTAAGACTACAACCTCCTCTCCAAACCTCTTGTCATATGAAAATCAATTCTGGTTCATGATCTGGGTTGGAAAGAATAAAGCACCTACTCGCATTTGAACTTAATGGACACGGCTCAAAAGTTTGCGGAGACAACCTTTACTTTAGCATGGAGATTTCAGAGCAGTATTTTCAAAAATTTAGTATGTATTTGAATCTGAGGAACTTGTTAAAGCAGAGATATGAATGAAGATTTCTGGCCAGGACCATAAATTCTATGTTTCTTGTGTGGTCCCAGCAGATACCACTGCTGTTGGTCTACAGACCACGATTTCAAACATTGAAGGCTAAAAACTCATACAACTCAACTTTCCCCTACCAGGGTTCCTTTTGGGTCAGGCCACTGTGAGCCAACTACTACCCTGGGGGGGTGAAAAACTTTTTTTTTTTTAACAGAAAGTTCGAGATTGGGTTAAATGCTATTTAACTCAGAGAATAGAAATCTGAGAAGCCTTATTTTGATTTTACACTATTTTGTATCTGTGACAGAGCAAACTTCTCACCTCCCAAAAAGAGAAAGATTTTAAAAAAGTAACATCCTTTTCTTTCTATGCATAGAATGCAATAGGAAATGAGTGAGTACACACCAGCAATTGAGGGTAAATGTTTAGACAGCCATAACAAACTTAGAATAATTGATGTTTCAACTCTAAGAAAATATGTTGTTATTTAAACTCAAGGATAATGCCACCATCAGTCCCTAGGAACAACACCTTTTTCTGAGTAGTGGTGAAGGAATGACACAGAGTCATTTCATATGAAATCTGACTCGTCTCATAGAAGTTATGGGGGCATTGGACTGGTCAAGGGTGCAGACACTGTTATTAAGGAAAATGAAATTTATGTGTCCATATGAATCTTGAAAGTGTGACTTCAGTCTCAGGAACACTGTGGTTTGAATAAATTATATCCCTTCATTTATTCATTAATTCATTGACCAAATATTGAGAATTTTCTATGTACCAGATACTGTGCTGGGGTTATAAGAAGATATAAACAGATAAGGTCTCTAATCTTGAGGAATTTAAACACAGTCTGTGAGAAAGGCTGAGATGGAGGCATGTCATAGTAAGTTATAGTGAAGGAAGAATTCAAGGCTGTCATAGGCGAGCAGGAAACAGTCCACAAGTTAGTAATGTTTGAGCTGTGACTTGGAAATGATTAGAACATGGCAGGCAGGCTAGGGTAAGAAGAAGGTTAGAGGAAGTCATTGTGGAAAAAGAGAAAATTGTGTGCAATGATGTGTAGGCTTCAGGAAGCTGTATCCAGGCAATAGAAAGTAAAGAACAAGGAAATGAGAAATTTACATGAAACTCATGCAAGTGCTTAGTTTTTATTATTTCTGTACTTTCTATAATATGGCACCCAGAAAAATAAGTTTAGTGATAGAAGTCTTAAATGTACATTTGAAACAAGCAGATTGGCACATGGGATGTTCATTGAATGTATTGTGTGAACTCTCCTGGGGCAGACAAGAATTGTGAGCTATGGGATGAGTTGGTATAAGGCAATTTGAAGAGGTAGAACCTGTGGGGTCTGGACAGCATTTGCCTCATCTAAGGCACTCAGTGGAAATGAAAATTAAACTCTCTCCATCCAATACTGCACAGCACATCTGCAGCAGGATTTGGCACATAGGTGGCTTATGTTTTGGCTCCTCTTTTGGCTTAATATTATTTTAAGGAGGAATATCCTGAAATTAATCCCTACTTTGCTTGAGGCTAAGAGCATTAGGTAGCTTCAGCCAGAACTTGGGGAGCCTATTTTGGACTCTGTGGTCAAATTGCAGTCTAGAGATAAAAGCTGAGTGATCAGAAATCTTGAAACTCTGTTGGACTCAGTAGATTGGCAAATGGTATCATGGCTGCCAGTCGGCTCTTCAGAATTTAAGCTAACATTCTTATCCTCTTTGAAATAAATTTAATAACTCAACTCTCATCATCAGAGTTACTTAGTAAAGCAACAACCGGCTTCTGTCACAGAATGTTTCAGCATTCTCCCAGGTAATATGCAGGATTTCTTAATTCTGGGTATCTGACTGTCCAGCTGATGTGATGGAGAAGGGACCCAAATGCCAAAGGGGTCTAAATCCTTCAGTGTATTTGAACAATGTTAGGGAGACATCATAAGGAAAATGTAAGAAAGGACCTCCTAGGAAACAGTCTTTGGATTAGGAGACACCTTCAGTGTTTAATAGGTGATGGGGATTAAGGAGTGCACTTGTGGTGAGAGCACCAGGTTTTGTGTGGGAGTGTTGAATCACTGTATTGTACACCGAAACTAATATTACACTGTATGTTCCCTAACTTGAATTTAAGTAAAAACTTAAAAAAGTAAAGAGACACCTACCACAGCAATGTGATCAATTCATTCCACCACTTGCTACCTTTAGTCATGTGTCTTTAGGGACTTGAATCTGGGAGAAATTGTAAAATGTACTGGAAAAAGTAATTTTTTTCATTCTTATAAACTTTGTTAAGACATTGGAATACAGTCACATCTTATATCCTGTGGAGTTGTAGGAACCAGGATATTAATCAAGTCCAGCAGGTTTTCACTATCCAAACCAGTCTTTGTTTTCTCTGAAGTTATCCCAGAAACCTGCAGGGCCATGATCCACGGAAAGAGGATCAATGCACTGCTGTAGAGTAGGGCTGCCAGATTCAGCAAATAAAAATATGAGACAGCCAGTTAAATCTGAATTCCAGAAAAATAATAATTTTTGCACAAGTAGGTTCTACATATTGCATAAAACCCCACTAGACTTTGGACTTTTGATTCTCCATGACATTCTTGTATTCTACAGAGTTCTAACTAAGAGAAATTGACCCGAAAGCCATTTTGACTTTGACTTTCACCTAGTATGGGAATTAGCTACCAAGAGGTTCCTGGAATTGTAATTACCCATTGTAAACCAGAGGGCTTTCCATCATTCATGTTCATAGAAGGAATAAACCTTTTATGCTACAGAGGGGCCTTTATGAAGAAGAGTTGACCTGACTTGTAGAAAGTGTAGGAGTAAGTAATTAGGATGGTTTTATGACCTCCTTTCTCAGGAAAGAAGAGCAGTTGACAATTTGGCTTCTGATCTCCATTTACAAAAGATGTCAGAAACTACTGTTTTGGGGTTTGTAGCATTAACAATTTTGTAAGATTTCCAGAATCTTTGTGATTTCCCATCTCTTTTATTTTAGTAATCTCTGTCTGATTTCCCAGAGTAACTGGCAGTGAAACCCTTAACAAGATTGAAGAGTGGGTTTCTGGCTCAGGATCACAGTGAAGCAGATAAACTAAAATTTTCCTACTACAATGCTCAAAAGTGTGTGGTAACATCTAATGCAAATACTTCTAAATGCATAGCTGAGAAAAGCAAGAAAATAAAATATCAGGTGTTGGAAACTAAGCCAGAGCTGAAAACCAGAGCAGAAAGCACAAAACCACAGCAGAATTTCTGTGGCTGACTGAACTGGGACTGTCTGTCTTGATGTTATGGCATGGATTTTAACAATTGTGAGGTGAGAGGGGATGAATGTTGTCCCTTTGTGAGGTGGGTCTTGTAACTTACACATCTGTCTTAAGTTGGACACTTAAGTGACCTACCTGTGGACTAGAAAATTATTGTCCCTGGAGCAAGCCAAGCACAAGGTATATTTCCTGTTTGCTGGGCTCTTGGTAAGAATTCAAAACTATAGATGTCAGTCTCCATCATTTAGGGGTTTGAATTTTATAACAGGTATAGTCTGAGACTTCAGTTTACTATAGAAGTGAGCAAAACAGATTTTGGTGGACATTTAAGCAATCTTCTCTGCATTATTCTTTTACATTTTAATAATTTCTGAGTGTGGAAGGCCATTTTTATGTAAGTTGCAAAACCCTTAGACCATTAACTGAATTGATTAATTTAGCCTCATAAATGTAAAAAAATATTATCTGGAAAAATCACCATGACTGAAGTCAAAAGATATGATTATTCTTAGAAAAATACAACTCATTTGTCAGAGAAGAGCCTAACTCCTGAATGTATGAAGATGGCCTGAATCAAAATAAAAGAATTATATCTATGTATTCTTCTAAGAATTTTATAGTTTTAGTTCTTACATTTAGGTCTTTGATAATTTCTGAGTTTATTTTTGTAGTGATGTGAGGTTGGGGTCCAACTTTATTCTTTTGCATGAAGCTGTTCACTTGTTACAGCACCATTTGTTGGAAAGGCTATTATTTCCTCATAAAATTTTCTTGAAATCTTTGTCAAAAATCAGTTGACTGTAAATATAAGCATTTAGTTTGGACTCTCAGTTTTATCAAATAGATCTATATGTCTACCTTTTTTCTAGTACCACACAGTCCAGATTATAGTAGATTTGTAGTAAGTTTGAAATCAAGAAGTATGAGTCTTCCAACTTTGCTCTTTTTTTTTAAAACTATTTTAGCTATTCTGAGCCCCTTGCACTTCTACATTCATTTTAAGATAGGCTTGTCCATTTTTGCAAAAAATATAGCTAAGAGTTTAGTAGGGATTGCATTGAAGGTGTAGATTGATATGGGAAGTATTGCCATATTAACAATATTAAGTCTTTTGATCCAGGGACATGAAATGTCTTTGTATTTATTTAGGTCTTTAATTTCTTTCAACAATCTTTTTTGTTTGTTTTTAGCTTTCAATTTACAATTCTTACATTTCTTTTGTTAAATTTATTCCTAACGATTTTATTCTTTTTCTTTCTCTTTCTCTTTCCTTCCTTCCTTCCTTCTCTCTCTCTCTCTCTCTCTCTCTCTCTCTTTCTTTCTTTCTTTCTTCTTCTTCTTCTTCTTCTTTTTTTGAAATAGAGAGTGTAAGTAGGGTGAAAGGGGCAAAGGGAGAGAGGGGGAGTGAGAGAGAATCCCAAGCAGGCTCCATGCCCAGTGTGGAGCCTGACATGGGGCTTAATCTCATGACCCAAGATCATGAACTGAGCTAAAATTAATAGTCCAACACCTGACCCTATTTTATTCTTTTTGATGTTACTATAAATGAAGTTGTTTTCTTAATTTCATTTTCTTAATATCAGTTTTCTTAATTTTTAATTTTATGTGTATAAAAATTCAGTTGATTTCTGTATATTAACTTACATCCTGCAAACTTGTTGAATTCGTTTGTTAGCTTTACTAGTTCTTTGTGGATTTCTTAGGATTTTCCACATACAAGACCAGGTAATCTACAAATAGAGATAGTTTTACTTCTTCTGTTTCAACTGGGTAGCTTTTACTTATTTATATATTTACTTTTGCCTAGTTGCCCTGGCTAGAGTCTCCAGTACAATGTCAGATAAAATGGCAAGATTAGATATTTTGTCTTATTCTTTAAAATTGCTTTTTTTTTAAAGATTTTATTTATTTATTTGACAGACAGAGATCACAAGTAGGCAGAGAGGCAGGCAGAGAGAGAGTGGAGGAAGCAGACTCCCTGCTGAGTAGCAAGCCTGATGCGGGGCTTGATCCCAGGACTCTGGGATCATGACCTGAGCCAAAGTCAGAGGCTTTAACCCACTGAGCCACCCAGGTGCCCCTATTTTGTCTTATTCTTGATCTTAGAGGAAAACACTTTCAGTCTTTATTAAGTATGTTCTTAGTTGTTTTTTGGTAAATTTCCCTTATCAGGTAAAAGTCTCTTTAGTCCTAGAATTTTTTATTTTTAATCATGGAAGATGTTAGATTTTTGTCAAATGTTTTTTTCTGTATCTATTAAAGTGATCATATGGTTTTGTTCTTTATTAACATAATATGTGGCATTTGTTAATTTTTGCATATTGAACCAACACCCTGGGATAAATCCCACTTGACCATGGTGTATAATCTTTTTATGTTGCTGAACTCAGTTTACTGGTATTTTGTTAAGCATTTTTTCATCTTTATTTTTTAGAGATATTGGTCTATAGTTTTCTTATAATGCCTTTGTCTGGTTTTGGTATTGGGATCTTCTATTCTTTGTAAGAATTTGTGAAATATTGGTGTTAATTTTTCTTAAACATTATATAGAATACACTAGTGAGGCTATCCAGGCCTGAGCTTTTCTTTGTGGGGATTGTTTTGATTACTAATTGTTTCTTTACTTTTATGTGTTTATTCAGATTTTTATTTCTTTTTGAGTCAGTTTTAATCATTTGTATATGTCTAGGAACTTGACTATTTTATCTAGGTCATCTAAATGGTTGGCATATAATTGTGATTAGTATCTTATTTTCACAGGCAGTTGTAAGAGTTGCTGAAGATGCACTACAGGAACATGTGAAGAAAATAGCTATGGATGGAGAAAAGAAAAGAGAACTCACCAGAATTAATTTGTCTAAAGAAGATAGGGGGAAAAGGAAAAGTGTAATTCTAATATTTCAGAATGTTTGGGGATTAACATGGTGTTCACACGCAGTTGCCATGCAGTGGTACAGGTGTACCCACTGTTTACAGTGTGCATCCATGGGAATTGAGTTTACTTCCATTCAGATTAGTTAGTGTCTGCACTGTACCAATTTTAAATTTTTTAAATATGACTCCTGGGTAAACACTAGAAGCAAATGTAGGATAATTAGAATAACAGAAGTGTTCATTTAGTAGAATTCTTCTATACTATATGACATGAAGGACTAGACATTACAAATTCATTGCTGGACAAAATGAAAGTGCACAAAACATTAGACCACTGATAGAAGTGGGAGAAGCTACTGCTAGAAACTAGAAAAATAAGGAGCATTTAGAGTATGTAGCCTTGTTAAAGGGGAAAATAAACAGTCCCTAGAAAATGAGATTTTTGAGAACTTTAAAGAAATAAATGTAAGATGGTAAATTAGTAGAGAGTAGATGTAATGGAGGCAGCAGAGCTCAACCTTGTTTTGTATGTTGATGAGGTTTCCCAAGTAGGGTTGCCCTTATATACTACACTTAGCCTTCAAGAAGATAAGAGTTAGATGGGACATTTGAAGTCATGAGACTCCTCTATCTCAGATGGACAATATATGGTTTTGGTTATAAAGACCAGCTCCTGACTTCCACACTTTCCATACTGTGTGAGGCAATGTGCTTTTGGTTCTCACCTGTGGTCGAAGGATCTATTAGACTTTTTGCTTTATGTTTAATATTTCTTTTCTTTGAATTTCTTTTCAGTGTTCCAGAATTCATTGTTTATGTACCACACCCAGTGCTCCATGCAATATGTGCCCTCCGTAATACCCACCACCAGGCTCACCCAACCCCCTACCCCCTCCCCTCCAAAACCCTCAGTTTGTTTCTCAGAGTCCACAGTCTCTCATGGTTCATCTCCCCCTCCAATATGTTTAGTATTTCTTAAGTTTTTGCAAGGGAAAAGCCATCTTTGTTGTGATTTCTATATCTCAGTACTCTATTGAAGATTAACATATTACTAATTTTCTTACAATGAATTTAAGGAAGCTAAGAAAATGAACACAAAGCACTTTGTGATTTGTCCACTTCCTAGGATAGCTTATTTGTCTTAAATCTTGAAAAACTAGCTACTACATGTAACTAAGTTTTCCCAAATGTTATTTGTTTAGGTATCATACCTTTTCATTTTAGCCGTATTGAACAGTATCTTTCTGAAATCTATTACACTTGTCAGCCTTGTTGAATAGAATATATAGAACATGGTTTTATCTTTTTTTTTCAGAATGCTTTTATGATTATCTTTTAAAAGCCTTTTTGTTCACATCACTTAAAATTTATATATTATTCAATTGCATGAAAATTTATAATTTACTTAATAGTTTTTCCATTATTGGATGATAAGACTATTTCAACTTTTTTTTCCCTTTTCATGAATGCTGCTGTGTTGAGCGCCTTTATATAGGCTATTATTAAACACACATATTATTTGGTATTACTTAAAATCTGGTGCTTCCAGGTCACTGAAGAACACAGGGTTATTTGACACTACACTAAAAGGCATAGTATGTTATGCTTTTATTTTCATAATTTCCTGTTTTAATTTTTTATTTTCTCCCTTGGTGTCAGATTGTTCCTCACTCTAAGCATTCCTGCTTTGTTAAAAATTTCCCCTGAATTCTATTTTTCCATATTTCAAATCAGTTGTAAAGTAAGAAACCAGGTAACCGAGTGTGCTATACTTGCATATGAAGAAAGGCAGGTACAGGGTAAGTACCTTGTAGAAGAAAATACCCAAGTTTTATTAAATAAAATTATTTACCCAGACCAGATAATTTTTAAAAAACAAAACCTCAGATTTGTTGGATGAAGTTCTTATTACTCAATTAAATTTTTAAGAAATAAATCTAAAAACAATAATAAGATTTCAGTTAAGACATGCCCTTGGTAACAAGTCCACTGAGATTTGTGAGCAAGGGGAAATATCTTATTTTTATGACTGGGTGAAGTGGTGTGAATTCAGGAGGGTTTAGGAAGGAGGGAAGCATTAGAATTTATGGATTTGAGGAAATGGGATGATCTGCTTGGTTGCATTCCAGCACCACTCACTCCCTAGACATATAAACTGCCACCCAGTTTAATGTGTTGTTGAATAGTCATTTCATCCAGGGCTCCATGACATTTATTCTATGACACATAGGCCTCTACCTGATCTATTTGGAATGTAATATATTATCAGTCATGGCGGCTCATGCTAACTGCTGAATATCAAAGCTGATAAGCTAGCTTCCACCTCTTAGGTGATTATCCCAGCAGTTCACAAGGGGAGGTACAAATGTACAAATCATTACACATGACTTTGAACTTGCTTGCAAAAACCCTGGGGTGGTATTTTTGAAGTCATTTTGGCTGAATATAAGGCCCAGAATTGCCAAATGTAAATTTGAAGATTGGGTGCCTGGAAGCTCTTCATGGCTAATGGCACACAGAAAGCTTTTCCATGAGAAACCAGGACCCATCTTCTAGAATAGAGTTGACTAAAAAGGCAGGCTGGGATGGCCAGAGAGTTCATATGGAGTCTGTCTCTTGTCCTCAATAGGCCCCATGTTTAGCAATCTCTGTTATCAGAAGATGCTCCTAAATTAATTTGGGTGGGGATATGAAATATATAATGGTGTCTCTGAGTGGAAATGATATGAGAAAATGTTATGTAATAGGAGAAGACAGACTTTGGAATATTTTACTACATGTGAAACACACATACACATATACAAATACACACAAACACACACACACACAAACACACACCCCAAACCAGGAGATTTGAGTTTTAGTCCTGGCTATAGAAATCATCCATTCTTTGATCTTAAGTCATTTAAATTTTCTTTGTCTCATCTATGACATAACTAGGAATGGATAATGGGCAACAGTTCAATTTATAATGTATTAGAAACTGTGTTAACCAGGGAGTAGGTGGAGTCATTATAACAAAAAGATATTATTGGACTTGCTTTAAACATTATTGGGGTGCCTGTGTGGCTCAGTTGGTTAAGTGTCCAGCTCTTGGTTTTGTGCTCAGGTTGTGGGTCAGAGTCATAAGATGGAGCCCTTCATTGGGCTCTGCATGCAGAGGGGAGTTTGCTTCTTTCCCTCTCCCCCACCCTCTCCCTCCACTTCTGCCCCCACTTTATCTCTCTATATTAAATGAATGTCTTTTAAAAATTATGTAAAAACTTTGATTTTTCCAGACTATTACTTGACAAAATTCCATGGTGAACTACTCACTAGGGTGGTGGATTTTCAGTCTGGCAAAATGCAGCAGTCAGATATTCTTTATTGACCTTATGATCGTGCTATTCTCTTTTGCTTTTGTATAAAATAATAATGTTCACAGATTCACTTATCTTATTACGTGCACATTTACAATCCATATTCATGTTAGGCCTGGTAACCCTTTATGTTTGCATTGTTTGGAATTCTACCATTCATAGTACTTGAAAAATATCTTCTTTTATATTCAAAGGGCCCTCCTTTGAGTCAACGATCCATTTATTTTAATTGGGGGGGGGGGAAATGTAACCTAAAGGTATTGATAAAATAAAAATTTACCCTCAAATAAAAGATAAGGATAGGACTCTCACAGCTGAGATGACCTGCATCCTGTTGACTAAATCTAATCTGAGGCAAAGTGACCAAACTAGTTCTTGCAGTGTATACACAACCTTTGAGAAAATGACAATTAAATAATTAATGAGATGTCTGTGCAAATCATAAGTGCATTTACATTTGTAAAACATGGTTGAACAAAATAGTTTCATTGCCTTTCTCCTCTGAAACCACTCTTTTATCCACCTCGGTCTGGTTAAAAAACACTAGTCTTCACATGATACCTTGAGACAAATAGGAAGAAGCATTGAAATCACTGTTATAGGTCACATGGTCAAGTCTCATGTAAACCAGCAGTTTTCAAACATTCCTTCATGGCAGAACCCTGGGAGAGCTTCTAAAAATATGGATCCCTGAGCCTTACCCCATCTTCTGAGTTTGAATCTTGGGTTGTTGGGTCGAGAAATCTGCACATTTTTTAGAGATGGGAGAGCTAGCCTAGCCCTTGTCTGCGTGTCTGCATGGGATCCACAATCCCAGAACTTTCTGGAAAGATAGGTATACACATTATTTAGAAAAATCTATAGGAATTTTTAAGTTTCCTCAGATAACTTTGGGGGCATGATTTCAAACGTAACGACTCCTATAGTTTGGAAATTCTTTTTCAGATCTAACCCATATCCTTCATGCTCATTAAGTCTATTTTGTTTTTGGTGACTGAAGAACAACTGATGATATTTGGGCATCATTTACATGTGGGAGTCTGGCATAGATCGAATAGCTGGCAAATAGCCTCACTATTTCTTTTCTTTAGATAACTAGTTTTATTTCCTTTACTGTTGCCCATCATTTCTATTTCCTAACTTTTAAATTCTTTAATATTCTCTTCCAATTCTCATTCTTCTCCGGCTAGAGAGAAACAGGAGGAGTAGAACAAGCAAGGGACAAGACCCATAAAGCCTTCCATATCTGAGTTGCTAGCTATTGTATCTTTGTCAAGTCGTTCATTTAATCATTCATTCTTTTGAGAAATATACATTGGCTTGCTATTGCATAACAAATAATCACCAAAATCTCAGTGGTAGATAGTGAAAAACATGTACTTGGCTTACATATCCATGGTGACTGCTAATCTCTGCTGAGTTCGCTCATGTGCCTCTGGGTTGGTTCAAGTTTGCTCGTGAGTGGCTGGGTCCAGCTGATGTGGTCCTGCAATACTTGTCTCTTGTCCGCCTGCCTGGCCCTGTGGACTGCTCTGGACATATTCTCATGGAGATGGTAGAGGGGCAAGAGAACTAATGGAAATATATAGTGTCTTTCAAATCTGGAATGGTGTTGAAACAATAATTTACCACTAATGTCTACTCTCTTCCAGGGCCATTTCCTTTTTTTGTTTTTTTTTTTTTATCTTTTTGAGTCCATATTTCCTATTTTATGAAACTGAGACAGCGATACTTACTGTTGATTCTCAACTTTGGAGGTTTTTTTTGGATGAAATCTGAAACTGATCCCTGTATGTAGAAGGTAGGGAGAGACCAAAGAAAGAGACAGACCACTGCAGATCAGTAGGTAGGAGATTTTTTTTTTTAAAGGGAGGGTGGAGGGAGAGAGAAAGACCAAGAGAGAAAGGGAGAGAAAGGAGGGACAAAGGGAGAGAGAGAATCCTAAGTAGGATCCACACCCAGTATAGAGCCTGATGCCAGGCTTGATCTCAGCCTTGAGTTCATAACCTGAGCCAAAATCAAGAGTCGGACACTTAACCGAGCCATCCAGGTGCCCCTGTAGGTGCCCTGTTTAATAAGCAAGGAAGTTGACATCCAAGGCTTGTCTTTGGGGGCTGCAAGTGAATAGATGTCGGTCCCTGCCTGCCAGATCTTAAGTTTATATAGAAGCCTTGATGGGGTTCATTCATGTACACTGTTCAGATGAACTCAACAACATATTATTCTCTCAAAGCTGCATCTTTGAAAATGGCTCCATCTGTGGGGATGGTAAGCAGAGCATACATTCCAGGACAGGACAAAGTGGGGTGGGGGCGATGAGGGGTGCCTGATTGCCTGCATCTGTGGGGATAGTAAGCGGAACATACATTCCAGGATGGGGAGGGTTGGGGGATGGTGAAGAGTGACTGATTCCCTGTGTCCAGCTCTTGGGTCAACCAGAGGTCAAGTCCTCTTGATACCCTCCTCCAACACCTGCTTTGGGAACTTCATAGTTTTGTAATAAGGCTTGGAAAAGATGTTAAAGAGCTTAGTCAGCTTTTAGTATGGAATCTTTGGGCTTTCCAGACCTGATTTCCAACAGAGACTGCCAAGTAGAGAAGGCTGAGCTGCCAGATGCTTGGTTGATAATGGTCAGGATGGAAGTTCCTGACCTCATGGAACTTACAGACAGACACAAATCAGAGAGTCATTAAAGAAACACACACAGAATTTAAGGTGCCAGGAGAGTATGTGCTGGGAGTGATTGACCTCCCAACACAGAGAGGTCAGACTGACATTCTCCAGGCAATTGCTGGTAGAACTGAGCACTTAGAGTTATTTAAGGACTCAATCAGAAAGGTGGGCTGGGAGGGATGGGGACCATCTGGTAGAAGGGTGGTATGAGGAGACTAGGAACATGGGTGAAACTGAGAGGTGAGGGGACCACAAAGCATGAGGCCAGGCAGGTGAGTTGGAGCGGGGAAATTCGAGGGATAGAGATGGCTACCTTTTGGCCTGCAGTGTGAATCCTAATAGGCTGACTTTTCTAGACTGCATGCTGAGATGCCCTAGATTGTCATTATGGATTCACAGGGGCATCATATTTTAAAATTTTGAGGGAAACAGCAACATCTGTTGGGCACCATGTGAACTACTCCTCTGACTTATCTGTATTAATTACTTAATAAATGGAACACTTAGGTGTTCTTTTTGGCCTAGGGGCTCTGGAAAAAAAATGTTGAGACATAAAGTCACTGTGAGCAGAGCAATTTGGGAACCTGTCCTAAGGGTGATTTAAAGCCACAGAGGGTGACTTGTGTCCGAAAGAGGGTGCAGATCAGATTTGCATATAGAAAAGAGAACTCCAGCGAAAGGTGGGATGTGGCTTAGGAGGAACAGACAGATGTGGAAGCATAGGACAATGGGAGAGGAGAAAGAATGAGGGTGGCCTGGGAGTCCCCAAAAGCCAGGTCAAGGGTATCCTCAGCTTCTCCTCTATGGCCCAACATAAGTCCTGATTGTTATTAGACCTGCACAGAAAGTGTGTCCTAGTATTTTTGGTTTTGATTTATAAAATAGGAAACTTTATCTTGAGCATTTTTTTGCCAGGTATAATCTGGAGTTGGGTCTAATTTGACTGAAATATGTTTGCAGAAGTCCTAAGTGAGCTGGTGGAAGTTTCTATGGCCTACACACAATCTTCTTTTACCCACAGTAAGGAATAGGACATGGGGAATATAACATATTTCAGACCAGATCACATGAATTGAAATTCCAGCTCTGCCGCTTATAAACTCTGTCACCCTTGGGATGTCATTATCCTCTTGTGGCCTCACGCACTTCACGGGGCTGTTGCAAAGATAAGAAGACAGCCACTTGAATTGCTGGGAGCAGAACCTGGCACACTGTTAGGATTTTGCAAACACTAGCCATTGTCATTGTTATAATCATGATTACCTCCCCTACCTGCCTCCTTAGGTCTCATAAAAATTCCAGAGACATATAGGGGTGCCTGAGCGGCTCAGTCGATTAAGCATCTGACTCTTGATTTCGGCTTAGGTCATGATCTCTGGGTCATGGGATCAAGCCCTGCATCGGGCTCCATGCTGGGTGTGAAGCCTGTTTGGGATTCTCTCCCTCCCTCTCCTTCTACACTTTCCTAACTCTCTCTCTCTCTTAAAAAAAAAAAAAAATCCAGAGGCATATAACACCATGTACAACCTTATCCACAAATGAGAAATAAGAGTTTGGATGGATGTAACAAGGTAAGGGTACTGTTTTGGTTATGGGTTTTGGTACCAAAGGTCAGGGCTGTCTTCCTTCTGGGCCAGATTGGGGCAGATTCTTCCATGAGTTTGTGGTGCCCACACACCACACTGTGGTAGAGGTGGCCATCAGGACCCCATGTTCACTGCAGTGTGGGCCGCACGTTTGGGCATTTTCATTTGGGCAGCCAGCTTGCTCAGCTCTGTAAGTATGAGACCATGAAAAATAACGTCTGCTGTTGTTGTGTTTTGGGAAAACATATTATTGCTTTGCTTCTGATCTGTGAGATTACAAAGGATGCTGTGATGTGTTCGTGTGGTTAAATTAGGTAATTATGACGAGTGGAAAACACCAGGCTCCTCACACTCCCTATAAGGATGAATGGGGTTTGATTAGAATTTTACCCAAGCATCTTTACCTCCATCAATCCTTCCCCCAAACCTCTTAAAATAATGGGAAAATAACATAAAGTTCCTGATACAAAAAGGAGCATAAATTCCCTTTAAGAATAAATCTCTACAATTGTTCTTAATATTTAGATACATGAGAGGTGTCAGATAAGAGAGTCTCAATATATTCCAGTCACAACGGGTGGGTTGAAATCTCACTTTTCATTGTTTGTTCTTTGTTTATGACCTTGTGACCAAGATTAAATAGCGTAAGAGTCAGCAAATGCCAAGGGTGACATTTTGAGAGGGCTGGTCTGCCAGTGAAGAGCTCTCGCGCATCCTTTCACACTGTGCAGCTTCTCCTGGCCTCGGCCAGCTGCTTGGCTGTTAGATATTTTTCCTGTGGAAAAAAACCAAACAAATAAACCTGACCCTTGGAATGGTAAATAGGAACAGGCGATCATTGAAATCGCAGCTAAAAAGAGAAACCATTTGAAAAAATTCCAGAAGAACAAATGACCTTGGACATACTCTCCTCACATATGGAATGAAGAGAATTATGTTTTTATTTTTTTTACTTTTATTTTTTAATTATTTATTATTTATTTATTTATTTATTGGACAGACAGAGATCACAAATAGGCAGAGAGGCGGTGGTGGGGGGGGGGGCGGGCTCCCTGCTGAGCAGAGAGCCCGATGTGGGGCTCGATCCCGGGACCCTGGAATCATGACCTGAGCCGAAGGCAGAGGCTTTAACCCACTGAACCACCCAGGTACCCCGAGAACTATGTTTTTAGAGTAATGGTTCTTCACCCTGGGGTGCTGGTTGGAATCATCTAGGAATCCTTCAGAGCACCATAGTGCTATGAAGTCAGGGCTGGGGATGGGGGAGCAGGAGGGGAACAGGGTCATCAGCCTTTTGTAAAAGCTCCCTGGGTCATTCTAAAGTAACCAGGGTTGGGTGCCCATCCTAGTCCAGGAACGTTTATAGAAGAAAGAAATACATGGTAACAGAATGTGGAGCATCCCCAGATCTCCAACATAGAGAAGGAGGAGGCGTGGTTTGGCCTTCTGGAGTCTAAATCCTTATTCAGCTGATTATTAGCTGAGTTACTTTGGGAAATCACCAACATCTGTTAGCCTCAATTTCCTTCTCCATAAAATGATATTAACTGGCATAAAAATGCCTATTCCAACAGGTTTTTGGAGATTTCCATGAGATGTGGCCAGGGAAGTCTCTGGTCTCCCCCTCATATTCACCTCAAAGCAGGACTCTGGCATTTGTTACACACCCAAAACAAATCTAAAGTCACATAGCATGAGCCAAGGGGAAAGATTTTGCTGACAGCCTCCTAGGGAGTAAGAATGACATGGGAAACAAAAGCAAAAGAAAAATTAAATTTCCTTACTACCTACAGCCCACTGACAAGTCCTTGAAACAGGCAGAGTGACATTCCTCTAGAAACTCAGCTGTCTCGAAGTTAATACTTTGCGGAGGGCAAAAGGCAATCTTAGCCCGACCCCCAGGATCCTGTAAGTCTACTTTAACATGTAAAAATTCCTTTGGAAACTTCCATCCTCCAAGATATATTTTTGCAATCATCCCCCAAGCATATGGCCCACAGATACATATCTGAAGGGTCTCATGACTAAGGTTTTATTAGATGGCAATAAATGACCATTCCCCAACAATAGCTAGCCCCCTCAAGGTTCTAGAAACCTTGCTTCCAAATTCCTTAGAGACTTTTGCTATCCCTAACCCCCTCCAAACTAGAAAGTATATAATGGGCCACTCCTCATGACCTCAGCGCAGCTCTTGCTGTCCGCGGGTCCTGTCTCCCCGTGCTTTAATAAAACCACCTTTTTGCACCAAAGATGTCTCAAGAATTCTCTCCTGGCTTTTGGCTTCGAACACTTACATCTTTCCTGCATCAAGGAGATGTGGCTTTCATCTCCCTCACGCAGCAAAACTTACTATTAACTCCCATGTGACCTTTCTGACCTTCTCCAAGTCTCACAGCAGCCCCACCTCGTTGACCGTCCCTCCTCCAGGTGCTCCCAGTCTGCTCCGAAGCCTCTCAGCTCTAGTTGTCTGCCCCGCTCCCCACGCTCTGCATACCTGGCTGTGTGGGTTGTCCGCCTAGAATAAAAAAAATGTGAGGTACAACCTAAGAAAATGGAAGGCCTGAAGGTTTCCTCCTTCTATTCCTTAAACATCTGGGAGATGGAGAGGCATGAAGAACACATTTTTCCTTTAGGGCATGGATTCTCAGCAGTGGCACTGTTGACATTTTGGAGTGGATAATTATTTGTTGTGGGGGCAGGGGGATGTCCTGTGTATTTGTGTTGGTTTTCTACAGCCCTATAAAGAGTTATTACAAACCTAGTGGCTTAAAACCACATCCATTTATTACCTCACAGTTTCTGTGAGTCAGAAGTGCATGTAGCTGGGTGTCCGCTCATGGTTCCCAAGACTGAAATCAAGGTGTTGCTCAGGACAATTCTCATCTGAGGCTCTGCGGCCTCATGGTTGTGGGACTGTGACCTCTACTTCCTGGCTGTTGGATGGGACTTGCTTTCAGCTCCTCAAGGCCACCTGCACTTCCTGCCTCGTGGTCCCCTCTGTGGGCAGATCTCAACATGGCTCTTGGCTTCTTCAAGACTAGTAAAATCCTGTTAGCTGCTGCTTCTTATCTCTTAAGGCTCACCTGGTTTGGCGAGGCCCACGCAGGATATTTTCTCCTTTGCTTAATCCAAAGTCAGTTGATTAGGGATCTTAATTATAGCTGCAAAAATCCCTTTTGCCCTATCAAGACACATAATTGCAGGAGCCATCCCCCATCATATTTGCAGGTTTCGCCCCTAGTCAAGTGGAAGGGTTGATGCAGAGCATATGTCCCAGTGGATAGAAACCTTGGGTGCTGTCCACCGTAGCATTCTAGAATGTTTAGCAGCATCCTCAACCTCTCCCCAGATGTCAGGAGCAACCCACTCCCCTTTCCAAAGTGGGACAACAGAAGTGTCTCCAGACGTTGTCAAATGTCCCCTGAGAAACAAAATCACCTTAGGTTGAGAACCACTGTCACAGGGTTTTTACCTGTTGAATAAGCAAAGGATTCTAAAAACTCTAAAAGGAAATCACTTCCAGGATGTCCCCTTCACCAACCCTGGGACAGACTAACAAAGTGACTGCCATGGCTCAGAACGAGATGCAAATGGGCTGAGATTTCTTGAAGCATTCATAGCAGGCACAGCACTCTGGATCTCTTGTCTGCTCCCACAGGGGATGTCACCACTCAGGCTCGTGGGTGGGGCAATGCCACACTACACCTGAGGCCAGACAATGCCTGGAGGGCATGGCAGAGACTCCAAGGTCTCAGGAGTCAGACAGTTCAGAAGTCCCATTAGGCAGTGACCAAAGCAAGAGGAATGAGAACTTGGGTCACACCAGCCACCAAATCCAGCTACAAATCCAGCAGAAGAACAAGGAACATTGGCCCAGAGACCATAAGGAGCCAGAAGACTCCTCCTTCATTGCCAAAAAGTCATATGAGCCACCCATCTTCAGGAGAACAATGCTGAGAGACTTAGCACTATAGTTAAAGAGGCTGAGAAATCCAAAAGATGTGATTTAAATCAGCTTTGATAGGGATTGGACCCTGAACAAACATAACTGAAAAGAGACAGTTTCAACCAGAAAAGACCAAGTTGTTGATTAGCTGTTCTGATTTGTTCCTATGCACACAGACGTCATTAAGAAGCACAGGGGATAATAAGGAATAGGGGGCTTTTTGTGAATAGGCTTTTTGTGAAAAAATACAGATATGCATTTTTTCTAAAGTTTTATGTGCACTGTGATTAACTTGTGACCATGTCACAGTGTGATAAGTATTGTTAGAAGAAAAGTTCTGTGTAATAAATAATGGACAGGTAACACTCCATTGAGATTTGATACCGTTGCTTATATTCATCAGGTGTCCTTCCACTGAAAAAATAACAGAAAATGTACCAACAATGGCTTAAATGAGTGGCTTCCAACATCACTTGCATCAGAATCAGCTGGAGGACTTGGTAAAGCTTGGAATTCTGGGTCCCATCCTCAGGGTCTCTCATTCAGCAGGTGTCAGGTGGTGTCCAGAGATTTGTGTGTCTGGTAAGTGGCCAGGTAATGCTGAAGCTGGTATGGGTACCTGACTTTCAGAATCTGGCTTAACTCACAGGATATTCATGGTCTAATTAGCAAGAAGTCTGAAGAGGAGTGGTTCTCAGAGATGGCTGATCAGCTCAGTGAGGTATCCGGGACCTAGCTTTCTATGCTTTGAGTACCAGGCTTCATGGACTCGCTTTTCCTATCACGCATATCCTGTGATGGTTACAAAAGAGCTGCCGCTGCGCTGGTCATCACAACCCTACCCAGCCTTCAAAGGTAGAAAGAAGGGAAAGGAAGTGAGAAAAACCCATAAATATTTTTCAGCCTAGTTCCCTGGTTACAGTGCAATTGGAGATGACTAAGGAGGCCATTTTGGGACTGGCAAATTATCACACTTTGGTCTCATTTTTCTGGGAAGAGAGGGTAAAATTGAGTTATTAGCTGATCTATGGCCACATTGCTTTTACGGAAGCTGCGTTTACCTCCCTGCTATTGTCTTGGATTTATGAGCTATTGATATCCCCGAAGGGACTGACCCTGTCAGTGGCTTCCCATAAGTTGGAGTCTTTGGAGCTTTTTAATATAGCCCTGAGAACATCCTTGAAATGCTATTTCTGTCCTTATCTTGAACAGACATTGATTGAATTGGGAAAATAAAACCTCTTTGAGAAAACCTCTTGATACATGTACTAAATTTTATCATATGCCACGTCTTAATATTTCATGTTTTTAAATCAGAAATAGTCTCTGGCTTGTTTTGGTTTTGCTTCTGATTTTTCTTATCAAAACACTGTAAACATTTTTCTCTTAATCTGATCAAAACAGGCTAAGTCTGAAATTATAAATCTTGTTTTTATATTTTTGGAATGTCATAAAATTGTGCTGTAGGCAGAATGCTGTGGAGTGAGAAGATAAATCTGTTTGAGAGGGAAGGGAATATAGGGTCTCTAGACTCCATCATTTTATGAAAAGACAAACTGACCTGTGCCTTTAAGATTCAGATTAATTCATAGGTTTCTCTTCAAAAATTTCAAGGGGGAAATGTGTCTTTGGGTCAGGCATTTTACTTTCTGGTTTGGATTATTGCCAGCTGGAGAAAATGCTGCTCTAGCAGTTTACAGCCAAATTGGAAGCATAGGATCTGTGCACTCTCCTGGGAAAGTGTTGTCTTGAAACTCCCAGTAGCTGGTATGCATTAAAGCTAAGAGAGGGACAGGAACATCTGGCTGGAACTGGTGTGTGTTTCACTGCTGGTAGAGCCCAGCTAAGCTGGAGCCAACCACTACATTCTCCTTGGGTGCTCATGTGGGAACCCTGAGGAATTGGTGGTGGCCTTGTCTGGGGGCCACCGAGGCAGGGACTATGCTGAATCCCAGTGAGATTTCTTTCTGTCCTCTCAGAAACCTTGCCGGCAACATTTCTTTAATGGACCCATAACATCTATCTTGCGAGAGGGGAGGCCACTTCTGAAGAGGGACTGGGAACTTGGCTTCTCATTTCTAGTTGAAATCTTCCTTACTCTGATTCTGCTTCTCAGCTTGAGATGCAGACTCACAGACAAGTTTTGTCTTCTCTTTTGAGGAAATCTGGTTTTATTGGCTCCTGTGGTTAAAGACATTGGATATTGATTGAAACTATAGAGAAGAGGACATAACCCCAAACTCACAAACTGGTGGAGAAACTCATTATGGGAGACTCGTATAAGAAATAGGTAGGTCAATGGGGAGATTTCTCTGGAGGAAATCTGGAGGAATGAGCCTAGTGTCCTTTCTAAATTGTATTTGTGGAATTAGAATCATAGGGGTGCTCCTTTAAAACAAAACAAAAAGAAACCCACAAAAGATCTTTGACCTCCTTCTCAGATTCACTTGATCAAAATGTGGGGGATGGAGACGAATGTGTTATGGGCTGAATTATGTCCTTCCAGAATTCATATGTTGATGCCCTGAGCCCCCAGACCTCAGAATTAGATTGTATTTGGAGATTAGGGTCTTCAGAGAGGGCATTAAGTTAGTTAAAATGAAACCATTAGGATGGGCCCGAATCAAAGCAATCTGGCTTTTGTCTTTATAAGAAGTAGTAAGACCCCGTGAGGACACCTTGAGAAGGAGGCCATTCACAAGCCAAGGGGAGGGGCCTCAGGGGAAACCAAATCTGCCAACACCATGATCTTGGACTTCCAACCTCCGAACTGGGAGAAAATTAATTTTTTTTTTAAAAGATTTTACTTATTTATTTGACAGACAGAGATCACAAGTAGGCCGAGAGGCAGGCAGAGAGAGGGGGAAGCAGGCTCACTGCTGAGCAGAGAGCCCAATGTGGAGTTTGATCCCTGGACCCTGGGATTATGACCTGAGCCAAAGGCAGAGGCTTTAACCTACTGAGCCACCCAGAAGCCCCGAAAATTAATTTCTATTTTTTAAGTTATCCAATCTGTGATACTTTCTATGATAGCCCTCACAAACTATTACAGGTGGAAATGCATTTTTAAGATGTTATGCAAATGATTTCTATGCATACTAAATTTAGATAATTTAGATAATTAGGGGCACCTGGGTGGCTCAGTTGGTTAAGCATCTGCCTTCAGCTCAGGTCATGATCTCAGGGTCCTGGGATTGAGTGCCACATGGGGTTCTCTGCTCTGCAGGGAGCTTGCTTCTCCCTCTGCCTGCTATTCTCCCTGCTTGTGCTATCTCTCTGTCAAATAAATAAATAAAGATCTTTAAAATAAATAAATAAAAGAATGAACATTTTAGGGTTTAGAAAATGGATTTGTGTTGAGCCCCACTTGTTTTTTAAATTCACTTAGGCAGCTGATTAAAATGATGAAGAAGAATAGAAAGGTGAGAAGGAGTGAGGTCATTCAAGCTCACAAATCCCTATTGAGTAAGGACAAGACAGGTCCAGGATTATTGGGGTGTTTTTGACCTTCAGTACCAAGAAGAACCAGAAATTCATAGACATGAGGCCCTGGTGGAACACAGAGGGGCTCAGCTTCCAGGGAGAGGGAGTCCCTGCCACCCTCCTAGACTCAACCAGATGCACCCAGCACTGCCTTCTTCATCAACGGAAATGAGCAATTGGCAGTGTCCTTAAAGGTAAATGGGTGAGTTCATGTTACACCGACTGCATCATGGCCTGGACCAGGATGGGACAAGCAAGTGACAAGGACACAAAATTTCAGAGTCAAGGTCATACAAATGCTGGCCACTTGTGTATACAGCAGAGAGCTTGGGGGCATAGAATATAAGAAAGCATTCATTTCCATGGTTCTGCAAGTGCGGGGTGAGGCCCAATATGACATTGCCTCCTTAAATTGCAGGTTTAGTCTCTCCCTGGTCCAGGCCCTTGCACTCTGTGATGTCAACTAGTCCATTTCCTCCAAAGATATTGCCCACTGTATGTTTATTTTTGTAGATAAGGAAGACAATGTTTCTGTCCTGTTGAGTGAGTCTCAGAGGGTGGCGGGGACACCAGGTCCCGGGAAGCTGAACCCCTTTAGTGTTGTGGGTCTGGCATCTGCTTAATCCCTGGTTGTTTTTGGAACTGAAGACCAAACAAACCTCAGCCTGCTTGTTGACTGGGGTCAACTTAAGTGAGGGCTGGGGGACAGACGGGGACAGTCTCTCCACTCATTCTTTGTGCTTTGTCCTGGCAGCATCCTTGCCATCTCTCCTGCTGTGTTTAAGAGGGTGCAAACAAAAGCTGGCAATGTTTTTTTTTTAAATCATTTTTAAAATTTATTTTCAGCATAACAGTATTCATTGTTTTTGTACCACACCCAGTGCTCCATGCAGTCCATGACCTCTCTAATACCCACCACCTGGTTCCCCCAACCTCCCACCCCCCTCCACCTCTAAACCCTTCAGGTTGTTTTTCAGAGTCCACAGTCTCTGTCTGGCAATGGTTTTTGTTGAGTTTCCTGTTGGCTGGGTGTGTTTCTCCTGCACCGTGAAGACTCAGTTAAGGATTATTCAGTCCAAAAACCAACCCCAAAGAGCCTTCCAAGTTCATCTGGTCAGTTCTCAATATCAGATCCAACAGTAAATGCTCAGAGAAGTTTAAGGGGCCTTAAGGATAATTGGGCTGAACCCCTTATTTTGTGGATGAGAACACTGAGACCTACAAAAGAGAATCAAGATACCAGGGCAGCATACGAAAAAGAGGAGCTGGTGACTGTTTAGACAGGCCAATATTTCCTGTCCTCCACTAGGCCGAGTCAGACCGTGCAGACAGCCAGGTGGTTTCTTAAGGGATCTAACTGAGTTCTTTACACGTTAAGGCCCAAACAAGAGGGCATACTCAGTGCCTCCTTGATAGGCCTCAGATCCCCATGTCTTCTCATGGGAGGTGTTTCTGAAATACACTTGAATAAGTTAACGTGCTACTCTCCTCAGCTGTCACCAAATAGGTGATTTCTTTTAAGAATAAGCAAATGTCTTATTTCATTAAAAAAGAGTGAAAGAATTGCCCTGGGTATTGCCCTGAACTATTGCACCTAAAGACTCATGATTGCCCTAGAGCCAGGGGCCGTACCCTGCTGCAGGCAAGGAGCCTCTGAGCTTGCTGAGACTCTGGGGACAGTGCTGTGTGTGTTGCAGGCTGGGGTTCTGTTGGTAAATCTTACGCTTCAACTTGACTGGGCTAAATGGTGGCCAGACAGCTAGCTGATGAGACACTATTTCTGAGTGTGTTTGCCAGGGAATCTTTGGAAGAGATGAACGTTAGAATCTGCAGACTGATAAAGATGAGGCAACACCATTGTTGTGGGTCTCCCCCAATCAACCCATCAAGGATGTGAATAGAATAAAAAGGCAGATGGTGGGATTCTCAGCCTCTGTAACTGCTTGAGTTAATTCTGCATAAAAAAAAACCTCTTTGTCCATCTCTCTCTCTTTATATCCTATTAGTTCTGTTTCTCTGGAAAGCCTGAGTAATCTACGTTGTTTGTTTCTTCCCATTTCCGTCCTTTTCATCAGCACTGAGCGTGCCTTCACAAGACAACGTGTCAAAATCATGCCACGAGTGGTTATTAACAGAAGCAAAGGAAAGGTTTATTTGTCTTGCGGATGTTTCACTCAGGAATGGGGAGGTCCCCCTCCCTGCCCCAGTGTGGGGACTCAAATTAGCACCCCTGGACCTGAAATGAGGTGCAAACATCCTCCTGAGCCCCAGCCAGGGAGGATGGTGCCAGTGGTGCAGTGGAGTAGAAAAAGAAGAAAATTCGACCAGGGGACAAGAGCTTCCTGGTGTCCATCCAAGGTGACCTTGCCTCTGATTGAAAGACTACTGGTTGGGAAGAGTAAGGAAAATTTTGCAACATTTTCTGAAAGCTGACTATGTTTGTGACTAGCTCTGCCACCAGGGAAAATAGTATGTTATAGTGGTTTCAGAGTGAGGAGCACAGAACTAGATCCATCGGGTCTGAATCCAAATTCTGCCCCTCACTAGAGACATAACTGGGGCAACTCATCCAGCCTCTGTGTACCTCTAATTTCTTATCTGTGAAATGATAATGACTCTAGTACCCAGACCTCATTGGATTGTTCTGAAGCTTAAGTCAGGGACAACACAGAACTTGGCACATGAGAAGCAAACAGATATTGGCTGTTAAATTGCAAGGGACAATGACATACATGCATTGGTCCTGAGAAGAACCATCATTAGCTCTGTAAAAATGTATAGTTTTGTCAAGGTTTGCACCCAAGTTTTTTTTTTTTTTTTTTTTTTAAGGACTTTATTTTTAAAATAATCTCTATATCCAACATGGGGCTTGAATTTACAACCCAGAGGTCAGGAGGCACGTGCTCCCCTGACTGAGCCAGCCAGGTGCCCCTCCACCTCAAGTTTTCAAGTTAAATTACGTTATTTTGTGCCTCAATAAGGCAGTTTAGTTTGATGTTTTAAAAAATTCTCATTCTGAGTAGCAAAAAGCATTAGAAAAGAGGCCCATTGTATTAACCAAATGCATTTTACTTTGTCCTCATAACCTGGATTCTCTGAAAAGAGGAAAGTCTGGTGGCAAATTTAAGGGCTTATTTCTAAGACTGTTGAAGAGTTATTTCTCAATCAAGTTCTGGCAGCACTGCCAAAACCACTGAACACTCCAGGGCAATTCTCTTTATCCTGCTTTTGGCCAGTGGGATGCCCAGTGGGCGGCTGACATGGTAGCACTGCCTCCTTAATCCTCCATAGAACTCCGTTCCTGTCTTCCCTCCCACCTGCAAGCACCAACTGGGATGCAGTTAATTAAGTTTGCCCTTTGGAAAACTCCAGAGGTCAGGGAATTTAACCTGCTCTCTCCCCCCTTTGTTCAGGTATGGAACCCAAGCTGCCAGGTTTTACAACACTGAAGCAGGTCACACCATACCACCTGCTCCTTAAATGTCAAAACCAGCAGCAGTGTTTACAGTTTTATACAACAGACACTCTCTAGCAACCCCGAAAGCAAATTTCAGGGCGTTATGTATCCACTACCAGGTGAGAAGGTTAAAAGACTAGGAACCACAAAAGTAAATATTTGGCTGTCTATGTGCACAGAATACAAAAATCCTCTTTTCTTCACAGTAGCAGTTTTAAACTGAATTTTTTTATTGATGTTGACAATATTAAATGATATATTTCTTTGGTGTTTAATTTTAAGACATATAAAAAGAAAGGTAGTGTCCTGTATTTTGTTTTTATATAACAGTCTTGTTCATTTTCACCCTTTGCTTTAGGGCTGGGCAGAGTCAAGATAGCGCTGAAACTTGAGGAAATGAACACCTTTTCCAGGCTGCCTCTGGTTTATTGGTAACATTTATGTAATGAATAAATTCTAATGTTATTTGACCCAAGGAGAACATTCCAATTTTATGTAGTAAGTCTGTACATCATAGATGCTGTTGAGAAGGAGAACACCTGGGGACAAAAACAGGACAGATGTCCAGCCTGCCATCCTTCTGCATGGGTTTTGGGAGCCTGTAGGGAGTTGCCTAGGGCTGTAGAGCAGGTCTGGTGCTGGGGGCCCAAGGTCTGGTCATGCACTTACTTTACTTTTTTTATCTCCTGGAGAGGGTGTCTTTGTTCTGGGTTGCCTGGACTTGGGGGAGTGTGAATCTATCAGTGAGTCCTTTCTTATTTCTGTTCTTCATCCCTCACCTGGAAACCTTGATTCTTATAAAGGTTTTTCCTTCATGGCTTATTGTTCAAGTTGATATTTCTGGGGCTTGGTGGCGGGGGAGGGAGGACGAGCCCTGGAAATTCCGATGCTGCCATTTTGCTCACATCACCCTGTACAAAAGATTTTTGGGAGAGTGTTGGAAGTGGCAAGAACTGACGTAGTCACAGAGGGTTTCATGGCAGAGGTGGGGCTTGTACCAAACCTTGAAGAATAATTAAGACTATTAAGGGAAGTGAAAAAAAATCTTTTGGACTTGAGATCAGCATGAAGAACAGTCTGGAAGCAGGAAAGAAGATAGAAGTATTTTTGATGAAGGCTATTGATTGAGAAGAAATTGCATCATGGGAAACAACGGCTGATGACAGATGACAAATAGCCTTGAACCATCAGGCACAGTTGTTCGAAATTGGTACAGAAGATAAAAGGTGCCATTTTGGGGTTCTTCTTCTTCTTCTTCTTCTTTTTTTTTTGTTTAAAGATTTTATTTATTTATTTGACACACACATAGAGAGAGAGATCACGAGTAGGCAGGCAGAGAGAGAGAGAGGGAAGCAGGCTCAGAGAGCCCGATGCGGGGCTTGATTATGGGACCTTGAGATCATGACCTGAGCAGAAGGCAGAGGCTTAAGCCACTGAGTCACCCAGATGCCCCCATTTTGGGGTTCCTAACTTTTGGGGAGAGGTGAGAAATCTTGTATTTCAGGAAGAATACTATGAAAGCGTTACTCAGAATATATTTCTAATGGAGGTGGTGGGGGAGGGTCTGGGATAGTGGGTAGGGAGACAGGTAACAAATAAATAAGAATAACACGTCTCCCCCAAGCAGCATTCTTCCCAGCCAACTAATTTTATCAAAGAGAGGTACTTTTACATCTTCTAGGCAAGAAAACTTGGAATCATATTTGCTTCTTCTCTAATCTTTATTTTCTGAATCAGCAGAGTAGCAGAGTCACCAAATAGTTTAATGTGGCACCTTGGCACATACATCCCTTTTTGCTCTTTCTTTCCCTTCCCAGTGTCCTGGACCACTTCAAAGTAGTTCATTTAGGATGAGAAGTTCATTTGCAAGGGAGGTGACATCAAGACTGGATATTTAAATGGAGGCTCCTCTAAAGAGTTAGGAATATGAGGTGTAATTGTAAGTGGTATTTTCACACAGGAGATGAAGATGTGGGAATCATCCCCACAGCTGCTGCTAGAGGAGTAGATACATTTACTGGAGGGTGGCTATGAAGGGGATATTTGTCCTGACAGACACCTGTACCCTGTACAAAAACTTGCGTAGAGAGGCCAAAGTCCTGGCAGAAAAAAAAAAGAGGAAGGCATATAGAAAAGTTAGAGGAATAGAAGGACCGTACAGAGCAAAAAGAAAGGGAAAAATAAATTAGAAATACATTTGATGAAAATGAAAAGGAAATCTCAAGTAAGAAGTTAAGCAAGAGTTGAATGTTTCAGAGAACTGAGGAAAGTGATGATTCAGGAAAGAATACTGGGTTTTAAAACAAATATGTTTTTGTTCTCCAGCAATGAACAAGGTAATTTGAATTAAATCTCACACGAAGAACAACTAGAAAATCTGGACAAAATGTTTTTAAAAAGTGGTTTATCTATTTAAAGTCATCACAGAAACAACTGGGTTGACTCATGCTAAAAGGTGAACCTGTCATTTAGGGCTATTTTTCCTCAGACACATTTGCTAA
Source organism: Enhydra lutris kenyoni (assembly GCF_002288905.1). Classification (NCBI taxonomy): domain Eukaryota; kingdom Metazoa; phylum Chordata; class Mammalia; order Carnivora; family Mustelidae; genus Enhydra; species Enhydra lutris. The sequence goes on along the minus strand of NW_019154127.1, from coordinate 2,210,463 downwards.
ATCTGGAAGGGATAATTGAGAAGCTGAGATACTGGGCAGAAATTTTGAGACCTTTTGTGATGAGGGACAAGAAAATTAAAGTTCAGAACCTTTTGGTAGGACATTGTAAAAGTTCTTCATTTGGGGTTAAGAACCCAAATGATTATACCGTGGGGGTCAAGGAGAACTGGATGTAGATCAGTTCTGGAAGGGACTGAAGTCATGCTTTGAATGATCTCAATTCTTGAAATTAAATCAAAGGCAATTCCATATGGAAATTAACTACATGGGACGTCGACAGCTGCAAAATGCAAAGTGAAGTATGAAGAGTTCCAATTAGAAACAGGAGAAGAGAGTGTTAACAGTACTGCAAAAAGGAATGAGTTGGAGCCCTAGGAGCAGGGAAGACAGATAATGAGCTGGAAGCACAGTACAATATGATCAAATTTGAGAATTTTCTAAAGTTAGCAAAAAATGTCGCATATTCAATTATCTTTACAGATCCCAAGCAGGAGAACAACCAACAAACCAACCAACTTAGGTTCCTCAAAATATAACATCTGAGGGATGCCTGGGTGGCTCAGTCGGTTAAGCATTTGCCTTCGGCTCAGGTCATGAGCCCAGGGTCCTGGGATCGAGCCCTGCGTGGGGCTCCCTGCTCAGCAGGAAGCCTGCTTCTCCCTCTCCCACTCCCCCTGCTTGTGTTCCCTCTCTTGCTGTCTCTCTGTTAAATAAATAAATAAAAAAAAAAATATATATATATATTTAACATCTGAAACCAAAAACAAAGAAGAAATCACAAAAACATCCAGAGCCAAACTACTCCCAAGGAAGCAACTATTAGAATGACAAGCCAACTTCAGAATAGAAACAATCAAAGTTCGAGGGTAATGAAATGTTATCTTTAAAGTGTTCACGGTAAGTAAGTGCTGCTAAGAATTCTGTAGCTAGTGAAAATATCTCCCAAAAATAGATAAATAGCATTTCAGACAAGTAAATACTGAAAGGATTTATCACCTGTAATCTACACCAAAGACAGAGAGAACATTATTCAGGCTCCAAATTTGAGATACAGGAAAAAATAAAGGACAGTGAAAATGAGAAACAGATGAACAGATTTAAATGAATAATGACTATGTTAAAAATAATAGTAGAACCTTATGAGAAAATATGTCAATATCATAGAAGAATAAGGGAAAAGAGTACAATTAAAATCTTCCAAGTTTTTTGCATTGATCTGGAAGAGAGAAAAAGTACCAAGGAACCTGGCACACACACCTATACCTGACAATAATGCATTTTAGGGAAAAAACATAAACAAAATAGAGTGTTCAAAATAATAAAATATTCACTTCACTGAGAAGATATAAAGATTTTACTTCTGTTTATACCTAATAACAGAGACATATAAAGCAAAAATTAGTGGAAGTAGAAAAATTCCCAATCATAACTGAGAATTTTATGTTTTTATTATTATTATTTTAAAAGATCTTATTTATTTATTTGAGAAAAAGAGAGTGGGGAGGTGGGGGGAGGAGCAGAGGGAAAGGGACAAGCAGATTCCGTTCTGAGCACAGAGCCTGATGTAGTGCTCAATCCCATGACCATGAGATCATGACCTGAGCCCAAATCAAGAGTCAGTTGCTTAACTGACTGAGCCACCCAGGCTCCCCATAACAGAGAATTTTAAAATGCCTCACTCAAAAAGTGTTTGAGAAAGCAGACAATAAAAAAGTAAGTAAACAGAATATTTGAAAAACATGAATAACTACTGTACTAACTAGAGATATAGAAACTATAACCAACAGCTATGAAATACACATTATTTCTAAGCATGCATGGAAAATTTACATAAAATGATCATACATAGGGCCATAGAGCAAGTTTCAACAAATTTCAAAAGATAGAAATCATATGGAATATGTCATATTGAATACAGGGCAATTGAACTATAAAAATCAGTAATACAAAGTTAATGAGAACATCTCCAGTTTCGGGAATGAATACATTCCAAATGACTTACAGGTCAAAGATGTCATAAGGGAAAATAATAAATATTTTGAAATGAATAATAATAAATACACTACTTATCAAAATCTGTGCAATGCCATTAAAGCTGTATTTAAAGGATAATATAGAGCCTTAAACACACATATTAGATAAAAAGAAAGTTTGAAAGTCAATCACATAACAATTTCCAAAACATGTATCTGACAAAGGGTTTGTATCTAGAATGTACAGTGACTTCTTGTAACTTAATAATTAAAAAATAACTCTAATGTAAAATATTCAAAAGATGTAAGCAGATACTTCACAAATAAAAATAGCCAATAAGCACATAGGGAAAAAAATGCTTGATGCCCCAAGTTATCAGGGAAATGCAAAATGAGATTATCATACGTTAGTGGAATGGCTGAAGTTAAAAAGATCGACAATACCAAGTATTGGTGAGGATGTGGGACAATGTAGTTAGCGGGAATACAAAATTGGTACAAGTACTTTGGAAAACAATATGGCAACATCTTATGAAGTGAAACTTACAATTAACATAGGACTCAGCAATCCTATTTCTAGTTATTTATCCAAGAGAAATGGAACATATGTGTACATATTATGTACAAGAATGCACATAACAATTATTCATAGAGGCCAAAAAAGTGGAAACAACTCAAATGGCCAAGGTGTAAATGTATAAACAAATAATAAACAAATTGTGGTGTCTCTATACTATGGAATACTAATCAGAAGTAAAAAGTATTAAAATATTAATTCAGAAGAAAAAGTAGTAAAATACTAATGCTTGCAATATAGATAGATCTCAAAAATATTATGTGAATTGAAAGAAGTCAAACACAACTGACTACCTAATCTATTATTTCATTTGCTTAAAACTCTAGAAAAGACAAGACTATTGTGATATCAAAATTAAGATATTTAATAACCTAAGAAAACAAGAGTGGCATTAAGAAACTGAAAAACAAGAGTGACAGAAGACATTTGTATGACTAATAACTGACAAAAGGCTTGTATCCAGATTATACAAAGAACCACCACAAATCCATAAGGAAAAGAAGATCTCCAATGGCCAATAAACATATAGAAAAGTGCTTTGCTTTATTATTTGCCAGGACGTTGCCAATGGAAGGAACAATGAGATACAATGGGCACTGCAAAATGGCTAAAGCTACAGTAATTGACAATACCAAACACTGGAGAGTCCTTGGGACAATAGGAACTTTTGCGTGGAGGTAGAAATTAGCACAATTGCTAATTATCTATTAGTGTTAATAGGCGGTCCTGAAAGTTTGCTCCTAGTTATTCAACAGTGATATGTGCACATGTGCATTAAGAAACTGTACTTGAATACAAAAAAGAAAGACCAATAAGAAGGTTCATAGCAACATAATTATAGTCCAAACTAGAAACAACCTGAAAATACATCCGTAGAAATATGGGTACAAAAACCTGTGGAGTAGTCAGTCATATAGTGCAAATACCTGCCCAACAATGAGAATGGAGGGACTCATTCTTTACATACAGTGCATCCAATGGCATCGGTGAATCCCACCATCAGAATGTTGAGTGACATGAGCCCAACACCATTCCATAATAAAGCACACACACGATTCTGTTCTTAAAAAGCTGAAAAGCATGAAAAACTAAACTGCAGTGTTAGCATAAGGGAGATCTCTTTGTGGGGAAGAAGAAGGGATTAGTGATAGAGAGGAAGCATGAAGGATGCTTTTGGGATGTTGCCCAGCTGTTTTCTGTGTGATAAATTATTGATGTTTTCATTTATGCACTATTCTGTTTGTGTTATACTTTACAATAAAATAAGGGAAAACCGTAAGGCAGTCAGTCCTTGGTGATCTTTAAGAGAACGACCTCAGCAAGGCTCCAGAGACAAGTTCATGTAGGGCAAGGCTAGGCAGAACATAGAAACAACAGTTAACAGATCACTGGTGTTTGGCTATGGAAGCAAAGGACAGAAATAAGATTTGCTATTTTCATTATCGTAGAATGTTTTAGTTCTTAGCTAAAAATCTTTTTTGTCCAAAAGTGGGAAGACCTAAATCTGCCTTCTTAATTCCTGATACTTTTCCATGAAACCCTAATGGTGTTGGTTCCTTATCTTTTATTTGAATGTCTATACAAACTGCACTAATATTAGATTTTGGAAGAAGCAGACCTTCTCTTGTAAAGAGCTATTTTACATAACTTTTCTCATTCTATATGACAGTGGGGACTGGCAATTGAGGGAATGCAGGGGATATCTCAGCTGTACAAAAGAAAGATACCTGGTCAATTTTTTCCATTTTCCCTTTGAGGATTCCTGAAAGGACTCAATGTTCCTAGCCATGCATAGGATTCTCTCTGGGCAAGGAGACTTTACCATATCCCATGGACCGTGAAAGCGCCTCAGTCCAACCAGCTGTCTAGAACAATCCACATGCTGATAACAAGGGAAATTGAATAGAAGGGTGCCTACTGCCTTTAGGGCTCTTATCACAGTGTATTATGTGAACCCCTTCCATATTTAAGTCTCAGAAAAAAAAAAAGGTAACATCAGAGGTAAAATTGGTCTCTCAGCAGTTTCTTAGAGAAAGACTTCCATCCTGGCTTGAAGATAAAAACACAGTGGATCAAGAAGGAGAAGAGAAACGTCACCGAAAACCAGTCAGAACAGAACTGGGCGGGAAATGGGGTAGAATTCTGAGGCCTCAACACAAGAACTGTTTTCTTCAAAGTCCTTTTGGTTGGAAGGAACATCATTACCATGACTTTACTGTTTTGATCAGAGTCAGGAGATATGCAGAATCTAATCAACTGTCATTGAATTGTCTCTATGCGTCGTGGCCCACCCATCCAGCAAGAACTTCATCTGACCGAACATCCAAATCAGGTGATTAATTTAAGAATTGTGTCAATGATTAAGAAAACTTATTACTGATTTTCTTACAAGAACATCAATATTAAGAATTTGATTTATTCTGTCATTTCCTACAATAGAAACACTGATACCCTCCCAAGCAATTTGGGCTTCCTATCGCAGCAGATCAAAGTGGGAAATGCACTCTAAATTATAACTCAAAGATTTATTTAACCCAAGATATTTGAGTCATATGCAACTTTTCAGAGATACAGTTTGATCTCAAATGAATCCATGCTAAGTATTCTGTGTCAAACACCAAACATCTGGAAGGAAGGGACAGAATTTGCTTCAAAAGCACTCAGTGCAGCTTGAGCTATGAGAACCCTTAATGCACTGATCTTCAATCACTGATGCATTCCTAATCATTATTGTGAGGAGATATATCTTTGATTTCTAATTTACTTTTGCATGTCATTATTTAGAATACTGAAAACTTTTGGGTCATACTTTGAAGGGCTGATTTTATGTTATCGTTTCTGGGGATCTCACTTTATTGCTTCCATGAAACTTGTGTGTCTGCCTCAAGACACAATTGTGATTTTACTCTCACTCTTATCCAGGACTTGCTGTTTAGTGAGAGAATAATCTTGCATTGCATCCGATTAGAACAAAGATGTTTTACCACAATCTTATGTGTTGCTGAGCTTTGAGCTAATTTTGTTTACCTATTGGTAATAAAATTTCATCTATTTGTGATCATAATTCTTCAGTGACTCAATTTCAACTGTTTGGGGGTGAACTGACCAGATATTTTCGTTTGAGTGAGTAGTTCTAGATTTTGGGGCCTCAATCAGGGATCAGGTGTGTTATAAAGTAATTAGCCTACTCAGGATCATGGCTCATACAGTAGATGAACTGACAATAAAGGAGTATAATAGACTGATTGCATCAGTGGCCCCCATTCTCCATCTCCTTCTGTACCCACTCCCTTTGCCTTGTGCAATGCTCTCTGAATTGGGCATTCTAACCCACCCCTTGACTCTGGGCTCCGCGGGTGTCTTGCTTAGGACAATGGCATGTTAGCAAATGTGACACATTCCCCTCCACCCCCTGCCACAGGGAAGTCTCAACAAGTGCTTGCGTACTCATGGCCAGAGTGGGTGAGTAGGGACCTTCCACATGGTGGAAACTTAGTCACTTGGAAGGGCAGGAATGGAAGGCAAAGATCACTTTGCCCTTTCTCAACCTCAGCTTAGTCCTGAGGTTGTGGGAAGGCGGGCGTCAAGTCAGGTGATGAGGGACTCCTCCCTGAAGCTGTAGGCTCTATCAACAGCTCAGGGGCAAGTCCAGGTTAAAAGTGGTCATTCTTCCTTTGTGGCTCCACGTGCTCCCTTCTTCACTGACCTCTTCGCTTCATGTGAAGAGAAAACCACCAGGAAGCCTTTGAAATGTGCACATCATGTCTTTCCAGCTGCTAAATAATGATTTCAGCTTGCTCAGCTCTTCATGGAGAACTTGGAACCTCATACATTTTAAGATTTCAGACTTTCAGAAAGATGTTTAATCCCATCACGATGTTTTTCAAGTGCAATGTGGAACACAGTACAAATGCATTATCTATCAGTGGGTTCTTATTTAATGATAATACTAATACTTTTCTTATTTCTTTTTACCTATTAGCACCATAAAGCTCCACGTACTCATCTCAGTTAAAATTATCAGGGAGAAAGGAAAAGCAAAATCCCCAAATAACCCCGAGAAATATTGTTTTGGTGATTCTGCTCACAAATCATCTTATTTCACAAGATTCTGGAAACCATCCTCACTCCCTGCTGTAAGTGGGCCATTTTGCAGCTTGAAGTTTTGAGGTGACTCACCCGCAAATGGAGCTAACGGCAGACTGAATGAGAAGGCTCAGCAAAATGACAGATGTGATGTGTGCGACTTACCAAGAGAGGCTGCACAGAGTGTTCTCTGGACCTCTCTGTCACTGCTTATCTGTCTGCAGGGCTGGCCCACTCAGAGAACTTTGGAATTTCTAGCTCATTAGGTGGTTTAAAAATATTTATGTTTTGACTTTCAGGTGATGACGGCTGTGATCGTTTGTACACTATGACACTCGTATCCTTACTGACCAAGTAACGGAAAAAATAGAAGATTATAAGGGATCAGACATCACCACTGGAAATTAGAAAAAGGAAATGTTAAAAAGCTGGGAACATTTCTTTTCTATTTAATGCAGATTTTTCCAAAACGAGACAAGGCAAGGAGGTTGCAGGGTTGATTGATACTCTCAGAAATGTTCCACTGGTGGCCATATTGGGGGGTGAGCTCTACAGACCATGGGAACATTAGGGAAAGTCAGGTATGTCGACTAGATACCTGGTCATGGCTGCGGAGCCACAGCAGAGGAAAGCACTGTAGGAGGGAGACTTCAGAGTTCATGCAAGAGTCCCATCAAGCAGAAATCTGCCAGTGAGGTGAAATTCCTTCCAGACACATTTTGTTTTCTATTTGATGTGGTGAACAGCAGCCCGGGAATGCAGATTGGGCAAGATTTTCCATGAACCTAGTGTTATGGATAAACCAAAGAAAAAAGTCCAGAAGCTGACCCTTAGCAAAGTGGATCACCGGAAAGAGTTTCTTCTCCATTTCCTCATTCTCTGAAACAGCCAGCTGCACGTGGAATTTATAGAAAGTAACCTTGCTGCCTAATATCTGTAAAGAAAATTTTAAGACAAATAGAAAAGTCAGAGAGGAGGATCCAAGGAACATAAACCATCCCTATTAACTATGGGTATGCTGCGACAGAGCAGCTCAGCGTGGGACCAAACCAAGTGTTCTGAAGCCTGAAAGAAAGAAGATGCACATGTTTTATTTCTAAAAGAAATAAATTTCCATAGGAAGGAGAACAAATTCAGAATAAGCTCTTTTTGTTTTCAGTAAAACTCTAGAAAATAGAAGCATGCAGTAATAAAACAAGAGATCTGAGGTTAAAAGGGGAGCCAGCTAGGGGTGGCTCAGTCAGTTGAGCAACCGACTCTTGGTTTTAGTTCAGGTCATGATCTCAGGGTCGTGGGATGGAGCCCTGTGTCAGGCTCTGTCCTTAGCATGAAGTCTGCTCTAGATGCTCTTTCTCTCTCTCTGTGCCCCTTCCCTGCTCACGTGCCTGCTCTCTCTCCCTCTCTCAATAAATAAATGAAATCTTAAAGAAAGAGGGGACAGCTAAGAGACAGAGCACAGAAGTACAACATGATTGGACGAGGTAGGGAAAGAAGAAAGGCAACTAACATGTAATAGCTGATTTAAAATCTGAAAATAAGTCAGACAAAGATAAATACCATTTGATTTGGAATCTGAAAAAACAAAGCAAATGTATAAACAAACAAAAAGCAGAATCAGACTTAAAATACAGAGAAAAACTGAGGGTTGCCAGAGGGAGGGAGGATGATGGGGGGTGGGGGCGGGCAAAATGGGTGAAGGGGAGAGGGAGGTAGGGCTTCCAGTTATGGAATGAAGAAGTCATGGGAATAAAAGGCACAGCATAGGGAATAGTGTCAACAGTATTGTAATAATGTTGTACGGTGACAGATGGCAGTTACACTGGTTGTGAATATAGCATAATGTATAAACTTCTCAAATCACTATGTTGCACACCTGAAACTAATGCAACATTGTGTATCCACTATACGCACATAAAATTTTTTTAAAAATTTGCCTTGGGTGGACTAAAATTTGCATTAGGTGGATTAAAATGGAAAAGCTTTTTCCATGATGCAAGGAATCATAATGGGGAAGACATATTTGAAAAACTTTTCCAGAATTCAGATAAAGAGGATAAAGGGATGACATTGAAGAGGGAGAAGATTTCTAGGAACACTGAATGTGAAACAATGTTTCATGTTTGAATGCATGCCCAGATTGAATGCACAGTGCTCATGCATTCTGGAGCTCTAATAGAAGGACCATGGTATTTTGAATGTCCTCATACTTGGAGTCTTCCTTGAAACACAGACTGAAAGAAGAAATAAATGAATCAAGACTTTCAGAATTTTAAGGAAGAAATGTTTGTCCCGATAATTTTATACTTGAGTTTTCATTCAAATGGGAATGCAAAGTACATTTTCAGATATTAATTGGCTAAAAAATGTATACCACTCATAATGCACTCATTTTAAGCCCTGAGAGAGTTTAAGAAGATAGAAAAAGAAAGGCAGACTCGAATTTAGACTGGGATTATTTTTACAAAAAAATAATTAATGGTAAATATTGAAAAAATTTGAAGCAATGTAATCTAAAGGATTATTGTGAAAATCAATTGAATATGTCATAAATAATTATTGAAAGATGATAAAAAATTTTTTAAAATTATAAATGAGGTCGTACTAACAAAAACAGATAGTAGGAGATGAGGATGGGGTATAAGTAGAAATATAAATGTTTTCAAGTCACATGTAGGAGAATACATAGGTATATATTTTCTGATGTAATTTTTTAAGATAACAGTTATATGGGAGATTATTTTTTCATTGTGAGTAGAACATTCTATACAGAATTGTGCACACAATAGATGTGAAGGGTTTGGTGCATAATTATAATACAAATACCAGTGTAACCACGAGTCACTGAAGAAAGAGCTTTATCCCAGACACCCAGAAACTGGCTTCGGTCTCTGATCACACTTCCATTCCTCTCCACTAACTTCTCATCTGAACTTCTCTTGCTTCATATAAAATAGCATTGCCATCTACACAATATGGTGTCCTTTTCCTGTTTTTTAGTTTTATAGAAATAGAATATAACCATTATTTTGTATTTGACTTTTTGGTTCAACAGTTTTTGTCATCCATGTTGTTGGTATAGCTCTGTTTGTTTGCTTTTATTGCCTTATAATATTTTATTGTCTATTCATACAATTTCTTAATTCCTTCTAATATTGGTGAACTTTTGGCTTATTTTCAGTTCTTGGCTTTTATGAGAGGTAGGTCTTTAAATATTTTAAGAGGCGATGACTTAGAGAATTGAAAACGAGACGAATAGTTGAAAAAATGAAACATAATTTATACATCAAAATAATGATAAAAAGAAAACAGCAAGAAAACTTAAAATAGGAGCTATAAAATGGGGTGACAAATGGGATGACACATGGAATAAAAGAAAATGTTACCCTTTATTGAAAGGTCAGTACTGGGATTGGCTCAAGATAGTATCTGAAGGAGAGTACTGATCACGAGCACTCATAAAATGAAACAGTTTAGAAAGTCTGAGTGAAAGATTCGGAAAATCTACAGAAGCAAAAAGCAAACAAAACAACTGGAGTTACTGTAATAATATTAAGCAATTAGGATTCACTGTGAAATCATTAAATAGGACAAAGAAGGTCCATAACTTTTTAAAAGGGTATAGTAAAATTCTATGCTTTGAATTAAATAAAAACAAATTACATAAAAACCAAACTGTTAGAAATTCAAGAATAATTTTAAAATACAATAGAAGTAGAAGATGTTAATATGTTTTTCTCAGTACTTGACAGATGAAGTAGGAAATAAATGCCAAGACATATCTGAATAATAAAATAAATTCAGACAATTTATTAGATATATATTGAGTTATTTTTTCTATAACAAAGGATGAAAAGAAAAGATACTTGGTATATAACTAAAAAATTAGGTAAAGAATAACAAAATATAACTTCCAAAGGGGAATGGAGAAATTATGCAGACAGCAAAAATTAATGAGGTTAGAAAACATAAAAAATAAAATAATTGATACCTCACTACAAAAGAGAAGGACAGATATTGAGACATAAAAAATTATAAGCAGACAATCTCTTCAACAAATAGTGCTGGGAAAATTGGACAGCCACATGCAGAAGAATGAAACCGGATCATTTTCTTATACGATACACAAAAATAATCTCAAAATGGATGAAAGACCTAAACGCACGACAAGAATCTATCGAAATCCTAGAAGAGAACACTGGCAGCACCCTTTTTGACCTTGGCTGCAGCAACTTCTTGCTAGTCATGTCTCCAAAGACAAGGGAAACAAAGGCAAGAATGAACTATTGGGACTTCATCAAAATCAAAAGTTTTTGCACATCAAAGGAAACAGTCAGCAAAACCAAAAGACAACTGACAAAATGGGAGAAGATAGTTGCAAATGTTTTATCACATAAAGGGTTAGTATCCGAAATCTATAAAACTTATCAGACTCAGCACCCAAAGAACAGATAATTCAGTCAAGAAATGGGCAGAAGACATGAACAGACATTACTCCAAAGAAGACCTACAAATGGCCAACAGACACATGAAAAGATGCTCCACATCACTCATCATCAGGGACATGCAGATCAAAACCACAATGAGATACCACCTCATACTGTTCAGAATGGCTAAAATTAACATGCCAGGAAACAACAAATGTTGGTGAGGATACAGAGAAAGGGGAACCCTTCTCCCTGTTGGTGGAAATGCAAGCTGAGACACTCTGGAAAACAGTATGGTGTTTCCTCAAGAAGTTAAAAATAGAACTACCTTACCACCCAACAATTGCACAAGTAGGTATTTACCCCAATGATACAAATATAGTGAGCCAAAGGGGCACCTGCACCTTAATGTTTATAGCAGCAATGTCCACAATAGCCAAACTGTGGAAAGAGTCCAGATGTCTATTGACAGACGAATGGTTAAAGAAAATGTGGTAGATATATACAATGGAATACTACTCAGACACCAAAAAGATGAAATCTTGCCATTGCAACAGTGTGGATAGAACTAGAGGGTATTACGCTAACTGAAATAAATCAATCAGAGAAAGACAATTATCATATGATCTCACTCATATGTGGAATTTAAGAAACAAAACAGAGGATCATAGGGAAGGGAGGGAAAAATAAAACAAGACAAAACCAGAGAGGGAGATAAACCAGAAGATAATCATAGGAAACAAACTGAGGGTTGCTGGAGAGGAGGGTGGTGAGGGGATGGGACAACTAGGTGATGGGCATTAAGGAGGGCATGTGATGTAATGAGCACTAGGAATTATATACAACTGAAGAATCACTGACCTCTACCTCTGAAACTAATAACACATTATGTTAATTAATTAAAATTAAATTAAAAATATTAGAAGAAAAAATAAAAAAATAAAAAGCAATTAAACATTATAAGCAAATATTATTTGTGATTCTGCCCTAAGTAATTTTCAAAACTCAAAAAAATGAGTTTTGAAAATTTGAAATAAGAAAAAAAAGTAGAGAGTCGGAGCATATAAACCAATACTTGAGCTACATATTAAAGATGTTTGTCAAAAATGACTTTCTGAAGGGGTGCCTGGGTGGCTCAGTTGATTAAGCATCAGAGTCTTGATCTCAGGGTCATGAGTTCAAGTTTTGCATTAGACACCACATAGGTGTCAATCCTACTTTAAAAATAAAATAAAATAAAATAAAATAAAATAAAATAAAATAAAATAAAATAGAAAATAAGTGTGTGAAATGCCTTGGTCCAGAACACCAGAGCTCTGTTACTCTGCAAAGGACAGGTAAAAACATTCATCAGTGCCACGCTGTATGAGCTCTGCTATAGCACACAGATAACTCACAAACTAGTTATTTTACAAACTAGTATTACCCAAATTGGGTCATGAAACTACAAAAGAGAAAGCAAAACAACTAATCTCATTTACAAATATAATGTCAACATTCTAAATAAATTTATGATAAGTTAAACTTTGGAAAAGATCATAGAGTTACAAGTTAAAAAATAAATTTATTACAAATCTAGTGAAAAGTATGGATTAACCTTTTGGAGTGGGCATGGTCTGTTTAAACATGACAACAAAGGTAGAAACTATTAAAAATAGTTCATAAATGTGTATCAGCAATAGAATGATCCAAATTAAAATATAGGAGCCAAAGAGGAAAATAAATCGTAAAACTCTGTCAAAGCACTCATATGTTTAATATATAAAGAGCTCTTACAAACTTAAAAAAAAAAAAAAAGCCTCAATAGAAAATTGGGCAGATGCAAGCAGAAAAGTCACCAAAGAACTAATGAACATTATCAATAAACTAACAACTCAGCTTCTCTAGTCGTTGAAGCATTAGAAATTCAAACTGCTTGGTATCGAGTTGTGGTCAGCTCATTTTGACCTTGTGAAAGTTCAGTCAGACATATTCCTAGGGTTTATGTTTGCAAGTCATCCTTGACTCTGGGTTCCCATTTCCAGGAGTTGTTTCGGGAATCTATCTGGCGCATGCTAATTTTGTCAACATAGGGGAAATTAGACCCTTTTCAACAGACAGACAGACAGACACACACACGCATGCGTGTGCGCACATACATACACCTTCCTCCCCCTTTTGGTGGTCTTTTTCAGGGAGATGCCTCAGCAATACAATATTGGATTGTCTTGTTTCTTTCTCTCCCACCTGCACTCTCTCCTTTTTCTCACCCCATTCCCTTTTCCTCCCCAGAAATTCCTCCCATGCTAGTGGCAGAGCAGGTTAGTAGTCCCCTGTCTTGGATTCTACTGACAACTGTCCTGTGAGAGCCTCATCTTCTACCCAAAGGAGTTTATCAAAGCAGTGTCCTAAGAAGACAGTTCTTTAAGAAGAATCTGCTGTTGGTTGTTGGGATAATAATGCTTTTGCACTGTATTAAGACCGAACACAAGACTTCAAAGAAAATGTTTGCATTTGCCATGGGCTGCTTTAGATGACCTTTCATGGATTTCTACCAATATTTCCTGGGGACATTTGTTTGCTCTCTACTATCATTAGAATTACTCTGGACAACTTTAAAAATCCCCAAGTGAAGTATTATTTACCACTTCAGGAATCTTCTCTCAGAACGTTGGTTCCTAAAGTTTAGGAGGACCACCCTTAGCACTGTCCCCATGGCGACTAGTGACAGCGTAGTGAGCTGCCCTTGGCTGTAGCTATGAAGATTATCAAGGGATCTAATGCTCTTTAGTTACTGCTTATATGGAATTAGAGGAGTTGTGTTGGAATCTTGAGTCCTCTTCTTGCTCTAACAGTATGGAACTGTAACTATTAAGCATTCCAGGCCACTTGGGTTCTATATTCATTAAATGTACATATAGCCAAAAAGCTATATGTGATTAAGAATCTGCTACAATTTTAAGTAAATCAAAATTTTTATTTGGGAGAAATCAGACCCCCTTCAAAGCCTTGACTTAAAGAAAAGAGGAAGGAGAATGGAGAACGATTATTTCCTGGTTATCTAAATGTCCAAGGTATTACTTGATTTAACACTCACACAAACTCTATGTGGAAGGTCCTATTATCATTTCCATTCACAGATAAGGAGAGAAGTTTGGGGAGGTTACTGTCTTGCTCAAGGTCACACTTCTAGTTAAGTCAGACAGCCTATTTTTTTTTTTAAATTTAATTGAATTTTGTGTGTGTGTGTTCCAAAATTCAGACAGCCTAGGTTTTGTATGTAATCTTCACAGAAAACTTTAAGATAATTTAGATAGACAATGGTTTTTGTTTGCTTCATCTAAATTACGGAAATGACCTGGATGATTGGGTTTTCTGTAATGGAAATCTGGAAAGGCTGTTGAAAACCTGGAATTTTCCCCATTTTTCCAGAAGCCCACTGGTTATCCTGAGTCTTACTGACTACCTTTGCTTTACGCGCGCGCGTGTGTGTGTGTGTGTGTGTGTGTGTGTGTGTGTATCATTGTATGGTTGCTTTTTAAAAGATTTTTTCCTTTTTTTTTTTTTTTTTTGTTCTTTATTTACTGCTAACTTCTAGCCCCACTCTGTCTATTATAGCCAAGACACTGACATTCACCAGTAGATCACGGCAATTAAGACACCCTCTTAATTGGAAGAGGGTGAATGTTAATCACTTGAATTATTATTATGATATTTTCAGTACCAAGAGCTCCCAGGAGGCTTTTTAATATGGAAATCCACCAAATGGTAATAGGAAAAAATTTACTTCTTCCCTGTGCAGTTATAACTTAAAGGTGAAAATAAGTACAATACAGCTAAATGGAATTATTAGTTGGTGTTAAACATTGCAACTTTACAAGCTATGAATAATGAATTTCCCCACAGCCTCCTCCTAAGCTGTTTGTGGGAAATTGAGAGACCATCACAGATACCTCATCGTCACTTTTATATAAATTAGAATTTAGTTTTTTTAGATTCAATGTCCTCGACTATAAGAACAAACCTACCAGGATTAGCTCTTAATTTAGTTACCCGTAAGACATGAAAATCACGGCTCCAACTTCAGCAAGTGTAAAGTCAACACCAGATTTCGGTAGGTGGCTGAAGACTAGCGAGACTTCTCATCTATGGTTCTCTTGGACTGTATTCCGGTGGGTCATTTGAAAGTGGCACACTTTCTTCTTGCCAGATCCCAGAGCCCAGAGTTTACTTGATGTCCCCCTCAGTTTTACCTCTCCTTGTACTCATGTCACTGTAAATGACAACGTCAACGTAAATGACATTTCCAACTTCTAGAAACAAACAAACGAAACCAACCACCATGCATCAGCAGGGGCCCACCCCGGTTTCCTATCTTTTGGAGGCTTAGGATATTCCCCTCTCCTTCCTTGAAAATAATTGGGATGAAAATTGTTTGTAATGCTCAATGACAGCTTGCTCTCTTATTGTGCCTTTTATGTATGAATCACAAAGCCTTTTATAAACCATAACTCAGTTCTTGCTGCTCCCCAGAGAGGCCGGTCCCATTAACACTGTTTTACAGATGGTCATGAAACAGGCCCAGGGAGTTTCAATGAGCAGCTTAAGGTCAGGCAGTGAGTCAGTGGGAAAGTCGGGGGACAAACTTGTGGAACTTCTCACATGCACCTCGAATCGGATGCCTCAAGAAGGGTGAGAAATTAATAAATGAGCAAGATAAATGCTCCACTTGAAGAACTGTTTTGCAATAAGCAATCATTGTTCCGATGAATCACTCAGACTGTGTTTTAGCTCAAGTGAATCTGCAGTTGCAGAATATTTTCCCTGGCAACCCACCAGGGCATACAATTTTTTGGTAAATTGACCTTTTGACTTTTGCGTTTAACTTTATAAGTATATAAACGGGAGGTCACAGCATCATTACTACTAGGGTGATATTTGGTGGTTTCTGTTATGTGATGTAGATAGCTAAGGAGGAAGACCTTTAAAACATGCAACAGTAGAAAATGCAGTGGGAAACACAAAATAATTTCAAGTGATACGGTATAATATTTGGAGAGGTAGCAATGAACAACTAAAAAACTGGACGCTATTTTTTTATACAGGTCATTTGGTCAGTCCAACTTCTGCTACACTTAAACCGTTTTACTTAAAAGAGGATTCTATTTGCTAAGAGCACTCAGGGAAGGAGTACGTCATTAGATAATGCTAGAAAATGTTCTCTTAGTGAAACGTGTAACTCTGTCTGTTACAGGTAAAGCGAGTCGGTCATTGAGGGTGGTCGATGGGCTATCTGGATCGAGCCTGTTGTCTGTACTTCGTTCAGAGTCATCGGAGGGTCAAGGTCTGCTGCTCAACTTTGCACGCTGAGCCTTTTGGTTTTGTTAGTTTACCAAGGGTTAGCAGGCTCTGGAGGACTGAGTCAAGTTAGCCAAACCTTCAAGAGACTGATGTTTAACCATAGGGACTCATTTAATTCGCATGAAAATCAGATCAGCTTATTTGTGCTGGATACTTGGCGCATCCTCTTTCTAATAGGCTAGGCCAATTGAAAAACCAAATTAATATCAGAATTCTACTTCAAGAGTCCAGTTCGAGAGCTGAATGATCTGAATGACATGTTTATTATGTCTGAAAAAAGATGTATTTGTCCAGTAGACAATGAGAACACCCGCTTGGCTCTCAGATGCCCTGCAGGTCTCTACCATTCTACAAAGACTGCATTATCCTTGATATGTTTGCATTAGTTGAAGTGCAGTTTCTCTAATGGTAATTATCATTCAGCCTCAGTGTAGAATTTGTAGAAGACAATTTAGTGTAAAAAAAAAAAAAGTTTAGAAGCCATCTCTTCAAAAATTGCTTAATTCTGAAGATGTCCACACATTTAATTCTTTTTATCTCTTTCATTTTTGATGGATTCTGATTAAATTCTATTTCCATGCCCATCTTCTGAATTATAGCTCCAGATTCTGGGACAGCACCAAATTGGAGACTACTGTTATTCTTGAATTATACATAATACATAACCTAATTCCTCATATTGAAACTTAATCATTTCTTTTGGCTCTTCCTAGTTATTTTTTAGTTTTTTTTTTTTTTCTCCTGTGCCCATTATCCTCCAACACATTAGCTATTTTTGTATCCCTTTTAGAATAATATCTCAATATGAAAGCCACAGACTGAAAAGTCGTTTTGGCTGTGGAGACCCCACTTTCTTTGCCTTTCCAGGCAACGAAAAAAAAGTTAGTGGCTATATTAATATCAATAGGGGAAAAGGATGCTTACGTCAAGGGATGATGGGAAAGATGAAATTGGCGATCTTAGGTCTGGTTGATTCTTTTCCTATAGAGTCGTTTTTAATCAACCTTTAGTTACTTTGCTATTTAGCAAAAGCAAGTGCTGACTTTAGGTTCACTTCATAGTCCAGTATCAGAGATAACTGTGGTCAGAAAAGCAAGAACTGAGCAATAGTCTATGATTAGTCTAAGAAGACTGAGCCTTGACCTTGAGCTGTGATCTTGACCGTGGCTAAGTTGCATGTGGGGAAAAACACATGATCTTAAAACACGGAAGATATTTTTGTTTCACTGTTGCCCTAAATAATGGGAATTCAGTAACAGTAAGAGCCATCTATGAGGACACCAACTCTTAGAATATAAAATTGAGGCAAAAAATGAGGCAGTCTAGTCGTTGGGAACATTTCACTCTTTCCAGCATTGCTGCTGGTATTGGATATTTCCAATGTTAATTCCACCTTCATAATTTTCAATCCACAACAAATTGCAAAACAATTTCATCTAAAATATAACACTGCATGGTCTTCCAAGACTGGTAGGGTCCCCACAGTTTTGAGTGACTCCTGGGCTCCCTTGTGTCTCACTACTTCATCTGTTGGGGAAGGCTGCAAATGCATATTTTCTCCATAGATTCTGGAGTTTCATGAGAAATAGAGAAGAAAAGATTATCACTGAGGGACTGAAGCTGCTCGAAGAACTGAGGATTGCCTTTAGCCAGACTTCCTGCCTCTGGAGCATATCCTACAGCAAAGTGGCTGGAATCCCATCAATGGCTTGTCAAACTGGAGAGTCAGTGAGCTGTTGACTGACGGAACTGGTACTCATTTTTACAGGAGTCCCCTTCACAGGAGATTCACAGGGGTGATGAGCCTCCCATTCCTTCTGAACATTCTAATACTAAAGAATGTGAAACTCAGATTTCCCGAGAGGAAACGAAGCCTGTCACAAGGATTTCTAGTTCTGGTGTCCTGGCAACTCTGGGAATACGGTAATTTTAATTTCATGGCCAAAATGATGTTTTCAGTCCCATCTACTCAGCCAGAATTTTGTTCCTCCCTCACCAACAAGTGGAGTTTATTTCATCTTCCCCTAGACACAAGCCTTTATGACAGAACGTGTGGAGAATGGGATGCCCCATGACTGTGGGGTTCAGGCCAGAAGAAAGGCTAAGGCTTCATCCCAAGTCTATCTTCTGGGATTCTTGCCTTTGAAACTGCCACCATGTTGGAGAGGTCCTGGCCACATGAAGAGGCCCCGCGTGGTTATCCCAGCTGCCATCAACAGTGAGTGAATGAGCCTTCAGACAATGGCAGCCCCCAGATGCCCTGGCTCCTCCATGTGTGGGCACCAAAGTGTCAAGCCACAGAATCCTGGGACACAATAATAGCCACTGTTTTAGCCACTATTTTTTTTTTCATTTTTAATTGAGTTTATTTCCCAAGGTAAAATTACCCACAGAAATAATTACTATACATTTGAGTTCTGACCAACCTATACACACATGAATTTGACACATCAAAATATGGAACACTGTCATCACCCTGAAATCTTCCCTCAGGTCCCTTTCATCAGTCCCTTTCATTTCATCACAGAGTCAAGCACCACTCCAATTTTACCAGATTAGTTTTACAGGTTCTACTTCATAGAACTAGAGTGATACAGTGTGTATGTGTGTGTGTGTGTTTCCTTCTGTTTATGTTGGGTTTGCTTTGCTACATTCCCCCGCCCCCCATTTTAAAGCTGACCACTTAAGACATTTATAGTTACATGTTACTTTTTCTAATATAAACATTTATAATTACAAATTTTTATAATAGCCCTGCTTTAGCTGTACCCACAAGGTTTGATATAATGTGTTTTTTAAAAATTTTTAAATTAACATATAATGTATTATTTGCCCCAGGGGTACAGGTCTGTGAATCATCAGGCTTACACACTTCACAGCACTCACCATAGCACATACCTTCCCCAATGTCCATAACCCCACCACCCTCTCCCTACCCCTCTCCCCCCGGCAATCCTCAGTTTGTTTTGTGAGATTAAGAGTCCATTATTGGCCACTAAGTTTTGGGGTAATTTGTCCAAAGTAATTAATAAGCAGAAGAGAAAGCAGGTCTTTTGGAATATATAGGCATATGTGAATGGGTCTCATTAGATGGTCACATTTTCTGAACATAGAATGAGTTGAATTTTAAAAAATATTTATGGTACAGATGGCCCTTCTTTTCACTACATCTGTATCTTTGGGGTAAATACCCAGTAGTGCAATTTCAGGGTCATAGGGAAGCTCTATTTTTAATTTCTTGAGGAATCTCCACACTGTTTTCCAAAGTGGCTGCACCAACTTGCATTCCCACCAACAGTGTAAGAGGGTTCCCCTTTCTCCACATCCCCTCCAACACATGCTGTTTCCTGTCTTGCTAATTTTGGCCATTCTAATGGTGTAAGGTGATATCTCAATGTGGTTTTAATTTGAATCTCCCTGATGGCTAGTGATGGTGAACATTTTTTCATGTGTCTGATAGCCATTTGTATGTCTTCACTGGAGAAGTGTCTGTTCATATCTTCTGCCCATTTTTTGATATGATTATCTGTTTTGTGTGTGTTGAGTTTGAGGAGTTCTTTATAGATCCTGGATATCAACCTTTTGTCTGTACTGTCATTTGCAAATATCTTCTCCCATTCCGTTGGTTGCCTCTTTGTTTTGTTGACTGTTTCCTTTGCTGTGCAGAAGCTTCTGATCTTGATGAAGTCCCAAAAGTTGATCTTCACTTTTGTTTCCTTTGCCTTTGGAGAAGTTGCTGTGGCTGATATCAAAGAGGTTACTGCCTATGTTCTCCTCTAGGATTCTGATGGATTCCTGTCTCACGTTGAGATCTTTTATCCATTTTGAGTTTATCTTTGTGTACGGTGTAAGAGAATGGTCGAGTTTCATTCTTCTACATATAGCTGTCCAGTTTTCCCAGCACCATTTATTGAAGAGACTGTCTTTTTTCCACTGCATATTTTTTCCTGTTTTGTCGAAGATTATTTGACCATAGAGTTGAGGGTCCATATCTAGGCTCTCTACTCTGTTCTACTGGTCTATGTGTCTGTTTTTATGCCAGTACCATGCTGTCTTGGTGATCACAGCTTTGTAGTAGGGCCATCTGTACCCCAATGTTTATAGCAGCAATGGCCACGGTGGCCAAACTGTGCAAAGAACCAAGATGCCCTTCAATGGACGAATGGATAAGGAAGATGTGGTCCATATACACTATAGAGTATTATGCCTCCATCAGAAAGGATGAATACTGCATGGGTGGTTCAGTGGTAGAATTCTCGCCTGCCAGAAAGGATGAATACCCAACTTTTGTAGCAACATGGACAGGACTGGAAGAGATTATGCTGAGTGAAATAAGTCAAGCAGAGAGAGTCAATTATCATATGGTTTCACTAATTTGTGGAACATAACAAATAGCATGGAGGACGAGGGGAGATGGAGAGGAGAAGGGAGTTGAGGGAAATTGGAAGGGGAGGTGAACCATGAGAGACTATGGACTCTGAAAAACAATCTGAGGGTTTTGAAGGGGTGGGGGGTGGGAGGTTGGGGGAACCAGGTGTTGGGTATTAGACAGGGCACAGATTGCATGGAGCACTGGGTGTGGTGCAAAAACAATGAATACTGTTACGTTGAAAAGAAATAAAAAATTAAAAAAAATTTTATGGAACCACTTAAAATATTTGTTATTTAGATATTTATTAAACCATCTTAGTACACCATTAAACCATTTAAATACTTCTTAAACCACCACTGTGATTTTTATGCTGACAGTTTTGCCATATTTTTGTATCAAGCTCCTCAGTATTCAATTAATACTCTTATTTATAATAACTCACTTTCTAAACAAAAAGGCTTGCTTTAGCCTCAAACTATGTAATTATTCCCATAAAATTATGGCTTGGATAATCCAGCCATATTTTATTAATACATTTAAAAATAAATATGTGACCATGAAAAGTGGAAAAGTATTTATTAACTAAAATGATCTTGTATTTCATTGCTAGCTCACATCTTGCCTTGGAAAAATGGGTTCTCCATTTTGGAAAGCAACTGTGATATCAAACTGACAATAATAATGTCTTTGGGGTATAATTCTTAGGGAAACAACACAGTGTGATTGACATTACTTGGAGGGAATCTTTATAATCTGCATACAATCTAGCTGTGTTTAAGAACTCTTGCCATTTTTTATTTGGTCTCAAACTACTAAACTGTTCTAAAAATCCAAATATTACTTGTTTGATGCTCAGTTTGTATACAAGATTTTTTCCTAGAGCATGAGATGGTTTGTTTGGAAATTTTATTCCAGGGAATGCTGCACAGGGGGAGTGACGTGGAGGAGGTGGAAGCAAGTTGACCACAATCGTGAACAACTCATGTGCAATTCCATGGGACTCTTTGGAATAATTTCACACCCGTCTATCTGGAGTTCAAAAGGTGGGAGCACTTGCCCTTTGATTTGCATTCCCCATTGCTTAAGCATGGGCCCATTTCTGGGTGGTACATACATGAGCATAGAGTAGGTCGGCATAGGCTTCCTTTGCTATGACATCAAAGAAGATCCAGGACAGGAAGCAAGAAGTCGGTGAGTGGCCCCAAAGTGAAGCAGAAGTGTTCAGGTGCACCCCCACGGAGCGGGCTTAGCCTGTGCAAGCAGAATACAATGGAATGACACGAGTTTGAACCAGTGCACAAGAATGTCAGATACACTTGCCAAAGATACTCTCTGGGACTTACTCTCTTCTCCTTCAGGGGACAGAATTGGACCAGAGGACTTTAAGACCCAGTCCTGATAGTCTAATTACTAGCCTGAGATAGTACTGGTCTACCACAACCCTCCTCATCAGGCAGATGGGACCAGGGAGGGAGGATTGTGTCTGAAGCGCCTAAGCGTGGGTGTTGGCAAAGGTCATCGAAAAGACGTGACCACCAACTGACCCGGGAGCTGGACTCGAGCTGTTGGAGGCTCCTCACCCCTTCCCCTTGATGTGGGTTCCACTGTCCTTTCCCGCTCCCAGAGGCTGCTTCAAGGACACAGGCTTGAGATAATGATATGGTGTTGAGAACACCTACACGATGCATGTGACAGAACCCAGCTAAGGCCTCTTTATCAACTTTTAAGATTTGGTGGGTGGATGCGGGGATCCATTTGTCTTGTGGCTGCCCGAGACAAGCCTTGTATATAAGTTCCCTTTGCTCATTAAAACTTGCCACCGACCAGCCTGGAGTGGGGTACATCATTTTTTGCTCTCTCCCTGCCCTGCCCTGCCCAATGGGGGGCCAATTCGGGGAGCTCTGAGAGAGCTGCCTATCAACAACAGGTCAGCTAGGTGATGTTGAGAGCTGACCTATCTAATACCTCTGTCTCCTACATCGCTGCTAGCATTCTGACCAAGCTGGGTACCTAGTAGGCCCTGAGCAATTCTGAATCAGGGAAGGATAACACATCTTGAATGACTTGGAGTCTTCTCTCTCAGGCCCTGTACATGAACATGACTCATGTCTGATCACAACTGGATTTGCCTCTTATATTGAAAGACGGGGACCGGAGCAACGCCAACTGCATACACACGGATTTTCCCACATGACAGTTTGTTGTGGCCCCCAACTTGGGATTCTGCTTGTTTTTATTGACAACACCCTGATATTGATCTCCAGTGCACCTATGAAAAATTACACGAACTTGTAAACAGGCATCAGGAGAAAGAGAAGGCAATTTAATCTAGGATTTCTCAACCTTGACACTACCCTCGGAAGGTTTATTTTTATAGACGTTGTGTAGCTGGTGACTGGTATTTTCAAGTTCTAAAAGCAGCAACTTCGTGTTTCACCTTCTTCTTTCTTCCTTCCAGTTGCCTCCAGCCCCAAAGACTCAAACCGTCCATGATTAATGCTTTTTGAAAATAGTTTGGAAAATAAATTTCAGTTCAGTTTTGTGGTGCAAATCACACAGCCTTTGGGGGTTTATAATGTCTTGGTTAATAAGGATTCTGGAGATCCAATCCAGAGGTTTGTGTGAAGTGGAAAAAAAAAAAAAAGAGAGAGAGAGAACAATTCAGCCAAGATGTATTTAATTTTTAAAACAACCATTATGTTCTGTGCTTAAATTTTAAGTTCCTTTTTTTTTATATTTCTTAAGAGATAATGAATAGCTTTATTTTGAGAGTATGAATATCCTGGAAAAATACAGAATGACAAAATCTCATTTTATGTTCATTAATTTTTCAGCAAGTTCTCTCTTCTTCCATTTGATGAGACTAAGTGGGTTTTTTGAACTGGCATTGGTCAACATTATTACCAACTTTGTGATGAATAATATCCTTCTTGCATATCAAACGTTCAGCCTCCCACACATGCTTAATTCATTTTATTCTCAAAGGCTTGGCTGTGTAAGTGATTGCTATGATTCAGTTTTGAATGAAAGAATTGCTCAGTTGCAGCCTGTGATAATTATTGTATAAGGCTTAGATTGTTCCTTACAAACGAGAGCAAATTATCCGTCAGTGATGAAGATAATGGGTAGTAGGTCTTTAATCTCTCCCCACTGGCTCTCACCACACCTCCCTCACTTCACCCTCTGCAGACTGGAGGATAAACTTCATAAGGCTTTTCATGGAGTTAAAGCTTCATGTTGCATGTAGCTATGTGGTGATACCTGCTGGCCAGATCCTTTACATTCCATTGAATAGATGATCTGTTGATTTCATTTAACAGGGTTGTAAGTTTCTTCAAGCTTCCCAGGGCTGTCAGTGTGAATTTCTACATTGTTGCAACTTACAGTCAATCAAAACCTGCCTCTATATGCTTGCATTTCAAAATAGAATGCAGGAGGGTATTAGCAGTTTTCCTCCCTCTAGGATGGATAGTTATGCTGTTTCCCAGAGAGCCTGCCTGCCATTTTACTGGTGTCAAATAGAAAGCAATCTGTTGAGTAGATCCCTTAGATTTAACTGCTGAATGAAATAACTGGTTTTGGGGTACTTTGTGACTGGAAGAAGAATACTCATGAAATATCATTTTAAAGTGATCTCAGAGTTTGTGAATTCTGTTTTTTTTTTTTTTTTTCAGAAAGGTCTTGCAGCTTAAACTTGAAAACTCATTTCACTTCTCTGCTGTTGTTGAACAATTAGTTGTCTATCTTCACTGTAATAGATAATTATAATTTCAAATTGTAGCTTCAAGCTATTGATGGCTCTCTGCCTCTTGCTGCTTTGTTTGTAGTGACCTTGCATTTCATTCTAATGAAGTAAAAATTGTCAAAGGTATATAAATGAAGCAACACATGAAGTAAAAGGACAGCGGTGCTTGTAACTTATGATTTAAAAGCTTTATTTTTTTGTTATTGAGAAACTGGAAGAGAAATGAAGACTACATTCTTTGTAGTACCATTAATAGAACATTCGTCGATTGATTTTTTTCTTAAGATTTTTATTTATTTATTTGACACAGAGAGAGAGAGAGATCACAAGTAGGCAGAGAGGCAGGGAGAGAGGGGGAGGCAGGCTCCCTGCTGAGCAGAGAGCCCGATGCGGGTCTCGATCCCAGGACCCTGAGACCATGACCTGAGCTGAAGGCAGAGGCTTAAGCCGTTGAGCCACCCAGGCGCCCCTCGTCGATTGATTCTTTTTAGAACTTTCTGCTGGAGCTTTAATGAAGACATCTCATCATGTTTAAATATACCCAATGCAGGTTGATAGTTCATGGCTCTGTCTTATTTGAATCTCAACTTAGTCAAATATAAACTGCATGAGCTTTGCGAGCCATTCAACCTCCTTGAATTTTAGCTCCTTTGTGTGACATGACACCTACTCCATGGGGTTGCTGGAAGCATTTAATATGGAGAATGGAGAGCCTCTAACTCCACGCCTGGAAGAGGGTCAGGCACACACAAAAATGTTCATTTCCTTTTCTCCTGAAGCTGATGCAAGATATTTTCTAAGATCCTTTTATGTGCAATTTTCAACTTGCAGTGGAAAAGAGAACTCAAGACAGAGTAATGATACATAAACATCTCTACCATCTCAGAAATGTGGCAATGGGTACTGCAAACTTATGTGTAACTTTACTACCGACTCTACTTTTTGCTTTTGTCACTTGATTAATTTGCATCATTAAGTACTTTTCCATAGCAGGCAATGAATTCATAGCTGGTAGAAGCCTGTAAACCACTCATCCATTTGAAACAAGCAAGCCAGCCCCTGTGACCAGGGACTCCAACCTTCAAACACTAACTGGGACATTCCTTGTGGTGGGAAGAGTGTAGTTATAACATTGTGGAAAGCAATCATCTTGTTAATTTCTCCCTCTACCTGAGAACACGCTGCGAGTCACTGAGGGAGAGGTGGTCTGATCCCTGGGAATTATAATACAGCCCACAGCACAACACTGTCTTGTTTGGGTGTGTTACTGGCTTCCAATTAGAAACTTGGGGAGCTTCTGATATGGCTTCAGTGTAATGAACAGAGATGGATGGAGCATTTTGCAGAGGGACTTCCAAAGAGTTCTAAAAAAGCTGTTTGCTCTACGGATGTCTAAAACATTGTCTGTCTCGCTCTCAAAGATATGTAAATCCATGATTGTCCCTCTCTCCTATCCCATGTAAGCAAGTTTACGACAGGAGTCAGATCTTACAGCTGTTTTGATATAGAAACATCACTGACCATTTAAACTATGCTAAAGCAAATTATTTTGCCAGAGGTAACATGGTTGTGAACAGGTGGGTGGAGAGAATTGGTCATACAGGTGTTCAGAATTGATGTCTTGTAGCACAATGAGATAAAGGAGAATGATATCTTTATGTGGTTTCCCCAGGAATAAAAAAGAATAATTAAATATCATAGTACACTGTTCACATATTGATTCATTCATAACCAAATATTGATTAAGTGCCTGCTTCCATACGTGCTCCTCCCCCTATCCCTGATGTAGACAATCCTTTCAAGAGCCTTTGGTTAGTCCGTGATAAAAATGCATGCTTTCTGTAAGTGTCTGTGTGGGAAAAAAAATAGCTTTTGACTATATTGAACATCTTGGGAGAAAGACAATGTACCCTTTTAAATTAACATTATAGTAATTTTAAAATTTAACTAAGCCCATTCCACTGGTATATTGATGAATCTTATGAACCACTCTTATCCATTGTTATTGGAGTAAAAATTTTAGGCATAAAGCTCATCCAATTTATTTAAAAAGGGACTTGGCTACAAACACAGTCCCACTAAGTTAGCTTCTAATTTGTTTTGCTGCTTGAACATAAAGTGTGAGTCCCACTGCCCTCTACCCTTCCTGAATGTGTCTTGTTCCAGTCACTTGGTTAATTTTCTGAGCCAGCTCATATCCTAAATATAAGTCCTTGTTTCTGGTTTCCTGACAGGTGTTGTCATTTTCACCCTGAAGCATATTCAAGGAGGTTCCTTGCCCATGAGAAGCCCCGTTAGCTATGGAAGAGTGGCTGATTAAGTTGTGCTTAAAACATATTAAGTGCCGACAACAAGCAAAACAGGGTGTGGGTTTGTAACGAGTCCTGGTCAGAATGGGGAGAGAGTGTGTGATGGCAGGATGGTGGCATGTTTGGGGTTACCGTCAGATCGACACTCATTGTATCCAAGCAAGATGAATGAGGGACAAAGTGTGGGCTGGGATGACCAATAGCTTTGAAGCTGTCAAGTAACCTTAATCCTGGGACTAAGTACAGTACAGAAGCCTTATGATTTAGTTACCAAACTACTAAACTGTCTTTATGAGGATGAAGGCTTCTCAAGAGACAATTAACCTAGAGATTCACAAGATGTTCTAAGGCACGCTGGTCTGAGCCAAAGAAGCCAGGCGGGCCAGGGCGGGAGCCCCACCCACCCGCAAGGATATATAAAAGCTCAGGGACCTGAAGGGACATTCACAATTCAGCAGCTAGCTTCAGCAAGTTACCCGCAGCTCTCTGTCTGGCACCATGTCCTACAACTGTTCTACAAGAAACTGCTCTTCCAGGCCTATTGGAGGACACTGCACTGTCCCCGTGGCTCCTGCTGCCACAGCTTCTTCCCAAGATGCCGACTGCCTGAGTGGTATCTATTTGCCCAGTTCCTTCCAGACTGGCTCCTGGCTCCTGGACCACTGCCAGGGGTCCTCCTGTGAGTCCAACTCTTGCCAGCCAACCTGTTACCAGTCCAATCCCTGTGTCTCCAGCCATGGACAGGTGACCTGCTCTCGGCAAACCACCTGTGTCTCCAATCCTTGCTCAACCACCTACAGCCGGCCACTCACCTTTGTCTCCAGTGGCTGTCAACCCCTGGGGGGCATCTCCACTGGGTGCCAACCGATGGGAGGAGTCTCCACTGTCTGCCAACCAGCCTGCGGGGTCTCCAGGACGTACCAGCGGTCCTGCATGTCCAGCTGTCGAAGAACTTGCTAAGTGTGTAGGAGCCAGTGAGCGAATCAAGACTCCAGGACCTGCCAGCGGTGTTTCCAGGCTCGTCCAGCGTGCTGCCTGTCCCTGAACAACTCTTCATTGCTGACCACTGTTCTGACTGCCTGACTGCTTGGCCGCTAGCTCTGAAGAAGCTGCCTCTGGCAATCGATGATCTTTCTGGCTAGCACCAAGCTTAGTTTAAGGGTTGATCACTGGTGTCGCATATGTCTCTGGATGTTTCCAGAAACTTTACTTCCCAAACCCCTGTCTCTGGTGGTTTTGACATGTTTTGACCTTGCTGCTGTGTCTTCTGGCTTCTGCTTTTGTGCCTCTGAGGAAGGGAACTTGTCTCACTCTGTATTTTCTCAATAAACCTGCTTACTTGGCATTGCAAATGTCTGTCTCAATAGAGTTCTTTATTTGCAAGGGTTTTTGCTGTCTGTGAGTCATCCTTGCTGATCATATCCGGACAGTCTTCTCTGAGCATAGAGCATAGAATAGGGGTCTAGTCACTGTGTTTCACGACAAGCAAGGGAATATCTGATATTTTACTTGGTTAGAGAGCCTTTGGACATGTAGTGATCTAGAGTGGCCTGTCCTCTGTATTTACTCTAGTTCGTATGGGCACACAGAGTAACTTCCATGTAGGAGAAAGAAAGGTCACCCAGGAAACCAAGTCATTTGGGGGATTATACAGAGAGGGAGGCAGCAGAGTCCGTTAGAGTCTCAGAGTCTTACCTTACATGAGGACCGCAGTGGAAAACTGCATAAGACCCCTCTGTGATCAGACAGGATGGATGGAGAAGGAGGAAGGGCAGGGGAATTGTTTCCAAGGACTGAGGACTATGGCATCAAAACAGGGGAGTGGGGGTGTTCTAGCTTTCTATCCCCTCACCTGCTGAAGAAGTTTGGTAGATCCCTCACGCCCTCCTGCCTGGTCAAATGCTCAGAGTAAATCAAAGCTCCAGGTTTCAGTAAATCTGGGCAGGAGAGACTTAAAAGCAAACTTCAGAAACACATGGTGGTTTATTGTAATAAGAGCCTTGTTTCATGCTTGTTCTCCCCTGGAACCCGTGTACTGATAAAACAAACCATCTGGACTGGGGGTCCACATGCTAACTCCTCCTTTTTTTTTTTTTTTTTATTCTCTGTTATTTTATTCTTTATTCTTTATTCTCTGTTACTTCCAGAAACACATCTCTGTATTTCCTTTACAGAGTGGCTCTAGGAGAAACAGAAAAGGAAGATTTTTTTTTACAGAGAATGGAGGCATACGAGGTGTGTACGCCATGAACAATAGGCGCCTTTTCTCCTAACTAAGGATCTCGTTACCTAGCTGGTGTGAACTCTGATCGGCAACCTCTTTTGTCAGCAAAATGGTTTTCTTACTTCACGAATGGTTTTCCAGAGAGGTATTAGATGATTTCTGGGAGATGGCATATTTTCAAGTTTTTCCTACTATTCACTCTACTCTTAGAATTAAGGATCCCTCTAATCAAAGACATGCTGGGATGAATGACTCAACCATAATATCTCATTAAAGTAAGACATGGTTTTTATTGTATATTACTCCCAGACCCACTGTCTTTATTTTTATTTTTATTTTTTACTCTATACAGAATTTTAATGGATTTGATGGTGCCCACGTACACAGAGACCATGGATGCAAATATCAATCTCACCTACAAACAACATCACAGACACCCAGAGAAACAATGTTTTTGTCCCAGTCACTCTGACACATAGAATTAACCATCACTCATCAACCTTCTGTAAACATGGGCATCCATATGCATCTCCTTAAATTGTACTCATTCTGAAAATAAAGAAAATAGCACTGTCATAATTTCACCTTATATGACCCAAATATCCTGTATACAACCAAAAACTCTATACACCCTTCCCCAGAAGAGGAAATGAAGCTCTTTTTTTTTGTAAGTTTTGACCATTTTTTTCTTTTTTTTTATCTTTAAAAAAAATGTTTTTTTCAGCTTAACAGTATTCATTGTTTTTGCACCACACCCAGTGCTCCATGCAATCCGTGCCCTCTCCAATACTCACCACCTGGTTCCCCCAACCTCCCACCCCCTGCCCTTCAAAACCCTCAGATTGTTTTTCAGAGTCCATAGTCTCTCATGGTTCACCTCCCCTTCCAATTTCCCTCAACTCCCTTCTCCTCTCCATCTCCACTGTCTTTAAAAGTAAAACTCTGGGTTTCAGATATGTTCTGGTTTATTCTAAAATAGAAGTCACTGGGGAAACCCTCCATGGCTCCCTCAAAGCTGTTGCTTCCGTGACTCTCATGCACGGATTGCCGATCTCAGTCATTTCACATAGGTCTGGAAAATTCAAAATTTTTCAGAGGTTGAAAAATTATTTACATTTTTTTGTTTTTTTTATTCTTTATCTTTCTAGGTTTCAATACAAAGTTATAAGGATGGAGATGGCTTCCTTTTCTTTTTTATTAAGATGGATAATCCTCTTAATAGATTCACATGTTAGGGGCACCTGGGTGGCTCAGAGGGTTAAGTCTCTGCTTTCAGCTCTGGTTATGATCCCAGACTCCCAGGATCGAGCCCCGCATTGGGTTCTTTGCTTCTCAGGGAGCCTTCCTCCTTTCCTCTCTCTCTGCTGCCTCTCTGCCTACTTGTGATCTCTGTCTGTCAAATAAATAAAATCTTCGAAGAAAAGGAAAAAACATAGATTCACATATTAGTAATTTACAATAACAGGTTCTATGGGCCGCTATGAATAAACTTTTGCTTGGGCTGGTTCTTGTGATGGCGTAAACATGTAAGGGTGACCTGCTGTCTTGCCAAGCTGCTTCCTTGTCTTTATTTCTGAAAGGGGAATGATTCTATTTGTACTTGAACTTTGGAAGTTCTCTTCATTCTTTGCTTTACTTCACAATAAATGATAAAGCTTCTGTGTGCACCTTTGAGAACCGTCTTTTAAAAGATAGGGCATTGATTTCTTTCTCTTCTTGGTCTAGGGCCTAGAGAAAGGCCGTTGCATGTATGTAATACTGTGGAGCTGTGGGGAAGCAGTTCGAGGGCCTTTGGTTCAAATCCCAGCTCTGTCTCTTGGATGCAGGTTTTCGAAGCTCTCTAAACGTTAGCCCATCTGGCAAACAGACGCGATGGTAGCATCTCATGCCTCCCTTTGCAGGAATAAACTGAAGTAACATGTGTGCCTCCCAGGTGTTAGCTGAGGGGTGCTGCTATTTGATATTAAAGTGAACCTGGTATTCTTGGGACACCCGGGTGACTCAGTTAACTAGGCGTCTGCCTTTGGCTCAGGTCATGGTCTCAGGGTCCTGGGATTGAGCCCTGGTGTCCTGTGTGTCGGGCTCCCTGCTCAGTGGGGAGCCTGCTTGTCCCTCTGCCTGACCCTCCTCCTGCTCATGCTCTCTCTTTCTCTCAAATAAATAAATAAATAAATAAATAAAATAAAGTGGTGTGGTACATAAACAATGAATCTTGGAGCGCTGAAAAAAATAAAATTAAATTAAGATTAAATAAATAAATAAGAAAAGGAAAGAAAAAAAAAAAATAAAGTGAACCTGGCGTTCTCAACTTCTTCTCCTCTTCAGTGGAAGTCTTGGCTACTCCTGGCATCTCTGAGGGACCTGAGTCGAGAGAGGCTGGGAGGACGTTCCTTACTGTTTTCTTTCCTTATCCCTCTGGCTCTGAACTTGTACTTTAGATAATGAGCTCATTTTATGGATCCTCTTCCTATTCCATAGTCTGTTTCTGTTCAGACTATAATGATTTAGACAGTACTGCTTCCTTCTCTCGATGTCCGCAAAACCCATTTACACAAAGCATCTGTGTGTCTAACAGGCTTTACAGAAAGTTTGGGACCTAGATGGCATTAAATTCTAGTGAGAGAAACAACTTAAAATTGAATTTCAGACATTAAAAAGTTCCTGGACCATTGTTTCTGGAACATTATCATATCAGTTCAGAACCAAACCTCTCCTTCCCTCACTCCCTTCTTCCCTCCCTCCCTTCTTTCCCCAAACCAGACCTCTAATGTTCTGGCTTCTGTGCTATGTGCTGGTTTTGTGGTGGTAAACAAAACCACCTTGGGGCACTTGGGTGACTCAGTGGGTTAAAGCCTCTGCCTTCAGCTTGGATCATGATTCTAGGGTCCCAGGGTCCCACATTGGGCTCTCTGCTCCGTGGGGAGCCTGCTTCCCTCTCTCTCTCTGCCTGCCTCTCTGCCTACTTGTGATCTCTGTCAAATAAATAAGTAAAATCTTTAAAAAAAAAAAAAACAAAAAAACACCACTATTCTTGCCCTGATTTTCTCCTGTATCTTCCCCTACAAATGCTTGTGGGCCCTTACCAAGATGCTACATCACATATATTCTCTGAAAAGGTAGGTTTTTCTGCCCATTTTCATATAGGATGCTTATTTATATTACAACAATGATAAAAAGCTAAAGTACAACCAACCTCTGGGATATTTGGCTTTAAATCTAGGAGACATAAAGCTTATAAAAGTCAGGGGAATGTGTTGATAATCAGTTGAATGTCAAGAATGAAAGGTTGACAAATTAGGGTGCAGACCCAGATGGGTTCCATCTAAAAGGACACTCTGCCTTCAGAGAAGGTAGTCTCTGCAACTTGACCTTAGTCTTGGCAAATATCTACTTGGTCTCTTCATATTTTTTGGAAACTGCAATTTCCACTGAGGAATTTATAAATGTCTTCATATCTGAAGGGTCTTTTTTAGTTTTCGTGGGACCGAGATCCTTCTTTATTAGGCTTGCTAGCTCCAACTTCTTTCTTATGCTCTACTTTCCTACATTTAGCTGTCTGCTAGGCATTTCCAGAAATATGTCTTATAATAAAATTCAAAGAAATTTTCAAAACTCAAATTGCTCATAATGTAACTTATTAATTAGAGATATGATTTATGTTGCAAGCTTCAGATTGTATAACAATTGTGATCAGGAACTAGCTCCCATTAGCATAGGCAAAGAGCTATTATAAGCAAATACGAAGGCTTTATAGAAGTTATTCTGTGCTTTATTATGGAAATAGATGCTAAAAGGGACAACACAGTGCAAGAATTGTGCCGATGGTAGTTCTAGGGCAAAGGCTGGTGATCATCAGGAGGAAGAACTGGGTATGGTCAGTGTAGGATTTTTTTAGAGGTGTGTCCATCTCATAACCACAGACTTTCTACCATAAAACAGTTTACCATTGAAATTCCTTCAGAAAAAGTGACTTTATCAGCTTGGATCTGAAAGTCCACCTTTTCTCTTCATTAAACATTTTAATACAAGTTTTCTGGGGAACACATCAATTGCATCATGGCAGAGAAGAGATATCTCTCAAATGAAATATTCTTTTATAAAACCTTCTCATTATACTGACTCTTGCCTCCTGGTTAGTGCTGCCACTCTCTTCCAAATCACCTGGGATGGAAATCCCATCACCTAGTTTTATTTCTCCTTCCCGTAACTTCACATATTTAATTCCTTATCGATGTAACAATTCTTTGTTTTTTTCCTCAGCATTTTCTCTGTCTCAGCCTGCTGTGGGCCGTCATGCCTCCCACATGTGTGAGAAGCTTCTAGGCGATTCTAGCATTTTGATGTCCTTTCTGGACAGTGTGGAGGCCAAGAAAAACAAGGCTGTACCCACCTCGAGTCTAGCCCTGACATAAGTGCAGCCATCTTGATGTTCCAGATTATCACAAAATATTTCCTGGGTTCTGACCTACTCAGGTTAGCACTTTAAATAGTCTCTCTCTCCTTTAATGATTGATTTTAACCCCTGGATTCAGCTGCCTCCATCTTTCGTAACTCCCCTACACATTCCTTAACTGATCAATGTTGACCCGAGTAGGTAGGGACAACTCTACACCCCTACTAAGCAGGAAGAAGTTACAGAAGATGAGACCTTCCACCTTCAACAACCTTAAAGATTGAAGGGTCAAAATTGTTCAGGGGGAAATGTGGAGGTGGAGAAAATTGAGGCCATCCCACCTCAAGTTTAGCTGATGTGGGAAACAGAGGCAGAAGAAAATCATTAAAATTCCTCACCTACTGACAAGCCCTTGAAACAGACAGAGTGGCTCTCCCCTGGGGACTTAACTGCCCTCACCTTGAGGTTTTGCTAAGGACAATCCTAGCCTGACTGACCCCCTACCCCAACAGGTCCGACCAGAATCCTGTAAGTCTACTTTAACAATTCCTTTAGGAAACTTTATCTCTAAACCTCCAAAATAGTGTCGAGAATCATTCCCAAGTATATGGCTCACTGATATACATCTAAAGGGTCTCACAAGAAGATTTTTATTATTGGTAATAAATAACCTCTCTACCAACAATAGCTCGCCCCTCGAGGTCCTAGAGACCTTGCTTCTGAAAGTCCTTAGAGACTTACGCCATCCCTAATCCCCTTTGTCCTCACCCACCACCAAGTCCACCCCTATTCTGCCTTTAAAAATTCTGACTGTAATCTGGTTCGGGGTCCAAGTCCCTACTCTGCTGTGTCAGGTATACTTGGGCCCAAGCTTAAGCTTGTCAAATAAACCCTCATGTGATTGCATCGGTGCTTGGTTCCTTGGTGGTCTCTCAGATGCGAAAACTTGGGCATAACAGACAGCTCTATCAAATCTGTCTGTATTAGCTCACCAGAGCAACCACAGAAATATCACAAACTGGGCAGCTTGAACCAAAAAAACTGATGGTCTCACAGTCTGGAGACTAGGAGTCTGGATTCAGGTGTCATCAGGGTTTGTTTCGACTGAGGCTGGGAGGGAGAACCTGTTCCATTCCTCTCCCTGAGCCCCTGGCGGTGTGCTGGCAATCTTTGGTGTTCCTGATCTTTTAGAAGCACCCTGATGTCTGTCTTCATCTTCACATGACATTCTCCCTGTGTGTGTGTGTGTGTGTAGGCTGGGTCCAAATTTCCCCTTTTCATAAGGACACCAGTTATGCTGAATTAGGGGCCCACCCTCCTCAAGTATGCCTCATCTTAACTAATTATCTCTGCAGTGATTCTATTTCTGAGCAAAGTCACACTCTGAAGCGCTGGAGGGGAGGACTTCAATGTAGAAATGTTTGGAGGCGCAAGTCAACTCATAACACTATCAAGACACAGCTCCGATAAAGTCACTTTCCGACTCAAAACTATCAAAACATGTTTATTGCCTAATGAATGCTGTTTAGATGTGCTGGCCTAGTATTCCTAATTCCCAGCAGCGTACTTAATAAATGCTTGGTAAGTATAAGAAGAATATAATGTTTATATTTTTGAGTTCTTATTCATTTCTTTACTTGAAAGTCTAATTAATAGTTGATATGTTATATTCCTCATGGTTCTCCAAAGAAACACAACCAGCAGGAATATATATATACACATATATATGTATATATTTATGCACACACACATATTTAAATTTATATATTTGTTTCTTGTATATAAAGAATAATATATAGAAAAGCTCTTCGTATAAGAATACTTATATAAATAAATACTATAAATATAAATATATAAAGATAAAGATATATATATATATATTTATTTATTTATATATATATATATTCCTTTCCTATTGATTCTGTTTCTCTGGAGAACTGTGATGAATATAGTAAATATACAGAGAGAATTCTGTCTCTTTGGAGAAGATGAATAACATAGTTCATCGTATATATGATGTACTCTTTACAAGGCAGCCTGGAAAGTGGCTCACACTCCACTGGCAAGTTCCCAGTCATATGACCACACTTAAGGGCAAGGAATTTGCTCATATGGTCCAGATGTGGGTGAGGAAGGAAGAGAGAATGGGTTTGGTGAACAGAGAGCCTGTGCCTGCAGCATTTCATCAAGCGGTTGTAAGAACGACGAGTGTAATGTAAAAGTCTGACTCATCGTAGGTGCGCAAAAAGTGGTGAATGAATCTGAATTAGATTTCTATTTCCCTCTATCAAAGGAGACCTGTTTTAGAAAAACCTCCTTTTATGGGAAGGGATGCATTTGAACACTAATCTAATAT
The DNA here is from genome assembly GCF_002288905.1 of Enhydra lutris kenyoni. Lineage (NCBI taxonomy): Eukaryota > Metazoa > Chordata > Mammalia > Carnivora > Mustelidae > Enhydra > Enhydra lutris. The sequence continues at coordinate 2,174,664 of NW_019154127.1, read as the reverse complement.
ATTCAGGGGTTGCTCATAACATTTAAGGATCTGTCTATCTAGGAGACTTCTTTTTTAAATCCAAGAAAAATGCTTTTAGACAAAAATTGAGATGTAAACAATTAGTGCTCATTTAAAAGGACCAATTCTGGTAATGGCTATGATGACTAGGGATAATTTAGATATTTCTAACTCAAAATAAAATGGGAATTAACCAGCAACAGTTCTGTAAATGAAACAATGTTCTATTTCCCTCTAGTTAGCATGAACTACAAAACAGCACCTGAAATTATCTAGTCCTCCATCCTGACCCCTGTGTTCATTGTGTAACTATCTTCTGAAAGATGTCAGTGCTGGAAGAGACTGCCAGACTAACATACAACTCCCTTATTCAACAATGAGGAAAAAGAAAGAGAAGGACTTGCTTGTCCAATAAACATAGTGGTAGATCCACTAAATGGCTTCTTATTCGGTGTTTTTTATATAAATATGAAGATTTTGTGGCTCCTTATTCATTCTGCTTTCTTGATGAGTTAACCTAACTCTATCTAGGAGCATCACATGCTATTTAGATAGCATCACTATGCTATCACATAGTGATGATGCTATGTCATCACTGTTAGATTCTATATTCTTCAATAAGGACTTCATAGTTGATCTGAAATTCAAATGTAACTGGGAGCTTATGGAAGCTCTGTGATCAACCACCTGTCTCTGACCCTGCATATTACACAGGGTAGAGGATGGAAGGGTATTATATATATATATAATATATGTGTATATAATATATATATTTTATTATTTATTTATTGAGTATGTGAACGGTGGAGGGGGGGGCAGAGGGAGAGAGAATCTCAAGCAAACTCCCAATTGAATTCAGAGCCTGACACAGGGCTCAGTCCCATGACTTGGGGATCATGACCTGAGCTGAAATCAAGAGAAGGCCTCTCAATCAACAAAGCCATCCATCCATCCCAGGAGTTGTGTGTTTTTATTTGGTGAGCCAGGCAGCCCTAGATATGGCATCTACATCTAGTGGCAGGGTATACTTAGGGAACTACTCTGCTCTAGAGGACTTAGCTAGCTATCCAACCAGTGAGGCTGGCTGACTCCTCCTGATGTCTGGCCTGTTCTGTTTGATTTGACCTTCAATAGTCCTCAGGGACACATGATGGTGCAGTTAGGCTAAAGTGACAACTAGCCAACCAGAAGCAAGCTGGTCTAGCTGAAGATTCTATTGTAGCTTGTTCTCTTAATCAACTCAGGACATCTTCCCTAAGCTCTTCATCCTCTGCTGTGTCTATCTGTATAGCTAGACTTAGTCTTTTTTAAATAATTTTTTTAGTATTGGCATGCCCCATTTGGGACAAGTATTGGGACAAACTTACATTAACATTTTGTCACTTATCTGAAATTCAGATATAACTAGGATCCTGTATTTTATGTGTAAAAATCAGTGGAAGTCTTATTTGATATTGTATTAATTTGGGAATGGAAAAAAGGAGTTCTGTAGGGCAAGTATCTGAGAAGTTCAGATCCAATTAATTTACCTGATTTAGTTCCTCAATCCTTTCAGAGTTTTAATATTGCTACCATGCGCTGTGAGAGACATATGATGCAGATGTTTGTTCTATTATCTATCTATCTATCTATCTATCTATCTATCTATCTATCTATCTATCATCTATCTATCCATCCATCATCTATCTATCATCTCTCTGTCTAATCTTTTTTCTTTTCTTTCCTTATTATTTTTTAAAAGGTTTTATTTATTTATTAGAAAAAGAGGGGGAGGGTGAGGGAGCACAAGTGGGGGGGTACAGAGTGAGAAGCAGACTCCCCCCTGAATGCAGAGCCTGATGCAGGGGTTCGAGCCCAGGTCCCCAGGATCATGACCTGAGCCTAAGACAGACTCTTAACTGACTGAGCCACCAAGGCACTGGTTGTTTGTTTGTTTATTGTTTGTTTGCTTTAGTGAAATCCTTTATCTCAGAACATCTGGTGAGACTATCATTTTGTAAAAGATATTTTGGAAAACACTGATGAAGAACAACACTGGGTGACTCAGAGAAGCCAGGCTGCAAGGTGAATTTTACTCTTTCTGTGATGTAAGATGAGAGTGAAAAGACCAGGACAGTTACACAAATCTTCAGAAGAAAAATAGAAATATCCAGATGATTTGCACAGTATAGCAAAATGCTGATGGATCATTAAATCCTTCCATCCTCTACCCTGGGTAATATGAAGGGTTAGAGATAGGCTGGTTGATCACATTCTTCTCGGATTCAAAGTGAAGGCTGTTACACAGGTACTGCTAAGTTAGCATGTCTAGACAGTGTTCTATATGCATGACTCTCTCAAGTTATTCGAGGCTCTCTATATCTCTGGTGCAACGGTAATTGGAAGAGCAAACTGCATTTATAAGTAAGTAGTGCTGACTGAGCTATGTAATATTTTGATGGGTACTTCTGGGCCCTTCAAAGTGAGATGCGACATTCGAATGCCAGATAAACCCATCGCCGAACAACCCCAAACCTTTGGTATTTTAGAATAGTTCCCTGATTCTTTTCCTGCAGAGAATTTTTTCTATGTAGAGTCTATCAAGTGAGTGATTTTTCAAAGCTGCTGACTGGTCTCTTCAAGGTCGAGGGGGAAATTGATGGTTTAGAATTATGATTAGATTCTCCGCCTACTCCTTTCCTTCTTTTATTTCTTATTTGATGGCTTTATTTTCTCATGTTACCTCCCAACTTTGCATATTTCCCTGAGATAGAAGGTGTCTTCAGAGACTTATTGAACAGAGAGTTTCCAGTAACTCCGAGGTGTCATTTACACATTTAAAATCAGGGGACACCAGAATGACTTTATAGTTTAAAGCAATTGTTCAGTTAATCGCTCATTCATCCAGCTAATATTTCTGAATATATGATAGTGCTTTGACGGTCTTTCTCACTTATGAAGAGTCAAATATAGTGAGGAAGCAGACACATAAATAACCAACTAACATGAAGTAAGTGCAGTACTAGGGAAGCATATATAAAGTGAAATAAATTTGAAAAATGCTGGGGGAATGGAAGTTAAGCTGATTACTTTACTGTAGATGTTACCCAAGTTTTAATATGGTAATATACACTGTGGGACTTTCTCAGAGTGGAATATAACTTGGAATGTATCCCAAACATTTCCCCCCCAGAATATCTGGAAGGACCAGGATCCTGTTAAACACACCCAGTAAAGCTACACTTTACCCCAAAAGCCATGAATATACCCAATTGGACATGGATGATTTTTGTTAAAATGTGGTTTTCTATGTTAGCTATCATTTTTTTTTTGTTTTTGAGTTTTCAAGACGTATCCAATCTCAACTTTAAATAATTAAATATTAATAATAATAATTACATAATTAAATATAAAAAGTAAGGTTTTCAAATTTCAGGGTTCAATCTTAGCTTACTCTCTCTCACTCTGCCAGACCAGTAATGTTTTCTTCTAGTCTCTTTCAGTATGTGTGGTATGTGTCAAGAAAAGTCTTTTGCTCATATAGATATTATATATTCCGATGATTGAACACATACATACATGTGCACATGTTTGTGTCTAACCAATTTTAATCCTAGGATCTTTTGTTAAGTTTCATATAAGCTAAATCCTACCTGATGCCAAAGTGAGGTTAGGATTGTTGCTAGTCCTTTGGAGGAAAAAGAAATGTGTACCAAATTGCCTGAAAGATCGCACTAAATGGATAAACAAGAAGAAACATACTATATTTCAGTAGAAATGAATGCAAATAATATTTGTATAAAATTTAAAATAGGAGAAGGATTTAAGAGAATATGAAAAAATTTGGGAAGACAAGAGAAACACTATTTAAAATATGTTGGCTCTTTCTCAACATTTCCCTCATGTGCACTCATGTATTGGCATCAACACCACCTTGACTTAAGCCCCTTATTATCTCATACCTGGCTGTTATAATAGCTAGCTAATAAGTTTCTCTAATTATAACCTCTTATCCAAATTAATTTTCTTACTGCACTGTTGTGATCTCATAATCAAACTTTATTAGCTCCTAATAATTTATTAAAATCATCAAGGTATAATGGATAGGACATTGAACTTGGAGTGAAAAAGTTATGATTTTGAGAGCTACTCCTGAGCTGTATAACCTTGAGCAGGTTTCTGCAGCATCTAGAGGCAAAACTATTTCTACCTATAAAATTCATATAATAATACCCTTGCTGCCTACTTAATAAGTTTGTTATAGAAGTTAAATACAATGTGGAGGGCCTTTATAAATTTTGAAGCAAAACATACATACGAACTACTACTGCTTTTGTTCCACAAAATCTATATTTCTTAGGCTGACAGTCAATGCCTTACCAGACCACGAAGATCTTTCCATTATATATTGACCATTTGCTTCCATGACTAGGGCAATTAATTCAAACTAGAATGGCCTGGGCTTTCATAGCTATACATCTCTGCTAGGTCCTTTCCTTTTTCCTGCTTACTATTCTCTCATCCTTGTTATATCTACATGATGCCTTCTATGCAATTTTCCTATGGCTGCTGGAACAAATTATTACACACTGGATGATTTAAGACAACAGAAATTTATTCTCTCACAACTGTGGAGGCCACAAGTCCAAAGTCCAGGTGCTGCTGGGTCATGCTCCCTTGGACGATTCCAGGGAAGAATCTTCCCTTGCCTTTCTTTAGCCTCTGGTGGCTCCTGGAATTCCTTAGGTTGTAGAAACATCTGTAGACTCTGTTTCCATGTCACATATGGGCTTTTCCTGTGTCTGTGATCTCTCCTTTGCTGTCTTTTACAAGGATAGTTGTCTTGGAGTTATGGTCCACCTTAAATCTAAGATGATCTCATCTCAAGATCCCTAACCTAATTACATCTTCAAAAACCTTATTTCCAAATAAGGTCACATTTTATGAGTATGGGGTGTCAGTATTCAATATATAATTTGGGGGTCACTATTCAAACCACCACACCTTCTTTGGTCATTCCAATCTGATTTTTTTGGCTTGCATATACATCATAAGCAATCTTGAAATAGCTGAGAGGAAACCAATGATGATCAGCTGATTAAATGGGCAAATTGTAAGAACTATTTATGAAGAGTTTAGAGTTTGGTTCATTTAACTTAATTGCATTATGTTTTAATTTTTAACAGCTTTAAAAACTGGAAAGGAATTTTCTCATTTTAAACACATAATTGGCGAAGTGGAACCAATTAAAGCATTATGGCTTGGCAATTTAGAAAAAAATAGATTATTATTATATTATTATTAGAAATACTCATGCTATAACACTCACAAAATTATCTCTGAAACGGGCACAAATGAAAAGCCCAACCTTGGCATTGACCTTTTATTGAGATAGTATAGACTGCATTAGCTCAATATACTAGGGATTCATGCAATACTCATTGTGAACTCAAACCCATTGCAATGGTGGCTAGAATCCCTCCCTTCTGTCTGTCCTCATCCCATGGTGGGTGCATTTCTCTTTGGTTTGGCATTAAAGAGAACAGAGTACATCTATGGCAACAAGCCACCAAATTATTCCTAGCCCAAGCCAATGTACAAAGCTTAACTGGGTTTTCCATACAAAGCTGATACCAGGTAGAGAAGGGAGCCATGTGTGCTATGATTATTTTTTTTATTTACATGGAGTATTCCAAAATTCTGGAACTTGCTTAAACAGCACAATCTTTTTTATTTGTTATAGGTTCATGATCTCACCCTTTGCTACATTGCTAAACTGTCCCCAATTTTTTTTTCACTCACTTGCCCAAGGTAGAGCAGGCTAGGAAACAAGGCTCAAAAGAACCATGTGGTTTTTCTTATGATAAGCTCAATATGCTATGTTCCTTTTACTGCAGTTCATCAAAAGTTAACATTTTCTTCACTCACAAGAATGAAAATACGTAGCTTCTTCATCTTGTCTTTCTCCTTAGGTCTTGCTAAATGATGGAGAAAGAATATTCTGGATTTACTGAGCTAATATTATATTTCTATTAATATATTTCCAAGAGCTTTTCCAAGTATCCATAAACATAATTTTTAACTTTACAAACCCCCTGGCTAAACAGATTACATGGCTTTAGTTACTCTAATTAAATAAGTTTCTCTTTGGTTCAATTCTAACAGTTCTTTTTGACCTCTTTCCTTTCCCTCTGCTGAAATGTAGGGAGGTGTTGGCTAGAGGTGATGGAGTCACGAAGAATGGTGTCTGGCTGTTCATCATGATGGGCTTCATGATGATATTTCAAACATTATCCTCTTTATAGTGAGGAGTGGGTGGCTGGAGAAGAGAAGCCAGTGAACAGGTAGAGGAAATAAGGCCCAAGTGCATCTTCTTCTGTTCCAGCCACAAGAAAACCAGGTCAAATCCCTAACAGGAATGAAGTGCAGAGTTCTTATTCACATCCTTTGAGAATAACACATCATGTTAGCCTAATTTTGAGTTTCTCATTTGAACATATATTTACACATATCATTGTGTTTTATTTATTAAATTTATTAAGTTCAGTTATCTAACATATTAGCATCATTAGTTTCTGATGAAATAGTCAATGATTCAGTTGTTGTGCATAACACCTAATACTCATCACATCACGTGCCCTCCTCCTTAATGCCCATCACCCTGTTACACCATTGTGTTTTAAGATGTAACAGGAGGGGGGGCGCCTGGGTGGCTCAGTGGGTTAAGCCGCTGCCTTCGGCTCAGGTCATGATCCCAGGTCCTGGGTTCAAGCCCCACATCAGGCTTTCTGCTCAGCAGGGAGCCTGCTTCCTCCTCTCTCTCTGCCTGCCTCTCTGCCTACTTGTGATTTCTCTCTGTCAAATAAATAAATAAAAATCTTAAAAAAAAAAAAACGAAAAAACAAAAAGATGTAACAGGAGGGAAAAATAAAGTGCAAGTATGCTAGCCAAGGGATTAAAAAATCAGCTTCTGAGGAAGGGCAGAATAAGTCATTGTGCCTCTGCTTCCTGGAAAGGCAAAGATTGGTAGATGTTTTATTCTTTTGAATGTTATATATTTGATTTATAGAAGTTAATAATTTTAAGTAAAATCCAACTTCACTCTTGAGATTTTTAAATTGATTTTATACATAAAAAGTATTTCAAAGTTATTCTCCTTATTTTTAAAATTTTTGGTAGCTTGATATTTTTTATTTAACTTCAAATTGATTTATAATTTGCATGTTTTATTGTGTAAAGGTATTTTTCCCCTTCAAATGTTGACCAGTTATTTCAGCAGCATTATATGAGTAATATCCTCCTTTTCTTACTGATTTATGATTCTGCTTTTGTCATATTTTAAAATTTAAATCTATGAGAGTATATTTGTGTGTTTTGAGGCTCATAATCTTAAATAATATCATAATAAATCTTTTCTATGTCTTCTCCTGATCTTTAACTAACATTAAAATATGATAATCAGCATTTAAAAAAACATTCAAAAATTTAATCTAAGCAATCATGCAAATTAAGCAATTAAATAGCACAGGCTGACTTTTATATAAGGCAAAAATTCTATTCCCTACTCCTCCACAGTCTTGTTCCTTAGGAGCAGCCACCTTATATTATTTTAGATAATTTCTTTAGTAGTTATTGCTGTATCCTTAATTAATATAATGTGCTGTTATTTTTTATTTTTCAGATGTGAGATTATCTATTGACTTCCTATATGATGGCTGAAAATTTAGCTCTCTGACAAGGCCCATTTCCTGATAACTACCCATTAACAAGTTCTTCCTATTTTGCTCTTATTTGGTAAGTCAATAATCATTTTTATAGTTATCTTGTAGAGCCAAGTAGCACACTATGAGTATATTGCCTTTCTTAAATAGCTTATTTTTCCTGTACATTCTAATGATCTTATTTTTTCTTGCACTATTTCCTTTATTATATCTTAATTATTTTTAGTGTCTCTTTTTTATTGAATTGCCTGGTTTTCCTTTCCTTCCAGTAAACTCCCTTTTTTCTTCTATCTTTCTGGCCAAACTAAACTGCTGCTCTTTCTGATGCTCTGCGGTCATCCTAGGATTCCATGCTTTGGTTAAATCCTTTGGTTTGCTGGAGCACGTTCTCAAGGCAATCTCTAAGGGAGTGTAGAGAATAACTTTCTGAACCACTGGGTGCATCTGACAGTGGCTTATTATATTTCATACTTGAATGATAGACTAGTTATCAAATAATAGGTTGAAAATAATTTTCTATCCCATCATAGACAATTTTTCTTCTCTGTCTTTAGCGCCCTGTGTTTTTGATGTGCCATCTGTTGTCAGACTGCTTCTCTGTCCTTTGTACTCACAAAGTACACAGTCATTTAAAAAACATTTTTCTCTGGAAGCATTTAGAGCTTCCTTTTTTGTCTTGGCATTCTGATATTTCATACTGATGCATGTAGGAGTTCTTATTTTAAAACATGGCCCCCAAATTCATGACAATTTTTTTTTATCAAGAGATGAGGGTCTTTGATCCCTCCTCTTGAATCTGGATAGGATTGGGACTGCTTCCACAAATAACGTCCAAAGGAAGTGACACTGAATGGCTCCTGAGGCTTGATTATAAAGATCTTGCCCTTTTATCCTGGTTCTCTGGAATGCTTGCTCCCTGGAAACTCCAACTTGGGATTCTCCCTCTTAGAACCTTAATTGCCTTATTGTAAAAAGCCAAGACCATGAGGAGAAGTCATATGATCTATTGGCAGCCTGAGCTGAGATCCCTCATTGGAATTATCCCAGCCCAAGTGCCAAACACAATGAGCAGAGAAGCCTTTAGATGATTGTACCCTCCAGATGTTTGGGTCACTCTGAGCCATTCAAGTCTTCCCAGCAGAAGAAATCTTTCCAGACATCGAATGGCAGAGTCAAGCCATCCTTGATGTGCTCTGAGTTCCTGACCACAGAATCATAAGCATAATAAAGTGACTCTGGTTTTAAGCCACTGATTTTTGGGGGGATGGAGGGCGGGAAGTTAGCAATAGATAACCAAAATACTAGATATGGGTAGTTCATAATCTTAAAGCTTCTCCACTCATGTATCTGGCACTTGGAGTGTTATTCAAAATATTTGCAATTAAATACTCAGCCTTAATGTTCTACAAAACAGAGCAGTTATCCTCCTTGACTTTATTCTCCTCATGAACTTAATATTACTCCTCTTCTCCATCAGTTACGCCATCTTCCAGAAATATGTTGAAACATTATGTCCTTTGATGGCCCCTGTTCTGCATTATTGCAGACCCATTATTGCAGCCTATTATTGTGGATCAATGGCTATTTTATTCCTTTACTATGATTTTAATGCACTCTCACAAGGGGAAGAATATAAATTTGGATCTTCTGAAGATTGCATAACAGACAGCAGTGTGTTGGGAATTATGGCAGACTTCTAGTTGGTTATCAAAATCCATTCTCTGTATTTTCCATGACCACAGAGTTTACCTGGCATGTGGCTGACCCACCTAAAGGCTACATTTTTCAGCTTCCTTTGGAACTAAATATGTCCACCTGACCAGGTATTGACCAATAGGATTCAAATAGAAATGATATGCCTTCTTTCTGTAATTGTTTTTTAAAAAATTAATTTATTTTTTTCAGTGTCCCAAACTCATTGTTTATGCACCAAACCCAGTGCTCCATGCAATATGTGCCCTCCATGATACCCACCACCAGGCTCACTCCACCCCACCTCCCTCCTCCAAAACCCTCAATTTGTTTCTCAGAGTCCAGTCTCTCATGGTTTGTCTCCCCCTCTGATTTCCCCAACTCACTTCTCCTCTCCATCTCCCAATGTCTTTTATGTTATTCCTTTTGCTCAACAAGTAAGTGAAACCATATGATAATTGGCTCTCTCTGCTTAACTTATTTCACTCAGCAAAATCTCTTCCAGTCCTGTCCCTGTTGATATAAAAGTTGAGTATTCATCCTTTCTGATGGAGGCATAATACTCCATAGCATATATGGACCATATTTTCTTTATCTGTTCCTCTGTTGAAGGCCATCTTGGCTCTTTCCACAGTTTGGCGACTGTTCCCATTGTTGCCATGAATATTGGGGTACAGATGGCCCTTCTGTTCACTACATCTGTATCTTTGGGGCAAATACCCAGTAGTGCAATTGTAGGGTCATAGGGAAGCTCTATTTTTAATTTCTTAAGGAAACTCCACACTGTTCTCCAAAGTGGCTGTGCACCAACTTGCATTCCCACAAACAGTGTAAGAGGGTTCCCCTTTCTCCACATTCTCTCCAACACTTGTTGTTTCCTGTGTTGTTGATTTTGGCCATTCTAACTGGTGTAAGGTGGTATCTCAATGTGGTTTTGATTTGAATCTCCCTGATGGCTAATGATGATGAATATTTTTTCATGTGTCAGCCATTTGTATGTCTTCTTTGGAGAAGTTTCTGTTTATGTCTTCTGCCCATTTTTTGACATGATTATCTGTTTTGTGTGTTGAGTTTGAGGAGTTCTTTATAGATCTTGACTATCAGCCCTTTGTTTGTAGTGTCATTTGTGAATATGTTCTCCCATTCTGTGGGTTGCCTCTTTATTTTGTTGACTGTTTCCTTTGCTGTGCAGAAGCTTCTGATCTTGATGAAGTCCCAAAAGTTAATTTTCTCTTTTGTTTCCTTTGCCTTTGGAGACATATCTTGAAAGAAGTTGCTGTGGCTGATGTCAAAGAGGTTCTTGCCTATGTTCTTCTCTAGGATTTTGATAGATTCCTGCCTCATGTTGAGGTCTTTTATCCATTTCGAGTTTATCTTTGTGTGTGGTGTAAGAGGATGGTGGAGTTTCATTCTTCTACACATAGCTGTCCAATTTTCCCAGCACCATTTATTGAAGAGACTCTCTTTTTTTCCACTGGATATTTTTTCCTGCTTTTTTGAAGATTATTTGACCATACAGTTGAGGGTCCATATATGGGCTCTCTACTTTGTTCCACTGGTCTATATGTCTGTTTTTGTGCCAGTACCATGCTGTCTTGGTGATCACAGCTTTGTAGTAAAGCTTGGAATCAGGCAACATGATGCCCCCAGTTTCGTTTTTCTTTTTCAACATTTCCTTGGCAATTTGGGGTCTCTTCTGGTTCCATACGAATTTTAGGATTGTTTGTTCCAGCTCTTTGAAAAATGCCAGTGGAATTTTGATAGGGATGGCATTGAAAGTATAGAATGCTCTGGGCTCTGGGCATTGAAAATATAGAAATTTTAACAATGTTTATTCTTCCAATCCATGATCATGGAAGTCTCTTCCATCTTTTTGTGTCTTCTTCAATTTCTTTCATGAGTGTTCTATAGTCCTTTGAATACAGATCCTTTACCTCTTTGGTTAGATTTATCCCCGGGTATCTTATGGTTCTTAGTGCTATAGTAAATGGAATCAATTCTCTAATTTCCCTTTCTGTATTTTCATTGTTAGTGTATAAGAAAGCAACTGATTTCTGTACATTGATTTTTGTACCCTGCCACATTACTGAATTTCTGTATATGTTCTAGTAGTTTGGGAGTGGAGTCCTTTGGGTTTTCCATATAAAGTATCATGCCATCTGTGAAGAGAGAGTTTGATTTCTTTTTTGCTAATTTGAATACCTTTTATTTCTTTTTGTTGTCCGATTGGTGTTGCTAGGACTTCTAGTACTATGTTGAATAACAGTGGCAAGAGTGGACATCCTTGTCATGTTCCTGATCTCAAAGGGAAGGATCTCAAAAGTCAGCTTTTCTCCATTGAGGATGATACTCACTGTGGGTTTTCCATAGATAGATTTTATGAAGTTGAGGGATGTTCCCTCTATCCCTATACTTTGAATCTTTTTAATCAGGAACAGATGCTGTATCTTGTCAAATGCTTTTTCTGTATCAATTGGGAGGACCATGTGGTTCTTCACTCTTTTCTTATTGATTTGTTCTGTCACATTGATTGATTTGGAAATGTTGAACCACCCTTGCATCCCATGGATAAATCCCACCTGGTCATGGTGGATAATCTTTTTAATGTACTGTTGGATACTATTAGCTAGGATCTTGTTGAGAATATTGGCATCCATATTTATCAGGGATATTGGTCAGAAATTCTCCTTTTTGGTGGGGTCTCTGCCTGGTTTGGGGATCAGGATAATGCTGGCTTCATAAAAAGAGTCTGGAACTTTTCCTTCTGTTTCTATTTTTTGAAACAGCTTCAGGAGAATAGGTATTATTTCTTCTTTGAATGTTTGGTAACATTCTCCAGGGAATCTGTCAGGTCCTGGGCTCTTGTTTTTTGGGAGGTTTTGATCACTGCTTCAGGCTCATTACTAGATATTGGTCTATTCAGGTTGTCCATTTCTTCCTGATTCAGTTTTGGAAGTTTATAGGTTTCCAGGAATGCATCCATTTCATCTAGGTTGCTTAACTTAAGAGCATATAACTGTTGATAATAATTTCTGATGATTGTTTCTATTTCCTTGGTGTTAGTCATGATCTCTCCCTTTTCATTCATAATTTTATTAATTTGGGTCCTCTCTCTTTTCTTTTGGATTAGTTTGGCCAAACATTTATTGATCTTATCAATTCCTTCAAAAAACTAGCTTCTAGTTTCATTGATGTGTTCTACTGTATCTCTAGTTTCTATCTCATTGATCTCCATTCTAATTTTGATTATTTCCCTTCTCGTGTGTGGGATTGGTTTAATATGTTGTTTATTCTCCAGTTTTTTGAGGTGTAAAGAGAGCTGATATATTCTGGATTTTTCAATTTTTTTGAGGGAGGCTTGGATGGCTATGCATTTCCCCCTTAGGACTGCCTTTGCCATATCCCATAGGTTTTGGACCAAAGGGTCTTCATTCTCATTGGTTTCCATGAATTGTTTAAGTTCTTCTTTGATTTCCTGGTTGATCCATACATTCTTAAGCAGGGAGGTCTTTAGCTTCCAAGTGTTTGAATTCCTTCCAAACTTTTTCTTGTGGTTGGGCTCCAGTTTCAAAGCATTGTGGTCTGAGAATATGCAGGGAATAATCTCAATCTTTTGGTATCAGTTGAGCCCTGATTTGTGACCCAGCATGTGGTCTATTCTGGAGAAAGTTCCATGTGCGCTCAAGAAGAATGAGTTTTCTGTCGTTTCAGGGTGGAATTTTCTGTATATATATAAGAGGTCCATCTGGTCCAATGTGTCATTCAGTGCTCTTGTTTCTTTATTGATTTTCTGCTTGGATGGTCTATTACTGAGAGTGGGGTGCTAAGATCACCTACTATTAACGTATTCATATCAATATCTTGATTAACAGTTGTCTTATGTAGTTGGCTGCTTCCATATCAGGGGCATAAATATTTACAATTGTTAGATCTTCTTGGTGGATAGACCCTTTAAAAATGAAGTATTGTCCTTCTTTAATTCTGACTACAGTCTTTAGCTTAAAATCTAATTTATCTGATATGAGAATCACTACCTCAGCTTTCTGTTGAGGCCCATTGGCATAAAAGATGCTTCTCCATGCCTTCACTTTTTTTTTTTCATCCTTTCACTTTCAGTTTGGATGTATCCTTAGGTTCCAAATGGGTCCTTGTAGACAACATATGGGTTGGTCCTGTCGTTTTATCCAATCTTCAACCCTGTGATATTTTATGGGAGTGTTTAGGCAGTTCACATTGAGAATGATTATTGAAAGATATGTTTTTATTGACATCAAGTTGCCTGTGAAGTCCTTGTTTCTATATATTGTCTTTGTAAATTTCTGTTCTATGACACTCTTGGGTTCTTTCTTCTTTTATAGAACCCCCTTTAATATTTCTTGTAGTGTCGGCTTGGTGGTCACATACTTTTTTAAACCTTGCCGGTCTTGGAAGCTCTTTATGTCTCCATCCATTTTGAATGTCAGCCTTGATGGATAAAGTATTCTTGGTTTCATGTTCTTCTCAGTTAGTGCTCTGAATATGTCTTGCCAGCCCTTTCTGGCTTACCAGGTTTCTGTGGACAGGTCTGACATTATTCTGATGGACCTTCTTTGTACATAAGGAATCTCTTCCCCCTGCTGTTTTCAAAAGCTCTTGTCTAAAATTATGATTCATCAGTCTTGCAATCAATTGCCTCGAGGTCTTTCTAGATTCGTTCATCTTTGGGGGTGTCTTTCTACCTCTTGGACACAAACACTGGTTCCATTCCCCATACTGGAAAAATTTTCATGGAGAATTTGTTCAACTATATCTCCTAGTCTTCTTTCTTTCTCATCCCCCTCAGGGATCCCAATAATTCTGACGTTGCAAATGTTTCGTGGCATCATTTATTTTCATGATTCTGTTTTCATGGCTTCTAAGCTGTTTGTTCCAGGCCTCCTCCTGATCCTTTTTCTCTATCATTTTGTCCTCTAGATCACTAATTCTATCTTCTGCTTCGGTTACCCTAGCTGTTAGAGTATTCAGATTAGATTGGATCTCATTGATAGCATTTTTAATTTCTTCCCGGGTGGCTTTCACTTCTGCCCTAATCTATTCCATGTTGTCACTAATGGTTTTCTCCAACCTAGCCATTACCTGGATAATTGTTACCCTGAATTCCCTTTTCAAAATACTGTTTATGTCCATATCCAATAGTTCTAATGGAGAGGGTACAGTCTCTGAATTTTTCCTCTGTGGGGTGTTCCTCCTCCTAGTCATTTTGGTGAGAGGTGTTTGAGGGGACATGTAGCTGAACATGTCAACTGTGATCCAGGCAAGGTGCACCCTGGTAGGCTTATGAGCAATCAGAAGTCACCACCAAAGAGAAAGAAAAAAGAAGAGAGAGAAAGAGAGAGACAGAAAAAAAGGAGAAGACCCAGCCAGAATGGGCCCTAAAGGTAGGAGTTACAGGTATACAAATGAAAACGAACAAACAAAAAGACTGACAAAAGTAAATGACAAGAAAAAAAGAACCCAGCCAAAATGAACCTCTAGGAAAAGATTTATATAATACCAGAACAAAAGCAATACGCAGAAACACTGACAGAGGAAAAAGATGGGAGGGTGGTTATAAATCCTCAATTTGGGTGAGGAAGGTTATTTTGATTCTTCCTGGGTGTGTCTTGATATCTTTGTTAAAGGACTCAACTTTCCAGAGATAAAGGGGGATTAAAACTGGTTTATATATAGGGGTAGCATTTCCCCTATATATATATGTAGGGGTAGTATTAGTATTTCCCTAAAAAAAAATACTATCACTAACTAGCATTTATGGATAATTTAGTTCATATCAGACCATGCTATGATTGGTACATGCACCACCTCATGAATTCTCAGAAAAATCTATGAAGTGGGCACTGGTATTGTCAGAAGACAGGCCTGGAGGCTACCATGCCAAAGTCATGGGACCGTACTTGGTAAAGCAGTCATCCAAACCCTCCTCCCCAATTCCAGAATCCACCATACTGGGAAGCCCAGAGAGGAGAGATTTTGCCACACCCCACATATCTGGCAGGAGGCTGTGCTGGATCTGGACCCAAGTTTCTTCACTCTTGTTCCAAAAAGAACAAAAGGGAAAGAGGATTACTTTGAAGCTTATATCTATATGTATATTAAAAAAAATAGAAAAGAAAAAGAAAAATACAAGTGTATGTATGAACAAAGCTCAAGTTAAAAGGTTATTATGGAATATGTTGTATGATACCTCTAGTTGTAATGTAAGTAGGTTAAAAAAATTTAAAAAGAACAAGAGAAGAATTAAAAATAAAAGTTGTTTCTATGAAATATACAGGTTTTAAGGAAATACTGGGAGCTTAATATATTGTTTTCCCCTGATATTGGGATTTTACAGTTTTATAGGGATCCTATGGTATTGTCTCCTCGTTCTTTGGGCTGGCTTTCTGGGGGAGGGGTCTGCCACATTGTCTTTCAGTTAGTCTTGCTTGGGTTGCATCCTCCTGCTCCCTATCAAGGGGATGGGCTCTGTGGAAACCAGTTTTTCAGGCTTTAGTTCTCTGGAGGTTTTTATTCTTTGGAGGATTTTTGTGTCTTTTCTGAGGTTTCGTGGAAAGCAAACTGCACCCAGACCTCCGTCTCTGAGAGAAGCTTCAGTCTGCTCCCCTCTAGTGGTCCAGAACACACAGACTTCCCCTCTGCAAACTCCACTGAGCCATGCACCCTCCCACAGGCAGCACACATCCCCAGCCACCGTGTCAGGGGTCGCGGGAAGCGCCTGCTTGTCTCTGCACCCCGTGTTGCTAAAACCATGAGT
Organism: Enhydra lutris kenyoni; assembly: GCF_002288905.1. Lineage (NCBI taxonomy): Eukaryota > Metazoa > Chordata > Mammalia > Carnivora > Mustelidae > Enhydra > Enhydra lutris. The sequence goes on along the minus strand of NW_019154127.1, from coordinate 2,158,482 downwards.
GATATTGGTCCAGGGAGCCTGCTTCTGGTGGCTGCCTTTGCTGGGACTGCAGTCTGGGGTAGTTCCTTCAGTCTGGGCTGGGAGTGTCCAGATCTCAGCCTGTCCTAGAAACCACCTGCGTGGAGCACTCTCAGGTGCAGTTGGGGAGCACTGTTCAGATCCCCATCTTGCAGTGAGTGCAGAGTGCTAAAGGCTGTGGTTCTAGAGAGCGCCCACCAGACTCCCTCAAGCGGGAGGTGGGAGTGTGCCCTGGCTGAGTGGTGGTGAAAGCCTCACACCTGGGGGCTCTGGGACCAGGAACTGGAGGCTCTGCCGCACTCTCTCTGGCTCAGGTGGTCGCCAGAGGTGGCTGTCCTGGGTCTGTGGGCTTAGGCCCATGCTGGTAACTGCCCGATTCCACCAGTTGCCCTTTAAGATCTTTTGCTCTTTTTGAGTGCTTTTAACTAGACTCCAAGTTAATGCTGGTCCCCAAGCACAGGGCACTTTTGTTTTGGGGTATTACCTTCCAATGGGTCACTTGGTGGCTCCCTCCCCCATCTGTTTATCCTCCAGTATCAGTCCAATGGTTCCCAGTCCACTTTACCTCTCCCCCTGGTGTCTTTTGTCCCCACAGAGATCCAGAAGTATATAATCCTACACATCAGGCTGATTTCATGGGTGTTCAGAGTGTTCTGGTAGATAATTAGCTCACTTTAGGGGACTAGTTGAAACAGGGTCTCCTAATTCTCTGCCATCTTGCCCTTCCTCCTCTTTCTCTAGTTCTTAATGAACTGGGTATGTGTTCCTTTGCAAGCTTCTTGTTTGCTGAGATGTGGTGAAAGTTAGGAGCAGCTGACTTGGGCCTCCATGTGGGCTCTCTCTTTTGAGGATGGTACAACTGTCTACCAGCCTTGCCTACATTTGCGCTGTTATATGAGAGAATAAACTTCTAACCTTTGAAATCATACTTATGTGACCTCAGTAATAAATAACTTACATCATGCAAGTATAAACCTCAGTAACGTACTGTTTTGTGACCAGAATTTAGAGGCAAACTTTAGGATATTAATTATAATAATACTCAAAGTAGTGATGATAGCTAGGACTAATTTAGAACTTACCGTCAGCCCTACACTGTTCTAAGAGCTCCAATGGAGCAACTAAATTAATATTCACAATCTTACCCTATAAATTAACACTGTAATTGTTCCTATTGTGCAGATTTTAAAAATTGCAAAGATGGTAAAATGCTGTGCTCAAGCCTCCATAGCTGGCATTGGGAGAGTTAGGCTCAAAAGGTAATCTGGTTCTGGAGCCCAATTGTCAATCACTTTGATAGAATATCTGTTCTTTGTGTGGTGCTTTGTGGTATCTGGCCTTTGTAGATTGAAAATAAATGCAGTCTGGAGCCATTTTACCAAATGTTGTAGTCAGATCTTAATTTGAAACCACTAGTGATAAGGGAACAGTTACACACAGGGAGCTACTGCTAAACATATTAAATAAAGGCTAATAGAAGTTAATGAATAAGAAGATACTTGATCTTCTAAATTACTCCAGTGAGGAGTGAACTGCAAGTTTATACCTGTCTACTTTTTATTTTATTTTAGTAAGATTTTATTATTTTTTTGAGAGAGAGAGAGAGAGAGAGAGAGATAAGGAGCATAGGGAGGACAGAGTGGGAGGGAGAAGAAGACCCCCCACTGAGTGGGGAGCTCAATGTGGGGCTCTATTGCAGGACCTGGGATCATGTCTGGAGCTGAAGACAGATGCTAACTGAGCCACCCAGGTGCCCCTGTCCACTGACTTTTTAAACTGCATCAAATTTTAAAATTGCATCAAAATATAACATGAAAGCAAAAAAGTATGTTGTAAGTTTGGCAACACAGTCAATTTTCCCAACGTGAACACGCTCAAGTCATCGGTACCCAGACAAAGAAACAGGGCATGACCAGCTCCCAAAGGATCCTCATGTCCCTTTCCAGGCAATACACGAGGTTATTTTTGAAGGGACATTCCTAATTTATTTTGTCAATATTTGGAATTCTATCTTGTGCATTTGTATAAGGTGTGTATGTATTTTTTGCCTCTTTAAATGGACAAATCTTCAAATAAATCAGGTATGGAAATTGAGAAAAAACGGCTTCAAGTGAAGTCACATCTCCAGAGCCTGAGAAAAGAGTTCTGACAACCTCCTGGCTCTACAGACCTCACCAGCTCTTGACACTCAGAGCCGGACATCATCTTCTGGGAATTCCATGCTTTTATGACAGTTTCCTCTCTGCTTCTTCCATCTTGGGTTTTCTCTATGCTGATGCTTGTCAGCCTGGCTATGTCAACTTTGCAGGTTCTCGACTGCTTTTTCTTGGGCTATCTATCGTTTTGAGTTTGGCAGCGTTAGCTCCAGTTTTTGTGGCCTTGGCTCCTGGTTCTAGGAGAAAAAAAAAAAAAAGAAAGAAATAATGGCAGTGTTTTGTCAATGGGATCTGGCTCTGGCTAAGGATGTAGCAGTTACTGAAAATTGAAGATTCAGCTGAATTTGTGCCAGTGGCAGCTACTAAGCCCCACACTTTGGATTCCAGAGATTCCAGATATATATAAATTTATCCAACTGTTTTATGTTTTACAAGCTTCAACAATCATTTCTTAGCTTATGACAGACTGTCATCTTGGTCTTGCCAGTGCAAAACATACAGTCTGCAGCTGTCAAAATTCTGGATTTTATTTACTCAAAACTGAGCTGCACGTATGTTGATTAGTAAGGGCACTTTTCTTCTTTTTTTTTTTTTTCTTTTTTTTTAGAGAGAGAAAGAGTGTGAGTGCAGGGAGGGGGTTGGGGGAGGGGAAGAGAAAGAAGGAGAGAGAGTCTCAGACAGGCTCCACACCCAGTGCAGAGCCCAATCCAGGGTTCCATTCCAGGACCTGAGATCATGACCGGAGCCAAAATCAAGAGATTTAACTCTTGATGAACCATCGGAGCCACCCAAATGCCCCAATAAAGTCACTTTTCTAGAAGGAAACTTGGAACATGTCATTTCTACTTCATTTCTACTCTACTTCTTAAATAAATATATTGACTTCATCATACTCAGAAAGATAATCATATTTATCTTTAGTTAGTTTCATTAGCAGATATTGTGTTTTCTTTGTAGGAATTTACAATGTGATAAGGAATGCTGACTAGAACCTCGCAGGAAGACTTTTCTAATTGTGGCCATGGACACTTGCTCTGTCTCTGTCCAGCATTTCAGGCATTTCAGAGGGATAGGCTCCAGGCTCTTGCCATGGCCCAAATGGAGGTTGCAGGAGGTCGGGTCCTGCCCAAAACTGTCATGGCAAGGAAAAGAAATAACTGTGAGTTCGGCTGGAAGCCCAGGAACATCAAAAGGAGCCATGAATTATCTTCTTTTTCTGGGCTGGGTTATTAGCCAGACCTCAGTTTTTGTATCAAAATGCTGAGGTTGACATTCTCAAAGGAGACATATAAAATAAATGGTTTCTCTTTTAACTAACAATGCTCTTGATTTACATATCAAGATTACTAGAGGTTTTGCTGTAGAAAGTTTCTATTTTGTTTCTGCCAAAATCCTAACTACAAATTTCTTGGTCAGTGGTCTGAGTGTAAGAGATCAGCTAACACCTTATTCCTTTAGGTCTGGGGCCACTAAGCTCTTCTCTGTGACATTGGGAACTTCAAGTCCATTCATTTTAAATGGAACTAGTTTTGGAACCAACATCGTATTCAGTGTTGATCACATAGTACATGCTTTTTTTCTTTTACTTGGGTTTCTGAGTCCTGCCTTTTTATTTTACCACTTGATTAGATACAGCTAATTTGTTCAAAGTGACACTGTGAATTCCCCTCATATTCATCCTTTTGGCCAAATCACAACTTATAGATCATAAAGTGCAATCTGATTGGATTCCACACATCTTTTCAGACTCTGTCCCTCTGATTCCAAAACTAAAGCCCAGTTAAAGAGATCCTGTCAGGAGCTCAAATTCTACGCTCGCTATCAGTTAACAGGGCTTCAAGAGGCTGCCTTCACCCCACCATGTCACATGAATGATGTTTGCAAACTATATTTTAGCAGCCCTATTATATTATATATGCATACTTCTTTTGGAATTTGTTCATTAATTCATGCCATTTTAGAAGTAGGTATGGTCATACACTTATAGGAAATAAATATGTGAGATATGTACATATGGGATTATAGCTATATATAGCTTTGTACTATTGTTTTATGTTTTCTAAGCTTCAGTAATCATTTCTTGGCCAGTGAC